>NC_133619.1:430793382-431165048 GCF_048593235.1 Sminthopsis crassicaudata | reverse complement strand
TACCTTGCTGCAAAAAGTGATATTTTAAAATTGAGAATGGATATATAGTTTAGTCTAATAATCCATTTTTCATTCATGATAATTCTATAAAAATCAAGTAATTATGTTTTTAGGATAATAAAACCAAATGCCAATTCTGCTCTTTGAAAAAATTATTGTTTCTTTGAAAGCAGAAGAGAACCTATTGACTCATAAGAGATCATAGTTGGGAGTAAAACATTTAGTTCTACAGAAATCTAAGGAGTCATTTGTTTCCAAATGAACCTATAGATGTAATATGTTTATGTTTTATAAGAATATGGACTAGGATAGGGACTGAGTTGTAATTTTACTTTTATAGGACATTTTTGGATGAATAGACCTCTTCTACTAATGCAAATTAACATCTCTGCAGTTTATCTACAGGCTTAGAGAGTTGCTTCGTGTTCTCTCAGAAATTAAGTGGTTTGCCTACTATTACACATCCAATAGGGGTAAGAGACAGGATTTGAACCTTGTTGAGTCCTAGACCAGGTCTCTATCCACAATTAACATTGACTTTTGTTATTATAGGTAATAAATATCTGGATACAATGGATATTAATCTAATAAGAATTACAAACCATAGCAAATTGAAACAATTATACTGGACCTATAGTTATTTCATAGGTTCACTGAGTCACAAAGTCAGAGAGGAGGCTTTGACCCACATCTTCATATTTGAGATCAAAATGAAATATTATAAAATAAAAATAGTCTTGTGTATTTCAGGTAATTATTATATTTCTTGTTTCCTTCTCTGACTAGATTATGTAATTGCAACACCTACATAATGGTAATGTATTACTTGTTCTCAGAAAGATGTTTTAGTAGAAAGGAATCCTCACAGTGTTATATTTGAATGTATATTGAAATATATTGAATATATATTTGAGTATATATTGAAAATGTATCCTAATATATATTTTAAACTGGAATCTTCAAATATACATTGCAGGATACCTTTTCAATAATTACTAAATCGGTATTTATGACTAGCGTAAAGGCAAAGCATTGAAATGGGGGGAAAACTGTCTTCAGAGTTTAGCATTATAGAAACAACAAACTTGTTTACATCCAGTTCAGGGTGGATAATAACTGAATCTATAATTTCAATGGCATAATGAGACTTTCACTATCAGTTCAGGTCATTGAAAAGTAGCTAGGTGTCACATGGACAAATTATGAGATTTGGAGTCAGGAAGATCTGAGTTCAAATTTTTCTTTACTAGTTTTAGTGACTCTGGGACAGTCTCTTATTCACTAAGTGTTCCAGGCAATTGTTGATGCTTATATTTTTAAAGAGCTATTCCTGATCTCATTCTCATGCTCCTATTATTACTCCTATTCCTATTCCAATTCCTATTCCTATTCTTATTCCTTTTCCTATTCCTACACTTTTCCTTCCCTTCATCCTCCTCCTCCTTCTTGTCTTCCTCCTCTTCCTCCTCCTCTTCCTTCTCCCTCTCCTCTTTCTCCTCCTCTTCCTCCTCTTCCTGCAGCAGCAGCTGCTTAACATTTATATAATACTTTAATGTTGACAAAGTACTTTATGTATGTTATTTAATTTGATCCTCACAATAGCCCTGGGAGGGATAAAAGTACTACTATTATCATTAGATAAGGAAACTGAGATTTAGAAAAGATAAATGAATTTCTTTGAATCACATAGCTAGTAAATGTTTGAAGATGGATTTGAATGTCCTGACTCCAAGTCTCAAACTTTGGCCAGTCAGTTGCTTAATCATGTTAAAAGCCTACAAGTGCTGCCAGTGTGTTGGGTAAAGATATGGTATGTCCATGCTGTAGCTCTGACTATAACACTGGCTAACTTATCTAGGATAACTTGACATAGTTATGAGAATGTATCATTGAATACCAGATATCTTGTATGTTATACTTGAAACTTCATTCCAGAAATGTAAGACTTACTAAGGAGGAATAGAATGAAGAACCAAACAATAATGTGGCAAAGAATAGAAATAAACTTTTGTATGTTTCCCTTGATTCTGAAATCACTTATAATGGAAACAATATTTGGAATGTTACCATAAAGTATCACATAAGAAAATAAAAAAAAACAAAACAAAAAACTTTAAGTAAGCTAAAAATAGGATAGTTGTTTTTAATAGCCATTTTGAAGCTCCATTTAGTTTTAATAAATGCCAAATGTGGCAATTTGGTTACAATATGGGATAATAGTGTAAACTCAATGTGTACGAAAAATGGCTATATTAAAAAGAAGTGAATCTTAAAATAGAAGATTTGGAGTTGGTTTGGAGGTTTAGAGTTGGCAAGGAGAAATCATTGTGGAAAGGTACTAAATATTGTTACACAGATACTTGGCATCTCCACATAAGGGGGCAAATTAAAGTAAAGAAAAAGTGGGACTCAAAGCAATTCTAGGTGAAAATCATAATAGGAAAATCTGCTCCACATTTGGAACTATGCCCAAACGATTATCAAATTGTGCATATCCTTTTATCCAACAATGTCTCTACTGGGTCTGTATCCCAAAGAGATCATAAAAAAGGGAAAAAGACCCACATGTACAAAAATGTTTATAGCAAGCCTTTATGTAGTGCCAAAGAGCTGAAAACTTAGTGGATGCACATAAGTTGGGAAATGGTTGAATAAGTTATGGTATATGAATGTAATGGGATATTATTGTTATATAAGAAATGATCAGCAGGATAATTTCAGAGAGTCCTGGAGAGACTTACATGAACTGATCCTAAGTTAAGTAGTAGAAGTAGGAGAATATTGTTAATAGCAACAACAAGATTATACAATGATGAATTCTGATAGACAAGGTTTTTTCTTTTTTCTTTCTTTCTTTTTTTTTTTCTTAAAGCTTTTTATTCACAAAGCATATGCATGGGTAATTTTTCTAACATTGATCCCTGCATAACATCCTGCCACAAAGTTTCCCCTTCTTCCCCCATCCCCTCCCCACTTGGCAGGCAGTCTGATACATGCCAAATATGCCAAAATACATGCTAAATCTAATATGTGTATACATATTCACACAGCCAACCAGTTGCACAAGAATCAGATCAAGAAGGAAGAAAAAGAAAAACCGAGAAAAAGAAACAAAATGTAAGCAAATAATAACAGAGAAGTGAGAATTTATGCTGTGTTCCACCCTCTGTTTCCATAGTTCTCTCTCTGGGTGTAGATGGAACTGGTCCGAATCATTTCAGTGTTGAAGAGAGCCACTTCTGTCAGAATTGATCATCATGTAGTCATTGCTGAAGTTTATAATGATCTCCTGGTTTTGCTCATTTCACTTTGTATCAGTTCATGTAGGCTTCTCCAAGCCTCTCTGAAGTCATCCTGCTGGGTGTTTCTTTCAGAACAATAGTATTACATAGCATTCATATACCGTCATTTATTTAGCTGTTCTCCAATTGGTGGGCATGTACTCAGTTTCCAGTTTCTTGCCACTATGAAAAGGACTGCCACAAACATTTTTGCATATGTGAGTCCCTTTCCCTCTTTTAAGATCTCTTTGTGATATAATCCCAATGGAAACACTTCTGGATCAAAAGGTCTGCAGAGTTTGATAACTTTTCTGCTCTCCAGAATGGTTGGATCTATTCACAGTTCCACTAACAATGTATCAGTGTCCCAATTTTCCCACATGCCTTCCCACATGCCCTCCAGCATTTATCATTATCTTTCCCTGTCATCTTAGTCAATCTGACAGGTGTGTAATAATATCTCAGAGTTGTCTAGATTGTCATGAATAAATTTAATTTGGATGTGTGAAAATTTCTGATTGCCTATAATTGAAATCCATCAAATCTGTCTATTCTAATTTTAGATAATTTCCGTAGATTGTAAACTGCACAATACTTTATAATTCTTGCTGAGTAGAAACAAGTTAGGGCAATATTAATATTATCAATTCTATAATTTTGCAGTTCATCAGAATGGTAACAAATTTTAGGGATGTCTAATTGAAATTAATGAAGTATAAGGACAATAAACCAAGATTATATAAAGGCAAATTATTTCATAGCCCAAAGATGGTAAGAGATGGAAGATCTGGTCAGAAGGAGATTAAAAAGTCTATTTGCTAGCACTGAGGCAGGACTCTTTTGCTTTGCCCATACATAGATCTAGGTGAAAGTTTTAGGGGGCAGTCCAAGCATGAGGAGGAGCACTAGCAAACCAGATTTTGTGACTATTGTAGAGAAGAAATCCCCCTCACACTTCCATGGCAAAATAGAGTGCCTGAGGCCATTCACAGACCAGAGTACTGTCCAGGAAGGCAGTAAATATTTTTTCTTAGATCATACCACCTTGGAAAAAGTAAAAACTTAAAGGCTCCTAGAAGTATATCTAGAAACACAAATCCCTGAAGTTTGGAACATTGCACCTTCCACTTTGGAAGCAGAACTCTACTTTAAAAAAAAAAAAGTTAAAAATCAAGAAACAGGTTGAAAAAAAAATAGCAAACAATAGAAAAACATTCTGATCAAAAGATAATAAAGTCAAAGGTCCTTTATCCAAATCCTCCAAGAAAAATATTAATTGATCTAAGATCATGGAAGTGTTCAAAAAGGATATTGAAACTCAAGTTAGAAACATAGAGGAAAATTTGGGAAGAGAAATGAGAGAAATGTAAGAAAATCATGAAAAACAAACAAAATCATGAAAAAACATAAAAATACAACTTGGTAAAAGAGACAGTAAAAATGCTGAAGAAAATAACACCTTAAAAAACAAAAGAGGCCAAAAGTTTAAAAAGGTATAAAAAGTTAATGAGGAAAAGAATGTCTTAAAATACAGAATAGGGTTAAAAAAAGAGAGGCACAAACATTCACTGAAGAAAAAAATCCTTAAAAAGTAGAATTTGACTAAAGGAAAAAGATATATATATATATATATATAAGCTTTCTGAAGAAAATAATTCCTTAAGAGTTAGAACTGAGCAAATGGTAACCAATAACTTTCATAAAGTTTCATAAATAAAAAAAACCCCAATAAAACAAAACCAAAAGAATGAAATAATAAAAGACAACATGATTTATTGGAAAAATGACCTGGAAAGTAAGTCCAGGAAAGATAATTAAAAATTTATTGGACTACTGAAAACCATGGTCAAAAAAAGAGCCTAAACATCATCTTTCAAGAAATTTCCAAGAAAAACTGATTTTAGAACCAAAGGGTAAAATAGAAATTGAAAAATCTACTGATCACCTCTTGAAAGAGATCCCAAAATGAAAACTTTCAGAAATATTTTAGTCAAATTTCAAAACTCCCATGTCAAAAATAAACTATTGCAAATAGCCAGAAAGAAACAATTGAAACACCTTGGACCCACAGTCAGAATAACACAAGATTTAGCATACTTGATCAGGTGCAGAAATTTGTCTTATCCTGAAAAGTAAGGGAAACAAGAAGCGAAGGGAATAAGATAAGAGTGTGGTGATAAAAGGGAGGGGAAACTGGGAAAGGGAATAGTAAAAAGTAAAACAATTTAGAGTAGGTACAGTGTGAAAAGAGAGAGTGAATAGAACAAACAATGTGGAGTAGATAGGATGGAAGGAAATAAGGTTAGCAATAGTAAATGTGAAAAAAATTAAAGCAGGTTTCTGAGATAAATACCTCATTTCTCATAAAGAATATTGAATCAAATTTATAAAAATAAGAACCATTCCCCAATTGATTAATGATAAAAAGATATAAACAGTTTTCAGATGAAATAATCAAAACCATATATAGCTATTTGAAAAAATGATCTACCTCATCATTGATTGGAGGGGTACAAATGAAAACAATTCTTTATTACTATCTCATACCTATTAGATTTATAGGACATAAAAAGAAATTGACAAATAGTGAAGGAATACAGGAAAAATGAGTTAGTAATGCATTGTTGGTGTAGTTGTGTACTGATTCATCCATTCTGTAGTGAAATTTGGAATGATGCCCCAATAAATCCCCTTAACCATAGATCCTCTTTGACCCAGCAATATTACTACTAGGTCTGTATCTAGAAAGAAGACCTTCTCCCCCCAAAAGGGAAAAAAAGACTTATATGCTCAAAATTATTTATAGAAGCTCTTTTCAGGGAGCAAAGAATTGAAGGTTGCAGGGATAGCCATCAATAGGGGAATGAGGAATGTGATTATGATGGAATAGTAGTGTTACAAGAAATGATGAGCAGGGTCGTCTCAGAAAAACATGGAAAGACTTACATGAACTGATGGCAACTGAAATGTACATGAACAAAGTAACAATAATACCATAAGATGATCAGCTGTGAATGACGTAAGAATTATCATCAGTACAATGATACAAGACAAAGTTGAAGGATTTATAATGCACAATGCTATCCATCCTCAGAAAATGAACTGATGGTGTCTGGATACAGATTAAAGAACTTTTTTGTTTTCTTTATTTTTCTTAAAGTTTTTGTTGCTTTTTGGTCTGTTTTCTTTCACAATATAACTATTATGGAAATGTTTTTGCATGGCTATTTATATACAACATGTATCTAATTGCTTGACTTCTCAATAAGAGGAGTGAGAGGGAAGGAAATAATTTGGAACTCAAAGTTCTAAAAATGAATGTTAAAATTGTTTTAACATGTACCTGGGACAAATAACATTATATCTATCTATCTATCTATCTATCTATCTATCTATCTATCTATCTATTTTTTTAAGTGAAAATAATGATGATAAGATCTGTAGGGGCAGAAAGGAGGCAAGCATACAATTTAGACATGTGGGACAGCTAATATAAAAAATTGAGACTGGCAATGATGTCCTCAAATCAAGAAACATTTATTGAGGACTTATTAAAGTATTATATACTATGCTTGTTGCTAGAGATATTAAAAATGTAAATTCATGTCCCCTACTCTTAAGAAGCTCATATTATAATGAAAACATGCAAAAACTTTATATATACAAAATATTTACAATATAAATGGGAGGTTATCTCAGAATTTGTTAATAACAACATGCTCATTTGATTAGATTTAAGAGTGTAATTTTTAAAAAGTCCTACAATAAACATTATTTTTTTGCTTCTTCTTGGTAATTAGTATGGCAAGGGCTTTAATACTAGTGGAAAATATTTTTAGCATTTATGCAAATTTGTAGAGAAGTTCCTGGAATCAAAAATTCAGAATAACTAGCTTGTCAGTCAAAAATTTTTAAAATATCTATAAAAAACTATATTTCAAAGGGCTGTCTTTCCTAATTTTCCCTGTCAAGGATGGATTTTAAGAATTAGATTAATCTACTTTGATCTTGATTATGAGGTGATACTGACCTGGAAATCAATTTTAAATTCATTGAGGACAAGGCCCTTATCCTTGTATCTTCCTAGTGTTTAAGGGTACAGTGATTTTCATACATTAAGTGCTTATTAGATATTAATTATGAACTTACTATGTACAAGACATTGTGATAGGTGCTGGATATACAAGATAATAACAAACTAGTTTATAGTGATGACCTTTGTTCACTCAATAAGGCAAATGAATAGAGACACCTATTTAAGATTGATGCAATTGGTATCCCTCCATTTCTTGGTCCATTTCTTTATAGAAAAACATCAGCTTGTTTTTAACTAAAGACAAAACTCCTTAAGAAAGTATAGATGGCAAATAAATAAAGCTTTAAATAAAGCAGGAAACTACCAAGTTGGCTAAGCAATGAGGAGGCAAGGGGCAGAGGAGACTGGATTGAGTAAAAATAATATCTTGTCCCACATACAGCAAGGCAAAGCAGGTACATACAGAAAAATAGCACATTCTCTAGGCAGTTTACTTTTTAGGTGATTCAGTGAGTTAGACCAGACTTTTAAACACATACTAAGAAATTTATGAATGCCCATTCTTTCTCTTTCTTTCCCTTGTCATAGTGTTCATTATTATAATCAGTTCAAGGTAGCAGTGCCCTTCCTTGCCATCTGCTCATTGATATGGTGTGTCTCTCTGAGTCCTTTTGTCTCCCATGAACATTTTTTCAGTTCAAGTTGGGAAACAAAACAAAGGAAAGCTCCAGCAAAATCGATATTTCCACTTTAGTACCTGTGCTGATGAAAAGCCAAAATAGCATGAGTTAAGAGCAGGAAGTGACTATAGTATTATCTAATCCAAATTCTTTATTTTACTGATGAGGAAAATGAGGTTGTGACATTCCCAAAGTCATACATATGATGAGTGGAAGAGAGGAGTTTGAGCTCTGGGTAGTATTGCTCTAAATAAACTTCTATTATATCACACTTCTTCATGTCCTCTAAGAACTTCAATTTTATTGGAGGATACAAAATGTTCACAAATGATGAGGTATTAACAAAATGTTCACAAATGATTGAGCAGAGAAAGCTCCATGGGAAGCTGATACCAGAAGGAGAGATTGGTTTCAGAATTAAAGGCAGAGATGAGAACACTGGGAATTCAAAACATTGAAGGTTGCTTGTATGAATACATTCAGGTGGAAGATAGAAAATTAAATTGGTGGTAGAGTTGGGGGTTCAGTTTGACTGGAATATAGAGGGCATAAAAAGGAGGAGTATGAAATAATTCTTGAAGAATAGACTGGAGAGAACTTGAGGTGGCCTTCAATGCCAGGCTGAGGACTTGGATTAAATAATCTGATGGTATCACACCAGGGCATGACTGGAAATAGAACAGAATTGGCAGGGAGGGGCCAGTTCAGATGCTAATACAAGGATAATTACCAGTATTTCTCTTTCATATGTTACCTGCTCTTTATTTTTTAATTATTTGCAATACCTTAGGAATACAAGTTGGACTTGTGATTTCATTGGTATAGCGTACTTCCAGGAAAGGAAACTCTGGAAATCAATGCAGGGTGTCACCTCATATGCAATTATAGTTTTAGGAGATGCCTAGAAGTTTGAGAAAGTTAAATAGCTAGTGAGCATCAAGGGCTAGATGGGAATGCAAATCTTATCTTCTAGGTCAATTCTCTAGCTACCATCCCCAGATGCCTCTCTTAGAACCATATGTAGAATAATTAGCAGACTTATTATAAAATAGATTTTTGAAGCAAACTAAAGCTTTCTTATCCACTAATTTCTCTCAGATGTACACATTTAGTGAGGGGAACTTTCTATATTCAAGGACACCAAAAGAAAATAGCAGTTTATCCCTCTTTCTTCTTAATGCACTTTTGGTTTTGTTTTGTCTTATTTCTTTTGAGACTTGATCTCCCTATCCTACTTAGGCTCTAAGTTCAGTAGACACTCATGGGCCAAACCTTGCCTCTGATCTGTAGTGGAATTCATTTCTGACCTGTTCCACTCTTTAGGCAGCTTGGTGACTCATCATTTCCCGGGCCTCATCAGAGCAATGTCAGACATAGTATAGCTACCTCATCAATCTATCTGCTTAGCCGCCTTTGGTACAGAATTGCTGAACTCATAAGATCTACTCTCACTACATCCCCTAGAAGCAGGGGTTACTGGTATTACTATCCCCCTCTAAATGCTGTACACTTACTCTGAAATGGGCAAACTTGCACACACACATGTATTTATGTTGCATATACATATACATATATACATACACATATATTTATAACTATTTCAGTACAGTTTACATTTGTAATCTTATCCACTGTAAAATATTCTTTTGAGAAAGGATCTTCATGCTTCGTCAAATTCCCAAAGGGGTTTATGATACAAAAAAGTTAGTAATTCTCTTAATCTTTTTGAACCTCAGTTTGGTAATCTGAAATGAGGACAAGGAGGATTCTGTGGTTGTGGAAAAGGGATGCTGGTTCAAATTACCAGTGGTAGGGAGGGGGACTGGCCTGAATACATTTTTACTTTTCTGGATAGTTTTATTATTTGTATGTTTTTGACATCCATTTAAAATTGGTGGATTTCAAAGGTAGGGATATATCTATATTATATCTATAGATACCTACAAATATGTATGTTAATATTTATATTTAATGGAAATTTAATAGAAGAGTTTATAGAAGAATTGCACATGTTTAACATATATTGGATTACTTGTTATTAGCAGAGGGTGGGGGAAGAGAGGAAGAAAATTTTGGAACACAAGGTTTTGCAAGTGTAAATGTTGACAACTATCTTTGCAAATATTAAAAAAATAAAAAGCTGTTATTTAAAATATATATTTATAATGTCTAGATATCTAATATCTATATTTATGATATCAACATTGATATGGATATTAATATAAATATATTAATAGGTATATATTAGAAATATGGCTATAGGTTTCTCGGCAAAATGAACTTTTTCCTTACTGGCAACTGATAGTGGTTTCCTCCTGAGATGACCTTCCATTTATATTGCACATATCTTATATGTACAAATGTACATATGTACATTGTACAAATGTAGAATGTGATTTTCTTGAAGGCAGGAACAATGCTTTTGCTTTTCTTGATCTCCTTAGCACCTTGCATAGTACTATCATTGTAAATACTCAGTAAATGTTTATTGACTTTAAGATACTCCTTCTCTAGTTATTACATTTTAAATGTGTATATTACAAATATAGATGTATCTATATTATATGTTGTCTATATTTGTACACATACACACATTACATGCATATATATATATGTGTGTGTGTGTGTGTACATGCATGCATAAGATGATGTAAGCAAAACAGAATTTCAGTGACTCCAAAAAAAGTGAAATACTCAAATTTAGAGACATCTCCCCTCTAAATGAATTTCTTTTGCACCACACAAGGGAAAAAAATATATATATACATAAATATGTTCATATCTATGTATACATAATTTATACACACATTCATCACAATGCACATATGTATGCATGTTTATATGTACATATGTAGTTTCTGGTATGATATAAAAATGAAAAATGAAATATGATTCTTAAAGAACACATGAAGTAAAAAAATTAAAAATATATACATCAAAATCACACATAGTACACTGCAACAAATACTTGATATATCTATATTCATCTATACATATGTGTGTCTATATGGATAGATACATTTTGCCCACCAATACAAATTCTGTGTTCAGAGTTTCAATGAGTATTTTTGGTCCCCTCTTTTTCCCACCATTTCCTTTCCCTTCTCTTTCTTCTCCTTTTTTTCATCCTTGCTGTGAAGCTTGACCAAAAATTCACAGGATAACACCCAGTCTCATAGGCTCTGGGGATAATGACACCTATTCTAATGCTTTTATAGCTCTATTGTCAGAATTCAGTTGATATCTTTGAGAAGTAAACACCATATACATCTAAAATAATATTTTTGTTCTGATTCTGAATGAACCTATATAGGTATGTCCTTTCATTTCTTCTGTTCTAGAGTTTAAGGAGATTGTCAAGGAAGGACCAAATAAGCTAGAAAATATTTAAAGTAATGTCAGTTTATTAGATTAATTTAGACTCACGTAAGAAAATGTTTATGGCCAAACATAAGACACTGTGGTATAAGTTCACTGGCAGGTTTAAAGTTAAGGAATGAGGGTTTCAGAGAATAAGTCTTAAGCATCAGAAGAGAGGGTTCAATTGGGTCTTGCCAGAATGCAAAATGTTTGCCAGAGCCCTTTTTGTAGTGGCAAGAAGTTGGAAACTGAGTGGGAGAATGGCTGAATATGTTAAGGTATATGATTGTTACGGAATATTATTATTCTGTAAGAAACAATAAACAAGATAATTTCAGAGAGGCTGGAGAGACTTATATATACTGATGATAAGTTAAATGAGCAGAACAAGATCATTGTACAAAGTAACAACAAGATTATATGAATATCAATTCTGATGGATGAAGCTCTTTTCAAAAATGAGATAACTCAGCCTGTTCCAATAATCTTGTAATGAAGAGAGCCATCTATACCCAGAGAGAGGACTGTGGGAACTGAATGTGGATTACAACATAGCATTTTCACTCTTTTTGTTGTTCTTTGCTTGCATTTGTTTTGAGCTCTTGTATGATCTGAGATTAATTAATATTTTTCTTGGAGGATTTGGATAAAGAACCTTTGGCTTACAATAATTTGGAACACAAATTTTGCAAGGATCATTGTTGAAAATTTATCCATGCATATTTTTTGAAAATGAAAATCTTTTTTTTTTCCTGAGGCAATTGGGGTTAAATGATTTGCCCAGGATCACACAGCTAGGAAGTGCTAAGTGAGGCCAGATTTGAATTTAGGTCCTCCTGACTTCAGGGCTGGTGTGCTATCCACTGTGCCACCTAGCTACTCTGAGAAATAAAAAGTTTTAATAAAAAATATTTGCCAGATGACATTGTTTTCAGAATACAGAAGGAGCTAAAAAGGACTTCAGTGATGGTCCTAATAAAGTCTGCCTTCACCTTGTAAATTTCAGTTAGAACAGAATCATCATCAGACTCCTTGTCACATGAGAAAAACCTAATAAGCATTCAAAATCTCTTCTTCAGTTGAAAGTTTCACTAGAGAGCGTTTGACTCCAACCTGAGTTATGTGATCAGTGGCTTCAGTATTGGGTGATGATTATTTGCTAAGAATATCATGAGACTATTCAGCCCATTTTTGCAGGATCATATCCTTATCCCTGATCAATATGACTATCAGAGTTGAGTAGTTGAATTGCACCATAGGTATTTGACTCATAAATAGCCTTCAGAGAATCATAAAAAAAATTTTGGATTATCACTATCAGTACAAAACTGAATTTCTTCTGTTTTCTTATGGAGCCAAGAATCTTTATGTTTGATAGAGTTCAACATTGCCTTCTTAGAGACCTATAAACTATCCTGCTGATAATCCCCGTGGAGTTCTCATTTTTCATTTCTGCATCATTTTTGTCAAACTAATCTTAATGTTTGTATTTTGTCCAGATGAGTAAATGTTGTACCCTATGCCAAATCTCTGAAAGCTACTCCCTCCTTTTCTTCTTTACTCTTGCCAACTATGTGTCAGCTCAGCTTTCCCTCCAAGTTAGCAACAAACCATTCATCCTGAGAGCAGCTCTCTAACCTGTTCACATTAAGTTTTCTGGTAGTCCTCTTGTGTTGAGGTCACTGTTTTTATCTTCCCTCATATTAGGGACGAAAAAGGAAGAAAATAAGCATTCATATAGGGCCTACAATATGCCAGGCATTGTTTCAAATGCTTTACAAATGTTATCTTATATGATCTTCATAAAAACCCTGTGAGACAGATGCTTTTATAATTTCCCTTTTAAAGTTAAGAAAACTGAGGCAAACCAAGGGTAAGTGTCTTGCCATGGGTCAAAGGGACTGAGGTTAATTTGAATTCAGGTCTTTGTGAATCCAGATCTAGGTCTCTATTCACTGCACTAACTATCTCTGCCTAATAAGTTGTGAGGGTGCAAATGTGATTCTATTGTAATTGATGATGAAAATATAGCATTATAGCCACTGTGAGAGCTTTGCTCCATTTCACTTTTATTTTTGCCCTTCTTCCATTTTTATCAATAAATGTTTCTAGGGTGATCTGCCCATTGAGTCTCATGCTCATATCTCTACAGCCACATTTCCTCTACTGCTAATTGCTATTTTGTGGAATGATATCACCTGATGAATGTTTTTGTGGGTGAGGAAGGAACAATTAGAAATAAACTGAAACAACCGATTGATTTAAGATCAGAACACAGTATTGACTAAACTGTACATTGTCACTTTATTAATTTAACTGAAATCAAGCTCTTTACTCAATTGAGAAAATTTTCAGGAAATCTTTGGTTCACACAGGCCATTTCGTAATTCTTATAACCTTTCTTTTAATTGATATTAATTTTGATCTTGTTTTAACTAGTTGATAAGTAGCAAACAGGCAACTGATTCTGAAATAACTCTCCCATCAGTAAACTTTCATTTCCAGATCTATAAAAATGTGATTTTTTTTTTGTTGTTATTGTTTAATACTCACCATGATATTTAGTACCTTTTGGCTATTCTTGAATAACATTGATGAAAAAATGGCACAAGAAGGCCACACAGTTTTGTTCTCTTTAATTTCTTAATTTCAAATTATTTTTCTGACATATACAAACATATGTTCACATATGTGTCACATATATACTCATGTATGATACATATATAATCAATTGAGTAGAACAGTGGATAAAACACTGGGCTTGAATCAGGAAGATTCATCTTCATATGTTTAAATCTATCTCCAGACACTTACTAACTAGTTTTGTGACCTTGAGAAAGTCACTTAACACTATTTACCTCTGGAATAGGATGTTAACTTATCTATAAATTAAGTTTTTGAAAATCAAGATTATGAAATAAAGGAACGGGAGAGAATAGAGACTTTCATACTCTAGGTCAAATAGACTGTTTTTTGACAAATTACTCAAATGATCCCTGAGCTGACATGACAGATAGTAATCAGATTATAACCATCTAGGCATTGGGAAAGAATTTTTCTTCTGCCCTAAAAAGATACTCAGTACTTGTATTCTGTTCCTCTTGAAAATAAGCCTCTGTGCTAATTGTATACTATTTCAAAGTCCGATTCTTTTTGTACAGCAAAACAACTGTTTGGACATGCATACATATATTGTATTTAATTTATACTTTAACATTTAACATGTATTGGTCAACCTGCCATGGGGGGGGGAAGGAGGGGAAAAATTAGAATAAAAGATTTGGCAATTGTCAATGCTGTAAAATTACCCATGCATATATCTGGTTAATAAAAACTATTAAAAAAATAAGCCTCTGTAAGGAGCCAACAGAAGCATGGGCAGCCATGTCTAAATATCTTATCCAATTTCCATTTTGTGTCTTTAATTGCTACCCTTTGATGATTTTAGTAAAAGTATAATTGCCTTTGTTTTAGTCTAAGTATTGACTATTATAGGAGACATTATGGTAAAACGGGTAAAAGCCCTAACTCTGGAGCCAGAGGAATTGAGTTCAAATTTCATCCCTGACACTTACTATGTAAGTGAATTTTTACCTAACTTATTTGATCTTATTAGCTCTTAGCTTCTTCATCTGTAAAATGAAGGTTTGCCAAGTATGGCAGAGCACGTCACTAATTTTCTGATACTGAAGATGGCTGAGACTAATGAATGACTTGAGCTCACGTTCTAAATTAAGACTAAAAGCTGATTAGGCATTCTCACTAAGTTCTGTACCAATATGGAGTGGATGTTGGTAATAGGAGCAGCTTAAGGAGAGATAGATTATGCCAAGTTTCTGTGGTAATTGACAATGGGATAGAGCCTATGAATGACTATAGAAAGAACTTTCAGCCTAACCAAAATATGGAGTCGTGGTGTCAAATAAATAAAAAATTAAATAAAGGAGTTGGACTAGACAGTCTCAGAATTCATCCTCAACTCTAAGTGGATGATTCTATAATCCTATGATCAACATAATCCTTTGAATTAGCAATCCAAAAACCTTCCAGATGAATTTAGAAGATTACAGATAATGTCATCTCACAAAATAACTCTAAGGAGTGGATAGGAAAATGTCTTTCAGTTTCCTTATCTCTAAAATGGGCATAATAATAACTAATATTTATATAATATTTTAAGATTTATAAAAAGTTTCTTTAAAATAACCCTGTTGGATTTGTAGCACAAATAATATTATTCCTATTTCACACTGGAGGCAACTGAGATTCAAAGGTTTTAATTTACCTGCCTATGTCCACATAGAAAATAAAAAAGATTTGAACTCAGTTTTTTTTTTTGGTAATTCCAAATCACACTGCCATACTGCCTAATGATGGGCAATGTAGACTCCTAGATGGAAGGCTTGCTTTGGAATCAGAGACTAAGGTTCCCATTTAACTTCTAACAGATTAGCTCTTTAATTAGCAGTTAGTCCCTTAACTTTTTAAGATTATAATTCATAGACAATTTGCCTGTGATAAGAGTTTCTACTCTGTCAGTTTTTAACACCAAAGAAATTATGTATAGATTTTCACTCCTCCCACCCACACAAAAACTGCTTGGTCTTCTATCTTACAGGACTATTGTGAAAGAAATGCTTTGTAAAACTCATGGCATTACATGAATAGGAGTAATTAAATGCCATCCAATATTTCATGGAACCTTCCTGTCTTTAGTTTAGTTTAGTTTTTGTTGTTGTTGTTGTTGTTGTTTTGGTTTTTTTGTTCCCCTCAAATCATCCCTTGAGAGACACACACTGACTCTTTTGAGCTCAAGAAGATTATCAAAGGAAGTTAGGAGGTGAAGAGGACCCAATAATGGACTAGTTGTTGTCTCATACATTTTACTGCTCATGGAATCATGTTGACTGTTCACTAGATATTGTTACCTTGACATTCTACTTCCTTTTATTGTCAGGTTCATGGTTCTCCACATCAGTTCTTTCCTTGTCACAAGTTACAATTTCTAGCAATGAGTTGAATGAGGTAACTTTTTTTTTCATTATGAAAAGTTTTAATTGCAACAATAAAGAAAAAAATTCCTGATGAATATGGATCCTATTTTTTTTATACTTTTAAGAGTTTTAGGACTTTAGTGCAGTTATGCTGGCTCCCTTATCAAATGCTGCATTACCAGCTATGGATACATATTTCTATTTTAACTACTTTCTCTAAGGGATTAAGAAGAGGAATGGAAAGTCTTTTTCTTCTCTGGTTGGAAAAGATAATATCAAGTTAAATACATTTTCTTTTCATTAATTTTTCATAATTTTCCTTTCTGTATTTGTACTTACATAAAAGCATACTCTGGTATAATCCCATGTTATTTTTCCTTTGTAGACTAAAAATAAGAAGCTTTTAAATTATGGAGCTCTAATTTTGAGACATGAATCCATTATTTGAGGCTATTCACTCTTTTTTGACTCATTCTAGGTGCTAATTGTCATGATAGCTAGATACTGTAAAATTTAACCCCAAAACATCAAGCATGAAGTAGATGTAATTCCTTTATCTCTTCACCACTGTATCATTAGTAGGGTGATTGATGAGGGCTTAAATACCTAGAATTACAAATTCACTGCTATTTAATGTAAAGTAAGTGATTTCAACACTTAGGTAAGTCTTGATTTGCAAGTTTGGGGAATCATGAAACTCTACACTTATTTTCACTTCTTACAAATATGAACCTAGAGAACACTCTTTCTTATACATGCCAATTTAATTCTCCTAAGGAAATATTTTATATTCCAAAATTGGCCAGATTATAAATGGTTCTTGTCATATTCTTACAGTATTCTGTTAGAGGTGTCAAACCTGTAGCCAAAGGGCAAGCAAAACTTCCAAGTGCTGATAAATGATTGTGTATTCGGGAAATGCTCAACAAAATAAATAAAAATTCAATGTTACATAGATAATATTAACTCATATTTTACTAAGTCTAGATGCCATAAGCCAGAATTAATTTGAATTTAATGACACTTATTTAGAGAATTAAAGATAACAATAAACCTTACATTTGATTTAAATATCATCTCACAGAGGCAGTATACCATAGTGATTAGAGAGATACACTCACTCAGAAAGACTTAAGGTTGAAGTATTCTCCAAAGGACTTGGTGGTGTCAATCACTTAATTTCTCTGTTGCCCAGCTAACTCTCTATAAGTTGCAAAACAGAAGCTGGTTTGCATTCATGTAGAGATTGCTTAACTTGGGAACTCCCCATATTGATAAAATAACAGATCTAGTAAAATAAAAATGTCATCTCTAGTGTGAAAAAAAGAGATTTAGTTATGAGATTTGCTCTATCCAGCAGTCTAACAGATTACATACTATTCTTTCTTCAGATCTTATTTTTTTAAAATAAAATTATCTTTCCCTTTCCCCAAGAATGAAACTAGAATATATTAGTTCAAATCTAGATGCAATGAACTAGAGGGACAACTATTGTAATTCCTTTATCATGAGAAAGAAGACAGTATTCTATCCTGAAGTGATCAATAAAGGAAAGTGCCTTCTAAAATATCTATTCCTGATAAACTAACCTAGTATTTATACCACTTTTGGGATTTCAGTCTATTCTTTTGGCAATTTATTTCACTATTTCTTTCTACATATCAATAACACCTTGATATTATCATGGTTGTGTTGCAGCCTGCTAGGTTCTGTCCTGGGGCAGAATTCCATTAGTCATAGAGCTTTACTGTTTTTACTGAAAAGATATAATTTTAGTCTGAGTGGCATTAAAGAGTTGTTTTTGTTTTTGTATACTTGGAGTCATCGAACTTGATAATATTGTATTAAGTTATGTTTTCCAATGCTCTACACTATTTCAAAGCAGGCACTTGAACTGTTATTGCTCCCATTCATGCTGTTGATGGAATAAAAGAAAATTTTGTTTTAAGTTAGGGCAATGTGTGAAAGCTGTATCTTAGAGTAGCATTGCTAAGAGAGAGAACTAGTCAAATAGCCAAAACTCAGACTGTCAGATTTAGGATTTGCTGACCCCAAGCCCAACACTATATCCATTATGTCAAACATCTGCTTCATAAAAAGTTTATCAAAAAAAGGAAGGAATTATCAAGAAAATTGATTCTATATTTCCAATATTAAGCCTAAAATATTAGAATTTTATTTTATTTTTATATTAATAATTCTTCAGAGGTACTGGCTAGGAAATAAGAGTAGTTAGTTGATCAGTAGAATAAGTTAGTTTCAGAAGACAAAGCAGTAATGACTATAATAATCTAGTGCTTGATAAACCCAGACTTCAGATTCTGGGACAAGTAGGATTACATCACTATAGCACACTGAGAATGTGCCAGCTGGGAAATTGGACTTCCAGGCAAGATGGCAGCAAGGACATACACAGCTGCTTGAGCTCTGCATTTTCTCTCAGAATTTACTTCATGACAAGCCTCGGAATTAATGCTTGACCAGAAAACCCCCCCACAAATAATCACCAACAGAAGATATCCTTGAAATTCACCAGAAAAGGTCTGTGTTTGATCAGGGGAGGGGAAAACAGACTGGGCACAGCCTGAGAGCAAGCATCCAGAGTGAGGCAGGCAGCTCACACTGCTCAGACCAGAGGGAGAAGGGTGCGATCTCTTCCGTTTCTGCAAAATGACCTTTAACCCAGTGTGGATATTCCTTCTTGGCAGCAAGTCAGGAGCAGCAGAGAAAGTGTAAACACTGGAGTTAAAGAATAAAACCTGGGAAAGCTAGTGTCTCTCAGGACCCGGCCACCCCCACCCCCATCCAGAGTGACTCAGCTTTCTTAGAGCCTCAGAGCACAAACACAGCACAGCCATCACTGTCCTGTTAGTGCCTCACTGCTGTCTCCTGCAGTCTGTAGAGAAAGCCGAGTAACACCGTCCAGTCCCATCCTCCTTCTCCGCCCCCAAACAGACCAATTGTTTCTCTTGTCAATTTGTTTCCTTCTATTCCCTCTATGACAAAAGGAACAAAAAATTTAAAAGGATTCAAACCATTGACAGCTTCTGTATGGAGAGAGAGAGCAGACTTCAAACACTGAGGAGACTAAAAGCAGATTGTCTCCAGAGGAATCCCCTAAGGGGGATATAATCTTCTCCTCAATACATAAGATTCTCATAGAGGAAATCAAAAAGGCTCTCACAAGAGAGCTAGAAGAGAAATGGGAAAAGGAAAGGGAAGCTTGGCAAGAGAGTCTGGAGAAGTCATCCAGAGTGGATAAAGAGATCAAATCATTGAAAAATAAAATTAGTGAGTTGGAAAAAGAAAACAGCTCTCTAAAAAATAAAATTGATGAAATGGAAAAAATTCTATAGAAGATAAAAACTCAATTGGAAAATTACAAAAAGATATAAAAAAGTGAGTGAAGAAAATACATCATTGAAAATTAGAATCAAACAAGTAGAAATGAATGACTCAAGAAGAAACCAAGAAGTAGTCAAGCAAAACCAGAAAAATGAAACAATTAAAAGAATGTAAAGTACCTTATTGGAAAGACAACAGACCTGGAAAACAGATCCAGGAGAGACAATTTGAGAATAATCGGAGTCCCTGAAAAATGTGAGGAAAAAAAGAGCCTGGACACTATTTTCCAGGAAATTATCAAAGAGAACTGCCCAGACGTTTTGGAAACAGAGGGTAAAATAGACATTGAAAAAATTCATCGATCACTTACTGAAAGGGACCCTAAAATCAAAATGCCAAGAAATACAGTGGCCAAGTCCAAGAACCATCAGACAAAGGAAAAAATATTGGAAGCTGCTAGAAAAAAGCAATTCAGATATGGAGGAGCCACAATAAGGATAACCCAGGATCTAGCAGCATCCACATTAAAGGAACAAAGGACCTGGAATATGATATTCCGAAAGGCTACGGAAATTGGTATACAGCCAAGAATAACTTACCCAGCAAAAATGAACATCATTTTCCAGGGAAGAAGATGGACATTTAACAAAATAAATGAATTCCATCTATTCTTGATGAAAAAACCAGATCTACAAAAAATGTTTGATCTTCAAATATAGAACTAAAGAGATTTCTATAAAGGTAAAAAGAAATCTTGAAAACTATATTTCTGCCATAAAGATATGTAAAAAACACATGTATAATTTGTCCTAGAAACAAGAGGTCGAAAGGAAATTATATCATAAAAAAAGGTAAAATGGTGCTACTACATCTCATGAAGAGGCAAAAGTAACCTATTATATCTGAGAGAAAGAAAGGAGGGAGATGAACATAGTGTGTATCAATAGACATATTTGATTTATGATAAAACTTCTTTCACTCCATTGAAAAGTTGGAGGGAAGGAGTAAGCTAAGGGGAAGGGAATACAGTAATTTCGAGGAAAAGGGGTAAAATAAGTGGAGGAACTTTAAGGTGGGGGAGGGATACTAAAAAGGGAGGGCTGTAAAAAACAAGTTGTGCTCACAAGTTTAATACTGGGGAGGTGGGTAAGAGTGAAGGAAAGGAGAAAAGCATAAGCAGGGGTTAACAGGATGGCAAGCAATATAGAATTAGTCATTCTAACCATAAATGTGAATGGGGTAAACTCCCCTATAAGGAGGAAGCAGTTAGCAGACTGGATTAAAAGCCAGAATCCTACTATATGTTGTTTACAGGAAACACACCTCAAACAGGGTGATACATTCAGAATAAAAGGAAAAGGGTGGAGCAGAAACTACTATGCTTCAGGTGAAGCCAAAAAAAACAGCAGTAACCATCCTCATCTCAGATCAAGCAAAAACAAAAAATTGATCTAATTAAAAGAGATAAGGAAGGGCATTACATCTTACTAAAGGGTAGCATAGATAATGAAGCAGTATCAATATTAAACATATACACACCAAGTGGTACAGAATCTATATTCTTAAAAGAGAAATTAAGAGAGCTGCAAGAAGAAATAGACAGCAAAACTATAATAGTGGTAGATCTCAGCCTTGCACTCTCAGAATTAGATAAATCAAACCACAAAATAAATAAGAAAGAAGTCAAAAAGGTAAATGGAATACTAGAAAAGTTTGATATGATAGATCTTTGGTGAAAGCTAAATGGAGACAGAAAGGAGTACACTTTCTTCTCAGCAGTTCATGGAACCTATACAAAAATTGATCATATTCTAGGACATAAAACCCTCAAAATCAAATGCAATAAGGCAGAAATAATAAATGCATCCTTTTTCAGACCACAATGCAATGAAAATTTCATTCAATAAAAAACCAGGGCAAAATAGACTAAAAATAATTGGAAACTAAATAATCCTATACTAAAGAATGATTGGGTAAAACAGCAAATCATAAACATAATTATTAACTTCACCCAAGAAAATTATAATAATGAGACATCATAGCAAAATGTATGGGATATAGCCAAAACAGTAATAAGGGCAAGTTTTGTGTCTCTAGAGGCCTACTTGCATAAAATAGAGAAAGAGAAGGTCAACGAATTGGGCTTACAACTTAAAATGCTAGAAATTAAAACCCCCCAGTCAAACATGAAATTTGAAATTCTAAAAACAAAAGGTGAGGTTAATAAAATTGAAAGTAATAAAAAATTATTGAATTAATAAAACTAAGAGTTGGTTCTATGAAAAAAAACAACAACAAAATAATCAAACCCTTAGTAAATCTTATTAAAAAAAGGAAAGAGGAAAAGCAAATTGTTAGTCTTAAAAATGAAAAGGGAGAACTCACCACTAATGAAGAGGAAATTAGAACAATAGTTAGGAGCTACTTTGCTCCACTTTATGCCAATAAATTTGATAACTTAAATAAAATGGAAGAATACCTTCAAATATATAGCTTGCCCAGATTAACAGTGGAAGAAGTAAATAGTTTAAAAAGTCCCATTTCAAAAAAAGAAATAGAACAAGCTATTAACAAACTCCCTAAGAAAAACTCCCCAGGACCAGATGGATTTACATGTGAATTCTGCCAAAAATTTAAAGAACAACTAACTCCAATGATATATAAACTATTTGAAAAAATAGAGATTCAAGGAGTCCTATCAAATTCCTTTTATGACACAGACATGGTAGTGATACCTAAACCAGGTAGGCTGAAAAAAGAGAAAGAAAATTATAGACCAATCTCCCTAATGAATATTGATGCTAAAATCTTAAATAAAATATTAGCAAGAAGACTACAGAAAATCATCCCCAGGATAATACACTATGACCAAATGGGATTTATACCAGGAATGAAGGGTTGGTTTAATATTAGGAAAACTATTAGCATAATTGCATAATTGACTATATCAATAACCAAATTAAAAAAAACATATGATCATATCAATAGATGCAGAAAAAGCATTTGATAAAATCCAACATCCATTCCTACTAAAAACGCTTGAGAGTATAGGAATAAACAGTCAATTCCTTAAAATAATCAGGAGCATATATTTAAAACCATCAGTAAACATCATATGTAATGGTGATAAACTGGAACCTTTCTCAGTAAGATCAGGAGTGCAACAAAGTTGCTCACTACTACCATTACTATTCAATATTGTACTAGAAACACTAGCCTCGGCAATAAGATCCAAGAAAGAGATTCAAGGAATTAGAGTAGGTAATGAGGAAATCAAACTATCACTCTTTGCAGATGACATGATGGTATACTTAAAGAACCCCAAAGACTCTGCTTAAAAGCTATTAGAAATAATTCAGAACTTTAGCAAAGTTGCAGGATACAAAATAAATCCACATAAATCCTCAGCATTTTTATACTTTACCAACACAATCCAACAGCAAGACATACAAAGAGAAATTCCATTCAAAATAACGGTCGATAGTATAAAATATTTGAGAATATATCTACCAGGAATTATATGAGCAAAAGTACAAAACACTTGCCACAAAAATAAAATTAGATTTAAATAATTGGAAAGATGTTAAGTGCTCTTGGATAGTCCGAGCGAATATAATCAAGATGACAATACTCCATAAACTAATGTATTTATTTAGTGCTATACCAATCAGACTCCCAAAAAACTATTTTAATGACCTAGAAAAAATAACAACAGAATTCATATAGAAGAACAAAAGATTGATAATTTCAAGGGAAGTAATGAAAAAAAAATCAAATTAAGGTGGCCTAGCTATACCTGATCTAGAACTATATTATAAAGCAGCAGTCACCAAAACCATTTGGTATTATCTAAGAAATAGACTAGTTGATCAGGGGAATAGGTTAGGTTTACAGGGCAAGATAATGAATAAAAATAGCAATGTAGTGTTTGACAAACCCAAAGATCCCAACTTTTGGGATAAGAATTCATTATTTGACAAAAACTGCTGGGAAAACTGGAAATTAGTATGGTAGAAACTAGGCATGGACCCACACTTAACACCATATACTAAAATAAGATCAAAATGGGTCTATGATTTAGGCATAAAGAATAAGATCATAAATAAATTAGAGGAACAGAGGATAGTTTCCCTCTCATACTTGTGGAGGGAGGAATTTGTGACCAAAAGAGAACTAGAGATCATTATTGATCACAAAATAGAAAATTTTGATTACATCAAATTAAAAAGCTTTTGTACAAACAAAATTAATGCAAACAAGATTAGAAGGGAAGTAACAAATTGCAAAAATATTTTTATAGTTAAAGGTTCTGATAAAGGCCTCATCTCCAAAATATATAGAGAATTGACTCAGCAGAACATAATATAATCTTTCATGTGAATAATGGATATTTAATAAATAGAATAATTTTAAGGATTTTTGAGGAAAAGAGCAGAGTTGAATAAAAATCTTACACTAAAATATTTTTATTATAGCTTTTTATATACATAACATATACATGGGTAATTTTTCAAGCCATTCTCCAATTGATAAATGGTCAAAGGATATGAACTGACAATTTTCAGATGATGAAATTGAAACTATTTCCATTAATATGAAAGAGTGTTCCAAATCACTATTGATCTAAGAAATGCAAATTAAGACAACTCTGAGATACCACTATACACCTGTCAGATTGACTAAGATGACAGGAACAAATAATGATGAATGTTGGAGGGGATGTGGAAAAACTGGGACACTGATGCATTGTTGGTGGAGTTGTGAAAGAATCCAACCATTCTGGAGAGCAATCTGCAATTATGCCCCCAAAGTTATCAAACTGTGCATACTTTTTAATCCGGCAGTGCTACTACTATTAGGCTTATATCCCAAGGAAATACTAAAGAAGGGAAAGGGGCCTGTATGTGCCAAAATGTTTGTGGCAGCCCTTTTTGTAGTGGCTAGAAACTGGAAAATGAATGGATGCCCATCAATTGGAGAATGGTTGACTAAATTATGGTATATGAAGGTTATGGAATATTATTGCTCTGTAAGAAATGACCAACAGGATGAATACAGAGAGGCTTGAAAAAATTTACATAAACTGATGCTGAGTGAAATGAGTAGAACTAGGAGATCATTATACACTTCAACAATGATACTGTATGAGGATGTATTCTGATGGAAGTGGAAATCTTCAACATAGAGAAGAGCTAATCCAATCCAATTGATCAGTGATGGACAGAATCAGTTACACCCAGAAAAGGAGCACTGGGAAATGAGTGTAAACTGTTAGCATTTTTTATTTTTCTCCTCAGGTTATTTTTACCTTCCTAATCCAATTCTTCCTTTGCAACAACAACAACAAGAACAACAACAACAAACACAACCACAAAATTCAGTTCTGCACATATATATTATACCTAGGACATACTATAACATATTTAATATGTATGGGAATTCCTGCCATCTAGGGAAGGGGGTGGAGAGAAGGAGGGGAAAAATTCAGAATAGAAGGGAGTACAAGGGATAATTATAAAATTAATAAAAACAAAAGAGAATGTACCAACTGTAGAACCATCTCCATATCACACAGCACAAGTACTAAGTATTTTCACCTTGCTATTGTTATATAAATGCATCTCTTTACTGTAAGTAAACCTTGCTTCAAGTAGAACACATGTGGTCAACCCCCTCCTTGACTTCTCAGGTTGAGAACCCTTAGAAGAGATGGAAAGCCAAACCAGACATTGTCAGCAGGTTCCCTCTAGGCTTACCCAGAGCTCCCCCAGTATCTGTCACCCTCTACATTTACTGAAGAAAAGAACTCCTTGAAGAGTAAAATTCATCAAATGAAAAAAGGAGTACAAATGTCACTGAAGAAAATAATTCCTTAAGTTTATAAATGGGCAACTGAAAGCAAATGACTTCTTGAGATATCAAAAAAAACAAAAAAAACAAAGTAAAACATGAGAAAATAGAAAGTGCTGTGAAATATCTGAAAACCATGATCAGAGAAAGGGCATAGGCATCATATTTCAAGAAATTATCAAGGAAAACAATTCCAATATTTTGGAACCAAAGGGCAAAGTAGACATTGAAAAAACCCATCATTTAACAATTGAAAGAGATGGCTAAAGGAAAATTTCCAGGAATATGATAGCTCCCAGGTCAAAGTGAAATTATTTTATGTATCCAGAAAGACACAATTCAAATACTGTGGAGCCATATTCAGGATCACACAAGATTTTGCAGTTTTTATATTAAAAGAATTAGAGATCTTGGGAATATGACATTTTGGAAGGTAAAGGTGCTAGGATTGAAATCAAGAAAAATCTCAGCAGAACATAATATAATCTTTCATGTGAATAATGGCTATTTAATAAAATAGAATAATTTCAAGAATTTTTGAGGAAAAGAGCAGAGTTGAATAGAAAATCTTACACTAAAATATTTTTTATTTTATTTTTTATTATAGCTTTTTATATACAAAACATATACATGGGTAATTTTTCAACATTGACCCTTGCAAAAACTTCTGTTCCAACTTTTACCCTCCTTTCCTTCTCTCCTCCCCTAGAAGGCAGATAGTCCCATACATGTTAAATGTGTTAAAGTATATGTTAAATACAATATATGTATACATATTTATGCAGTTATCTTGTTGCACAGGAAAGATCTGATTTAGAAAGAAGGTAAAAATAATCTGAGAAGAAAAAAACAAAAATGCACACAAATAGTAACAGAAAGAGTGGAAATGTTGTATTATGGTCCATACTCATTTCCCAGTGTTCTTTCTCTGGGTGTAGCTTGTTGGATCCATTTACAACTTCACCAACAATGCATCAGTGTCTTAGTTTTCCCACAACCCCTCCAACATTCATCATTATCTTTTCCTATCATCTTAGCCAATCTGACAGGTGTGTAGTGGTATCTCAGAGTTGTCTTAATTTGCATATTTTTCTGAACAATAGTGATTTGAAAAATCCTTTCATATGAGTAGAAATAATTTCAATTTCATCTGAAAATTTTCTGTTCATATCCTTTGACCATTTATCAATTGGAGAATGGCTTGATTTTTTATAAATTACAGCCAATTCTCTATATATTTTGGAGATGAAGCCTTTTTCAGAATCTTTACGTGTAAAAATATTTTCCCAGTTTATTGCTTCCCTTCTAATTTTGTCTGGATTAGGTTTATTTGTACAAAAGCTTTTCAACTTAAAATAATTGAAATTTTTTATTTTGTGATCAATAATGACCTTTAGTTCTTCTTTGGTCACACATTCCTTCCTTCTCTATAGGTCTGAGAGGTAAATGATCCCATGTTCTTTTAATTTATTTATAATCTCATTTTTGATGCCTAGATCATGAACCCGTTTTGATCTTATCTAGGTTAAGTATTAACCTAATATTAAGTATGGCTCAATATCTAGTTTCTGCCATATTAATTTCCAATTTTCCCAGCAATTTTTGTCAAATAATGAATTCTTATCCCAATGGCTAGGGTCTATGGGTTTGTCAAACTTTAGATTGCTATAGTTATTGACTATTTTTTCCTGTGAATCTAACCTATTCCAATGATCAACTAGTCTGTTTCTTAGCCAATACCAAATAGCTGCTGACCGCTGCTCTATAATCTAGTTTAAATAAGGTGCACCGAGGCCACCTTCATTTGATTTTTTTTTTCATTAGTTCCCTTGAAATTCTTGATCTTTAGTTCTTCCAGATGAATTTTGTTGTTATTTTTTCTAGGTCATTAAAACAGTGTTTTGGAGTCTTATTGGTATAGCACTAAAAATTAGCTTAGTTTAGGTAGTATTGTCATCTTTATTATATTTGCTTGACCTATCCAGGGACATTTAATATTTTTTTGAATTGTTTAGATCTGGCTTTATTTGAGTGGAAAGTGTTATGTAGTTTTGCGAATATAGTTCATGAATTTCCCTTGGCAGATCGATTCCCAAATATTTTATACTATCAACAGTTTAAATGGAATTTCTCTTTGTATCTCTTTCTGTTGGATTTTGTTAGTGATATATATTGATGATTTTTGTGGATTCATTTTGTATCCTTCAACTTTACTAAAGTCATGGATTATTTCTAATAACTTTTTAGGAGAATCTCTGGGGTTTTCTAACTATAACATCATATAATTTGCAAAGACTGATAATTTTGTTTCCTCATTATCTATGATAATTCCTTTAATTTCTTTTTTTTTTATCTCTTATTGCCAAAGCTAGCTTTTGTAATACAATGTTGAATAGTAATGATGAAAATGGGCAACCTTGTTTTACTGTTGATTTTACTGGGAGGGTTTCCCATATATCACCATTACATATGATGCTTACTGATGGCCTTAAATAGATGCTATTTGACTATTTTAAGGAAAAGTCCATTTATTCCTATCTTTTCTAGTGTTTTTAATAGGAATGAGTGTTGGCAACTGTCAGATTGGCTAAGATGACAGAAAGTCTATATAGCATTGGAGTTAATTGTTCTTTAAATGTTTAGTAGAATTCTCATGCAATTCCATTTGGTCCTGGAGATATTTTTAGGGAGTTGATTAATAGCTTGTTGTATTTATTTTTCTAAAATGGGACTTTTTAAGCAATTTACTTCTTCCTCAGTTAATCTTGGCAACCTATATTTTTGAATGTATTAATTTCATTTAAGTTATCAAATTCATTGGCATAAAGTTGGGCAAAGTAACTCCTGATTATAGCTCTAATTCTCCTCTTCATTAGTGGAAATTTCTCTCTTTTCATTCTTAAGACTAACAATTTTATTTTCCTCTTTCCTTTTTCTAATCAAATTTACCAAGGATTTATTTATTTTGTTGGTTTTTTCATAAAAGCAACTCTTAGTTTCATTTATTAATTCAATAATTTATTTACTTTCAATTTCATTTCTCTTTCCTTTTACTTTTAAAATTTCAAGTTTTGTGTTTGGGATTTTTAAATTTGCTCTTTTTCTAGCTTTTTAGTCTTAAGCCTAATTCATCAATTTTATGCAGGTAGGCCTCCAGAGATATAAAATTTTCCCTTATTACTACTTTGGCTGCATTCCACACATTTTGGTATGACATCTCATTATTGTCATTATCTATGTAATTTCCTTCCTTATCTCTTTTAATCATATCAGTTTATGCTTTTGCTTTATCTGAGATCAGGATGGCTACCCCTGCTTTTTTGACTTCACCTGAAGCATAGTAGATTCTGCTCCAGCCTTTTACTTTTATTCTGTATATATCACACTGATTCAAGTATGTTTCCTGTAAGCAATATATTGTAGGATTCTGCCTCTGCTTTATGGGGGAGCTTACCCCATTCACATTTATGGTTAAAACTTGTATTTCTTGCCAAGTTATTATCCCCATATTATGCTTTTCTCTTTCCTTTCCCTTTACTCCCCTTCCCAGGATTAGACTTAGGAGCAGCACTTGCCTCACGCAGCTCTCCCTCTTTAGAATCCCTCCCTCTCCCTTGAAGTTCCTTATTCTTACTATTTCTGAATTCCCTTCAATTTACCCTAACCCTTCCCTTGTCCATTTTCCCCTCACAATTTTCAATGAGGTTTGAGAAGTTTCTACGTAAACCAAATATGCCTAATATTTTCTCTTTGAGCTAAATATGATGAGAATTAAGATTCACACTATATTCATCCTCCTTTCTTCATTCCCTCAGATATAATAGGTTTCCTCTGCCACTTCATGAGATGTAGTTTCCCTCTTTTTACCTTCACTTTTTTCCTTTTTCCTGGTACAATTTCCTTTCCACCTCTAATTCCTTTTTTGTATTATAACAGTAAAACCAAATTATACATAAACTCTTTATATATACCCATAGCAGAAATGCAGTAGCTATGCTGGAATAGGTATTCCTAGAGACTTCCAGTCTCCTGATTTCACAATAGGAATTCATCCAGATAAGACTGAGGTGATGAAAATTAAAACCTATGTTAATGGTGAATGCTAGTGAATATGTAAAACCATATGAATAATTATCAGAACTTAAAATGTCTGTTGCACAGTCCATTCCCTGTAATCAAATCAACTGTGCAAGCTCTTCTGAGTTGCCAGTTCTTTTAACCTGTTCAGCCCTTCTGCCATGGATCTTAGAACTATCATGGAAATTGAAGAAAATATGCAAAAGTGTGGAACTACACCAAAGACAAATTCAAGCAAAACCACTTCTGATGGGATTAAACTTTCTCAAAAGCAAAGAAAAATGATTGCCATGGCTGCCAAGGAGAACAACCCAGGAATGAATAGTGTGGAAACTACAGTCATGACCACTCCTATATCTGCAAAAGCCACAAAACCAGGAAATGCTTGGACATCTTCTCTCAATTCTGCTTCATCCAAGTCATTCCGGGATCTTTTACTGGAAGAAAAAAAAAATCTTTTACAAATCACACTGCAACAAATCATGTCAAAAAAGTTTGCTTTAAAGGAATTGAAGATTCTCAAGCTTTAAAATCTGTAAGATATTCAACACAAAATAACTCAGGACCTGAAGGTCACCATACTTCATATTTGCCACTGATAGAGAGTTCCAATCCTTGGCTGTCCTCATCACTGACTGCCCCTCCTGTGAATGCTCCTGTTACTTTTGCAACTATTGTGGAGGAAGAGTTACAGCAAGAGGCAGCTCTTAACAGAATTCAAGAAAAGTCATTGGCTCTGATCCAGGTTGAGGAATGTGCAATACAAGACTTGTTGATCCACTATGAGGCATATGGCAATCCTGATGAGTTTGCCATTGTTGAAAGGGCACCTCAGGGACCTATTGTTGTAGCTATGTGAAACAAGCATGGTTACTAATCTACTATAGATTAAATATATCTACTTCATATTCTTAATCTTTATAGTAGAAAATAGTCTGAGGGAAAGAATTTTCACAACATCAACAGCTCATTCTGGAATAAAAGAAGACTTTCATTTGTCCATAGCAGTGATTTTAAGTATAATGTGTAATCAAAAGGAGATTTAAGAATTATGTTTTTAGTAATTTAAAAAATTATGATAAACATTTAACCACATTAAGTTTAAGTAGAATTATTTACTTTAAGTTAAATATGCAAGTAAGGAGAAGGATAAGTGATAAAAATATAAAAAGTGACAGATTTAAAAAGGTAATTTGAGAATTTGTGGTTAATAGTTTAGAAAAATTTGCCAAGTGTTTCTTGTTATGCTTATTTTTACAACAAAATTGATGTGATTGAAACAGGGACCCTAACTATTGCTTTCTAAATCTATTATTGATGACAGTTTGATGATAGACATCTATAGGCATACATTAAGTAATGAATCTGAGGTTTTAGATACTAATGCTTCATCATAGCACTCATTTTCTGTGTAGTTGAGAGTATTATAGATTCCCCTGAAGTAGTTTATTTTTCAATATAATCTCAGCCTTGGAATATAGTGGAAAGGAAGAAGGAAAAATAGTATCGTATACTTGAAGTTAAAATAATTACAGTTCCGCATTGCAGTTGAGAGCCCCGTTAACTTTTAGACCTTTTTGAAATCTGATTGAAAGAGATCAGTTTCTCTGTGTGCTGAAAATTTCCAGAATGAATGTTTGAATTATGAATGTATAAAATGACTAGTTTGGAAGAGGATTGATAAATGGCTTTGCAGTACTGTGCATACAAACTATTTCTGTGCCTGGTTCATCTGAACAAATTTATATTAAAAAAATGCATTAGCTTTGCAGTAGAGAGTTTTCTTTGTCTGCATTTGACTAGGTTTAATTTTAAAAGTTTTGCCATCTTAGTCGAGATTCTGGATGGAGTAAAGAGTAAAAAATACAAAAGTCTTATACATATGTGGAAGAATTGACTAAATAACACACTTTGTTGGAATTAACTTGTTTTGGAAAGAAATGTGGCTGCAACTCACTAATGATTTCATGTTCTGCTATACCAAAACAAAACAAAAAAAATCTACTCTTAAACACACAGAAACACAGCAAATATGTAAAGCAGAAGTTCAATAAAAAGTTAAATCTTGATTCAAAAAAAAAAGAATTGTTGATGGAATAGTAAACTGGTCCAACCATTCAAAGAAAAATGTGGAGCAGTGCCAAAAGGGCTATAAAATTTTGCGTGCCTTTTGACCTGCAATAGTTATTAGATTTGTACCCCAAAAGAAATCAAAGAAAAATTAAAAGGTCCTACAAACTATTTATAACAACTGCTTTTGTGATCTCCAAAAATTGGAAATTGAGGGGATGCTTACCTATTGGTACATAAAAATTTTGTGGCATATGATTGTGACTATTATGCTATGAGAAATGATCAGGGAGGTCATTTCAGAAAAAAATATGACACAGCCTATATGAATAGATGTAAAATAAAGTAAGAATAACTGAAAAATCATTTTGACAATAATAACAATATTGAAATGATGGAAAAATGTGAAAGACTTGGTTACTCTGTTGAATTTAAGCATAAATTAAAATAACGTATTATCATTTTTATTCCTCCCTTTTACAATAAGGCTAACATGGAAAATATTTTGTATTATTTTACATGTATATTACAAAATGCTGCATATTGCAATATAATATATTGCTTTCTTTCTTAGCAGGTAGGGTAATAATATAAAAGAGAGAAAGAACATTGAACTCAAAATTTAAAGGAAAAAGAATCCCAACAAATATATAAAATTAAAATAAAAAGTGTTAATGATTTGTGTGAGCTTATTTAAAATCCTGAAACCTTACTGAAATTGTTAAATGTCTTGACTATTTTCTTATTTAATTCTCTAAGGTTCTCTAAATATACCATCCTATCATTTGCAAAAAGTGATCTTTTTATTTTACATTGTCTATATTTATTCCTTCAATTCCTTTTTCTTGTCTTATTGTTATACTATCATTTCTAGTACAATATCAAATAATAGTGAAAATAATGGACAATTCTCACCTTATTTCTGATGTTACATATACAATGACATCTTGATGTTTATCATTATCATTATATGTATATCATTATATTGTCATCATGGTATATTGTCATATACCATATGAGTGGTGAAAATGATGAGTGCTGCACTAATTTTTCCCATTAAGGAGTACATACCCATAGTCTGTAGCCTAACTATCTTCCCACCCAATTCCCCAAGGGGGCAAGAAGGGCTTCTAGTTATGGAGAAACAAGACAGCCTAGTCAAGCTCCTCTCTTCTCGACCCAATTCCCTTTCTTAGAGGAACCTATCTTTATATTTTCCCCCAAAGTTACAGTGTCCAAATTTCCTTGGGGAGGCAAGGCTAGATATAGAGGAAGAAGCTATGGTCCTGTGCCTTCTGGCCACTGCCCAGTGCTTGAGGCTTTCAAGTGTCCTGAGTCTTCTACCATGGCTGCCACCTTGGCTTGGGTTCCCACTAGTCCTACTCCTTCTAGGTCCACTGTTCTTGCTGCTGCTTTTCTTTCTGCTAAACATTCCAGTTACTCTGTGCCTCTTCCAGTACTAATTTCTGGGAAGCCAGGAGACTATCTGCTTCAGCACATCATCCTGAAGGAGCTATGGGCAGAGGAGCACAATCTCAGCATCACGGGCCCCAACCCGACATTCCTATATACCTCTGCCTTTTCTGGGGAGAAGCTGCTTATGGCTGAGGGCAAAAATAGTGACTTCAAGGGCTAGGCAGCATGGTTGATCAACCTTACATTCCTACTGCTCAATCAAGACAACAATCAAGTTCAATGAATGCTGAGCAAACAGTAGGTGCTGACACATTTTTCACCCTTATTAAGTGAGTTGAATACCAAATTCAATGAGTTTTGAAGTAAATGAGTGCTGAGGTACCACTGACATGCTTGTTCTTGCTGTTAGATAAAAAATAAAAGTAATTTTCCCCCAATCTTCAGTATTCTAATCTTTGTATTAATCTTAATATGACATTTTAAGTATTTAAAGTGTTTTAAAATTTGAAAAATCTTTCATACTTACTAGTTCAGATAATTGCTATAACAATCCTCTTAGGTAGGGACTATAGATATTTTTTATTTCCATTTTACAGGTGAGGAAATTGAGGTTGCAAGAAGTTAAGTAACTTATCTATAATTATACAGTTAGGAAGTACCAGAACATATTTCAAGTACAGCCCTCTATTTTGATTATATGTTCTGCCCTTTATTCAGTTATAATCTATGTCATATTACATCTCTCTGTTTACCTCATCTTTATAAATGGCTATATTATCTTTGCAATCTATGTTTTAACATGTTCCAATACCTTTTCCTCTGGGGCTTGACACCCTCTGAAACTTACGCAGTTGCCAAAATTATATTCTTAAAACACGGATCTAATCAAGTTATTCCTAGAATTGTGGGAAACTTGGATTCTTATTGGAGATGGATGTTCAGCTAATATTTGAAAGAAACTAATGATTCGACTTCCGGCCAAGATGGCGGCGTGGAGGCAGACAGCTGCTTGAGCTCCTCGTTTTCTCTCAGAACTTACTTCATGACAAGCCTCTGACTTAATGCTTGACCCAGAAAGAAATCCACAAATTATCACCAAGAGAAGACATCCTTGAAAGTCGCCAGAAAAGGTCTGTGTTTGCTCGGGGGAGGGTCAATCAGACTGGGCGCAGACTGAGGGCAGGCAGCCAGAGCAAGACAGGCAGCTCACACAGCTCAGACCGGAGGGGTAGGGGTGTGATCTCTGCTGTTTCTGTGAAAGGGCTTTTGCCCCAGTGTGGATGCTCCGTCTTGGTAGCAAGCCAGGAGCAGCAGAGAGGGTGTAAACACCGGAGGTGAAGATTAAAACCCCAGAAAGCCAGCTTCTCTCAGAGCCCGGCCACCCCCAACCCCCACCTGGACTGACTCAGTGCGTTCTCAGAGCCTCAGAGCGCAGACTCAGTACAGTCATTGCTGTTCTGTTAGTGGCTCTCTGCTGCCCTACACCCAGTCTGTAGAGGAAGCCCATTAATAACATCCAGCCCTATCCCCCGCAAAACAGACCAATTGTTTCTCTTGTCAGTTTGTTTTCTTTGATTCCTACTCTGACAAAATGAACAAAAAATTCAAAAGGGCTCTAACCATTGACAGCTTCTGTGTGGAGAGGGAGCAGACTTCAAATGCTGAGGAGACTAGGAACAGACTGTCCCCAGATGTATCCCCTGGGAGGGATATAAGCTGCTCCTCAATACAAAAGAACCTCATAGAGGAAATCAAAAAGGCTCTCACAAGAGAGCTAGAAGAGAAATGGGAAAAGGAAAGGGAAGCTTGGCAAGAGAGCCTGGAGAAGTTATCCCATGCATTCAAAGACAGAATGGATAAAGAAATCAAATCATTGAGAAACAAGATTAGTGAGCTGGAAAAGGTAAACAACTCCAAGGAAAACAGGATTAGTGAGCTGGAAAAGGTAAACAACTCCAAGGAAAACAGGATTAGAGAGCTGGAAAAAGAAATCAGCTCTCTAAAAAATAAAATGGATAAAATGGAAAAAAATTCCATAGAAGATAAAAACTCAATTGGACAATTACAAAGAGATATAAAAAAAGTGAGTGAAGAAAATACATCATTGAAAATTAGACTGGAACAAGTAGAAATGAATGACTCAAGGAGAAACCAAGAGGGAGTCAAGCAAAACCAGAGAAATGAAACAATTGAAAAGACTGTCAAGTACCTTACCAGAAAGACAACAGACCTGGAAAACAGATCCAGGAGAGACAATTTGAGAATAATCGGACTCCCTGAAAAATGGGAGGAAAAAAAGAGCTTGGACACCATTTTCGAGGAAATTATCAAAGAGAACTGCCCAGACGTTTTGGAAACAGAGGGTAAAATAGACATTGAGAAAATTCATCGATCACCTACTGAAAGGGACCCTAAAATCAAAACACCAAGAAATATAGTGGCCAAGTTCAAGAACCATCAGACAAAGGAAAAGATATTGGAAGCTGCTAGAAAAAAACAATTCAGATATGGAGGATCCACAATAAGGATAACACAGGATCTAGCAGCGTCCACATTAAAAGAACGCAGGGCCTGGAACATGATATTCCGAAAGGCTAAGGAACTTGGTATGCAGCCAAGAATAACTTACCCAGCAAGAATGAGCATCATTTTCCAGGGAAGAAGATGGACATTTAACGAAATAAATGAATTCCATCTATTTTTGATGAAAAAACCAGACCTACATAAGAGGTTTGATCTTCAAATACAGAACTCAAGAGACTTCTAAAAAAGGTAAAAAGAAATCTTGAGAACTATACTTCTGTCAAAAAAATATGTAAAGAACATATGTACAATTTGTCTTAGAAACTAGAGGTGGAAAGGAGATTATATCATAAAAAAGTATAAAGTGGTGGTACTACATCTCATGAAGAGGCAAAGGTAACCTATTATATCTGAGAGAAAGAAAGGAGGGAGATGAACATAGTGTGTATCAATAGACATATTCGATTTATGGTGAAACTTCTTCCACTTCATTGAAAAGTGAAAGGGAAGGAGTAAGCTAAGGGGAAGGGAATACAGTAATTTCGAGGAAAAGGGGTAAAATAAGGGGAGGATCTTTAAGGTGGGGGAGGGATCCTAAAAAGGGAGGGCTGTGAAAAGCAAGTGGTGTTTACCAGTTTAATACTGGATAGGAGGGTAAAAGGGAAGGAAAGGGGAAAAGCATAAGCAGGGGTTAATAGGATGGCAAGCAATATAAAATTAGTCCTTCTAACCATAAATGTGAATGGGGCAAACTGCCTCATAAAGAGGAAGCAGTTAGCAGACTGGATTAAAAGTCAGAATCCTACTATATGTTGTTTACAGGAAACACACCTGAAACAGGATGAGACATTCAAACTAAAAGTAAAAGGGTGGAGCAGAATCTATTATGCTTCAGGCAAAACCAAAAAAGCAGGAGTAGCCATCCTCATCTCAGATCAAGCAAAAACAAAAATTGATCTAATTAAAAGAGATAAGGAAGGGCATTATATCCTGCTAAAGGGAAGCATCAACAGTGAAGCAGTATCAATATTAAACATGTATGCACCAAGTGGTGCAGCATCTAAATTCTTAAAAGAGAAATTAAGAGAGCTGCAAGAGGAAATAGATAGCAAAACTATAATAGCGGGAGATCTCAACCTTGCACTATCAGAATTAGATAAATCAAACCACAAAATAAATAAGAAAGAAGTCAAAGAGGTAAATAGAATACTAGAAAAGTTTGATATGATAGATCTTTGGCGAAAGCTAAATGGAGACAGAAAGGAATATACTTTCTTCTCAGCAGTTCATGGAACCTATACAAAAATTGATCATATACTAGGGCATAAAAACCTCAAAATCAAATGCAGTAAGGCAGAAATAGTAAATGCATCCTTTTCAGACCATAATGCAATCAAAATAACATTTAATAAAAAGCCAGGGGAAAATAGACCAAAAAATAATTGGAAACTAAATAATCTTATACTAAAGAATGATTGGGTAAAACAGCAAATCATAGACATAATTAATAACTTCACCCAAGAAAATGACAATAATGAGACATCATACCAAAATGTGTGGGATACAGCCAAAGCAGTAATTAGGGGAAGTTTTATATCTCTACAGGCCTACCTGCATAAAATAGAGAAAGAGAGGGCCAACGAATTGGGTTTAGAACTAAAATTGCTAGAAAAGGAACAAATTAAAAACCCCCAGACAAACACAAAACTTGAAATTCAAAAAATAAAAGGTGAGATTAATAAAATTGAAAGTAAAAAAACTATCGAATTAATTAATAAAACTAAGAGTTGGTTTTATGAAAAAACCAACAAAATAGACAAACCCTTAGTAAACCTGATTAAAAAAAGGAAAGAGAAAAAGCAAATTGATAGTCTTGAAAATGAAAAGGGTGAACTCACCACTAATGAAGAGGAAATTAGAACAATAGTTAGGAGCTACTTTGCTCAACTTTATGCCGATAAATTCGATAACTTAAATGAAATGGAAGAATACCTTCAAAAATATAGCTTGCCCAGATTAACAGAGGAAGAAGTAAGTAGTCTAAATAGTCCCATCTCAGAAAAAGAAATAGACCAAGCTATTAACCAACTTCCTAAGAAAAAGTCCCCAGGACCAGATGGATTTACAGGTGAATTCTACCAAACATTTAAAGAACAACTAACTCCAATGCTATGTAAACTATTTGAAAAAATAGGGATTGAAGGAGTCCTATCAAATTCCTTTTATGACACAGACATGGTACTGATACCTAAACCAGGTAGATCGAAAACTGAGAAAGAAAACTATAGACCAATTTCCTTAATGAATATTGATGCTAAAATCTTAAATAAGATATTAGCAAATAGACTTCAGAAAATCATCCCCAGGATAATACACTATGACCAAGTGGGATTTATACCAGGAATGCAGGGCTGGTTTAATATTAGGAAAACTATTAGTATAATTGACCATATTAATAATCAAATTAATAAAAACCACATGATCATCTCAATAGATGCAGAAAAGGCATTTGATAAAATCCAACATCCATTCCTACTAAAAACGCTTGAGAGTATAGGAATAAATGGACTATTCCTTAAAATAATAAGGAGCATATATTTAAAACCTTCAGTAAACATCATATGTAATGGTGATAAACTAGAACCTTTCCCTGTAAGATCAGGAGTGAAACAAGGTTGCCCACTATCACCATTACTATTCAATATAGTACTAGAAACTCTAGCCTTGGCAATAAGAGCCGAGAAAGAGATCCAAGGAATTAGAGTAGGAAATGAAGAAATCAAATTGTCACTTTTCGCAGATGACATGATGGTATACTTAGAGAACCCCAAAGACTCTGCTAAAAAGCTATTAGAAATAATTCAGAATTTTAGCAAAGTCGCAGGATACAAAATAAATCCACATAAATCCTCAGGATTTTTATACATTACCAACACAATCCAACAGCAAGAGATACAAAGAGAAATTCCATTCAAAATAACAGTCGATAGTATCAAATATTTGGGAATATATCTACCAAAGGAGAGTCAGGAATTATATGAGCAAAATTACAAAACACTTGCCACAAAAATAAAGTCAGATTTAAATAATTGGAAAGACATTCAATGTTCTTGGATAGGCCGAGCGAATATAATAAAGATGACAATACTCCCCAAACTAATCTATTTATTTAGTGCTATACCAATCAGACTCCCAAGAAACTATTTTAATGACCTAGAAAAAATAACAACAAAATTCATATGGAAGAATAAAAGGTCGAGAATTGCAAGGGAACTAATGAAAAAAAAGTCAGAGGAAGGTGGTCTAAGTGTACCTGATTTAAAGCTATATTATAAAGCAACAGTCACCAAAACCATTTGGTATTGGCTAAGAAATAGACTAGTTGATCAGTGGCATAGGTTAGGTTCACAGGACAAGATAGTGAATAAAAATAGCAATCTAATCTTTGACAAACCCAAAGATCCCAAATTTTGGGATAAGAATTCATTATTTGACAAAAACTGCTGGGAAAACTGGAAATTAGTATGGCAGAAATTAGGCATGGACCCACATTTAACACCACATACTAAGATTAGATCAAAATGGGTCCAAGATTTAGGCATAAAGAACGAAATCATAAATAAATTGGAGGAACATGGGATGGTTTACCTCTCAGACTTGTGGAGGAGGAAGGAGTTTGTGTCCAAGGGAGAACTAGAGACCATTATTGATCACAAAATAGAACATTTTGATTACACCAAATTAAAAAGTTTCTGCACAAACAAAACTAATGCAAACAAGATTAGAAGGGAAGTAACAAATTGGGAAAACATTTTTACAGTTAAAGGTTCTGATAAAGGCCTCATCTCCAAAATATACAGAGAATTGACTTTAATTTATAAGAAATCAAGCCATTCTCCAATTGATAAATGGTCAAAGGATATGAACAGACAATTTTCAGATGATGAAATTAAAACTATTTCCACTCATATGAAAGAGTGTTCCAAATCACTATTGATCAGAGAAATGCAAATTAAGACAACTCTGAGGTATCATTACACACCTGTCAGATTGGCTAAGATGACAGGAACAAATAACGATGAATGTTGGAGGGGCTGTGGGAAAACTGGGACACTGATGCATTGTTGGTGGAGTTGTGAAAGAATCCAACCATTCTGGAGAGCAATCTGGAATTATGCCCAAAAAGTTATCAAACTGTGCATACCCTTTGACCCAGCCATACTACTACTGGGCTTATACCCCAAGGAACTACTAGAGAAGGGAAAGGGTCCTGTATGTGCCAAAATGTTTGTGGCAGCCCTTTTCATAGTGGCTAGAAGCTGGAAGATGAATGGATGTCCATCAATTGGAGAATGGTTGGGTAAACTATGGTATATGAATGTTATGGAATATTATTGTTCTATAAGAAATGACCAACAGGAGAAATACAGAGAGGATTGGAGAGACTTACATCAACTGATGCTAAGTGAAACGAGCAGAACCAGAAGATCATTATACACTTCAACAATGATACTGTACGAGGATGTATGCTGATGGAAGTGATTTCTTCAACATAGAGAAGAGCTAATCCAATTGCAATTGATTAATGATGGACAGAACCAGCTACATCCAGAAAAGGAACACTGGGAAATGAATGTAAACTGTTATTTTTACCTTCTGAATCCAATTCTTCCTGTGCAACAAAAAATTCTGTTCTACACACATATATTGTATCTAGAATATACTGTAATATATTTAACATATATAAGACTGCTTGCCATCTGGGGGAGGGGGTTGGGGGAGGAAGGGAAAAAATCTGAATAGAAGTAAGTGCAAGGGATAATGTGGTAAAAAATTACCCATGCATATGTACTGTCAAAAAAATGTTATAATTATAAAATAAAAAAAAGAAAAAAAAAAAGAAAAAAAAATTCAACACCCATTACTATTAAAAACACTAGAGAATAAATGGACTTTTCCTTAAAAAAAAAAAAAAAAAAAAAAAAAAAAGAAAGAAAGAAACTAATGATTCCCAAAGGTGGAATTCCAAGAGGAGGATGGTTTATACAAAGTCATAGAAGCAGGATTATCCAGTTAATCATAAAAAAACATTAGGTAGACCAGTATGAGTGTATGATATGAAATAACTCCATAGTTAAGTTTGAGTAAGGCTGGACAATATTTTCAAAGATAGATACAGGACTTTCTATTTTATACTAGAGGTAAGGGGGAACACTGGTGGTTATTTAGCTGGGAAATGACACAATCAGATCTATATCTTAGGAATTTCAATATGACAATATAGTGGATGGGTTTTCATAGATAGCAAGTAGAATGGTAAGGTAGAGATCTATTGTACTAGTCCAAGTAAATATTATGAGCATTTATTATGCAAAGTTAATATTGGCCTTGAAAGTCAATATTGTTAGGAAATTATGATTTCCTCATCAAAAATAGGAGAGTGAAGGAAAAGGGAGGGTGCTATAGTTCTTTATCACTATTTTTTTAAAGACAGAGCACAAAACAATTCATAAGAGCTTTCACTAGTATTTCTATAGTATTCCTTTTTTTTTTTTTACTAAGTGCTTTACAAATATGTAACAATCTTAGGAGGTAGGTGCTGTCATGATTCCTAAACATGAGGTAATGGAAAACATATATAGGTGAGGAAACATTCACAGAGGTTAAGTGACTTTCTCAGGATTACATCATTAATAAATGTCTAAGGCTAGACATGAATTGAAAGGTTATTAATTTTAAATCCAGTGTTCTTATCACTGTGAAACCTGGCTTCCTTAAGACTGTATATTTTTGGGAGAATTGGTAAAAATAATAACTTCTTTTTATGAATTATGCTGCTGTCAATGATGAAGGAAAATAATTCCCATTTAATAGTGGGAATGAAGAGATATCAATTAATTTTCTCTGTATTTGTAGAGGTATATACAAATACATAATTCTAAATTCTGGATTGCTTGCCTCTGTAATTTATACTGACCCAAGAGATGAAATTCATGACATATTTTAAACCAAGAACTAATACATGTGGTGCAAAAGCAAACATTCATTAGGCAATGAAAACTTTCTCCCTATGATCAGAAAAATTAAAAATCATCACATAAAGGAGCAGTTATGTGGTAAAGTAGATCATTGACTTTAGGATCAGGAAGACCTGAGTTCAAATCCATTCTCAGACAATTGACACTTATTAGCTATGTGATCCTGGGAAAGTCACTTGACTCTGATTACCTTGCCCATACACACACACACACACACACACACACACACACACACACACACATTATCATAATAATAACACATTTATAAAGAGCTCTAAGGTTTTTAAAACACTTTAAATGTATGATATCATTGGTTCTTCCCAACGACTCTGAATGTACGTGATGTTCTTATTTCCATTTAAATAAAAAGAAAGTCAGAAAAGCCAAGTGGTTTTCTTTGGGTTTCACAGATATTAAGCACCTAAGGAAGGAATCAAAACCAGATCTTCTTCATTCCAAATACAGCATGTATTCCTAATCAGAGCATGTACCACACAGAATTATTTACTCCAAGTAGTTTTCTATGCTTGCTGTGGCTATATGTGGCTGCTGTCTTTAGCTAGCAATGACTAATAACTGCAAAACCTGAAGAATTAATGTAGTTACAAGTTGTAGGAGCTAGCCTGCAGGCATAGCCTCTCATTAAAACATTCTAACTAAGGCAATGGAAAAGTAAATGGAAAATTCACTTCAAGATTCTTGGATCTGGGGCTCTAGTAACTTAGATGTCTTCATTTCAGTATACTTGCACATAAGAAATGGACTTTTGAGAATAAATCCTACTATAAGATACTTGTTTGCCAATATTTCTATTTCATGGCAAATATGCTTTCTTATCTGTGTGTGATCCTTGACTTAATCAGTCTTGCTTTTTACTATTAAATAAGGAACACTTAGTTTATTGAGTTCTTTCTATATTAAATAATACAATGTCACAGAGAGTGTCTAATTGATTTTTTTTTTCCCAGTGGAGGTATTGGTTAGAAAATCATGAAGCCAAGTTGTTGCTAAAATCCAAATGTTGAAAAAACTAAGTAAATTGGTGTAAAGAAAAAAGCTTCAGTGATCCTTCTTGAGTGTTAAGATAATAAAATGTCTATTATAGTGTCATAAGAATGAATTCATATTGTAGAAAATGTTAATAATTCTGAGATTTTTAATATAATGAACTCATTTCTTTTCTAGCTCTGATTCCATTCAAATTACATAACAAATGTTTCTAATAAGACAGTATTGATCTTTCTCCCCAGAAAAAGAATTATTTCCCAAATTAGGGCAGCTCTAGTTTTAATTTTTTTTAAAGGTTTTTAATTTTTTCTTAATGGAAGGAACTCACCTTGACTTTCCTGCTTTAACTCTCCAAATTCAACAGTTATGTAAAGCAGCTCAAATAATTTTGCACTCATAAAATAATTTTAGATTACTATAAAACAATGTAATGGCATATGAAAAATGATTCAGAAAGGTTTTATATGTAATGGCTTAGCTTCAGTTATGTGCACTGATATCCTGAAAATGGCATTTTGAGGCAATATTGTATACTTTAGCTGCAAGTATATATGGCAATAAATTTGAGGTGGCAGTTATCCTTCAGTCAAATAAAATATTGGACAAGGTATATCATTTTAAAATGATATGTAGCTCACCATGTAGAGAACAAGCTGACAATATGCAGTAATGCCTGCTGACCCCATCACTGATAAAGGCATAGTTTAACTGGCTTATTGACAGGAAAGATTATGTAGGTTAGAGAGAGTGTGATACTATGCTTGTCTATGAAAACAAATCCCATCATCCAATCATTTTACCTAAGACCTCAAAATACATTGTTAAGACTATTATTCATATAATTAAAAAGGGCTTTAGAATTTTATTTTAAAAATTCCTCAGTCATTATGTGTTATGGGCTACATAGCATTGTATTGATAATTTAAAGATGGAAAAACTAAGATTGATTTAGAATTAGAAGGGACTTTAGAAGAGTTTATATAGTTTAATGATTTTTATTGGCTTTATGAATCTATTTTTTAAATTTTGATAATTTTTTGTGGTTCTAGGATTTTGCCAAAGCCCTTGTTTCAAGACATGTGTGAATCGAAGATTTCTGAGAATTTTAGATTTGATCTCTAGTTTATATTTTATTTTTATTTTTTCCCAATTAAATGTCAAGAAAATTGATAATTTCAATACAATTATTTTTCTTTATAGTCCTATATATTTAATATTATGCATTTAGTGAATATTATTATGAGGAGTGCATAACCTTCACCAAACTGCCAACAAGGCCATGACTTCAAAAAAGGCTAAAAAGCCTGTTCTAAGTCTTGTATTTTTATTTCTACTGAGAGGAAACTAAAGTACAATAAAGTAAAATGACTTACCTGAGATGACATAACTAGTAAGTATGAGATGGATTTGAACTTAGATATTCTTACTCTTACCATTGTACTACAAAGATTCAGTTAAAGCAAGTAAATTTTCTAAAACAAAGTGATTTTAGTAGAACATTTATTCCAATGTAACTGAATGCAATTTAGTCCTTCAGGAAATAATTTATATTTCTCCCTTAAATTAGCTTAATTTGAATTGTGTGATTTCCAATGTTACTTATTCACCAGTTTTCATTATACCAATATTTTCATAAATAATAACTAATTCAATTTGTAAAATACCTATATTTTCCAGAAAATATATGCCATGTAATTGAAATATAATTGAGTATTTTTCTAGTTATCTCAAAACTTAAAAAGAATTATTTCACATCAGTTTTAAACATTGTTTTTTTATCCTTAGAAACTGAATGAAACAACCTTATACATCAGAATCTTCATGTTTCTGTGGAGCATTTAGCAATTGAAACTTTCATTAAAAGTGTTGTAACAGATAGTGCCCCTAAAAATACGTGATTCATATGATGAACTTAATATAGTAAATAAAAGTCCTCGAATTATATTAACAGACTTCATTAACCTAGGTCATATCATTAAATTAATCTTAAGATGCTTGTCACAGATAAGAATTTTATACATCTTAGTATTTTAACTTCATTTGATGTTTTCAATATTATCCACTCTTGAGAGAGGAAAACTAGGAACTAGTTATTTGGATATTCACTCCTAAATAACATTTACATTATAAGGCTTCACTTTCTAGATTTCTCTTTCTCCTCTATTATTTAGAAATTATATTCACAGAGAGGAGATTCTGTGATCTTTTGATAAAATGGCTGTAAATATGAGTTTCCAACTAGTGGTCCCAGCAGCTTTGTTTGTATATAGTATGCCTGAGCTATAGGTTAGATCTGGGTTAGGCTTTTTTCACTCCCATCAAAGATATGATAATCTGCTTTTCTTTTTTTCTTACTTCCTGACATCATTAACTTCTTCATGGACCACTAAGTTAGGATTTGAAAATTGTTTAAATTTCATAAATTCATTTTTTTGCTATTGTTATTTTCCTTGTGTTTTCAGGATTATTGGATGATTGATTAGTGCTTTTTCTGTTACTGATCTGAGTTTGCTTCCTGCCACTGACATATTGTGGTTCTAGGATTTTGCCAAAGCCCTTGTTTCAAGACATGTGTGAATTGAAGATTTCTGAGAATTTTAGATTTGATCTCTAGTTTACATTTTATTTTTATTTTTTCCCAATTACATGTCAAGAAAATTTTTAGCACTTTTAAAATTCTGAAAACAAATGAATTTAATTGAAATGAAATTTCCCATGATAAAATTTTTTCTTGATTACCTTGTTATGCTTCTCCTGAGTCCCATATTTGAAAATCAAATTTTCTATTCAGCTCTGGTCTTTTCATGATGAATGCTTGACAATCCTTGGTTTAGCTGAATGTCTACATTTCCCCCTATTCCCTGGGGAATATATTCAGTCTTGCTAGGTAGGTGATTCTTGGTTGTAATCCTAGCTCCATTGCTCTCTGCTCCTTCCATAATAACAATACATGACATTTATTTAATGCTTTCAAATTTACAAAATATCTTGTATACTTTTCATTTTAGCATTACAACAATTCTTTCAGTTGAATATTATAGCAATCATTAATTTCATTTAATATTTGAGGAAACTGAAGAAGTGACGTGACCTGTTTAGGGCAATTTTTCTAGTTAATTGGATGAGGCAGAATTTACAGAATCATTTAATTTTTTTTAATCCTTTTATTTTTTATTTTTAACTTTTTTATTATTAATTTTATAATTATACATTTTTTGACAGTATATATGCATGAGTAATTTTTTATAACATTTTCCCTTGTATTCATTTTTCCAGATTTTCCCCTCCCTCCCTCTACTCCCTCCCCTAGATGACAGGCAATCTCATACATTTTACATGTGTTACAGTATAACCTAGATATAATATATGTGTAAATCCAATTTTCTTGTTGCACGTTAAGTATTGGATTCCGAACCTGGGTAAGTAGTAACCTGGGTAGATAGACAGTAGTGCTAATATTTTGCATTCAATTCCCAGTGTTCCTTCTCTGGTGTAGTTGTTTCTGTCCATCATTGATCAGCTGGAAATGATTTGGATCTTCTTTATGTTGAAGATATCCACTTCCATCAGCATGCATCTTCATACAGTATTGTTGTTGAAGTGTATAGTGATCTCCTGGTTCTGCTCATTTCACTCAGCATCAGTTCATGCAAGTCTCTCCAAGCCTTTCTGAATTATTTTTAACTTACTGAATAAAACAACATTTCTATAATATAGTATAATAGAAAAGATTATTGTCCATGAAATAGTAAATGTACTATGTAAAACTTGCTATTCCTTTTAAATATATTACAAATTTATCATGTAAATTTCTTTTTTTTTCGTACCTACCTCTCACCCTAGAGATAGCCACCGTTATATACACACTTATATATTATATATAGCATGTATTTGTATATATACATATACACACAAATTATTCTATATACACTTCTATTTATTAGCTCTTACTTTGAATGCATATTTCTTCATATGTCTCTTATAATTAATCTGGGTATTTATAAAGGTTAAAATAACTTATTCCATCACAGTTGTTCTTAAATAATAGGTGCTATACTATTATGAATATATATATATATCCATATATATATTATAGAACCATGGAAATTGAAAATTGGAGGAGACCTCATATAGTCCACTGTCTACCTCATGTCCAAAGGATCCCCTATTATCCAAAAGATTAGTAGTTATTTAGCTTCTTTAGGTTTCCAAGGTGAATAAGCCCACATTCTCCCAAATTGAGGAAGTTTTACTCAGCTTTATGCCTAAATTGTGTTCTTTGTAACTTCCAATCATTAAAGCTGAGAGCAAATGAAGTAAATCTAGTCACTCTTTCACTTAAAAGCATTTTAAAGATTTGAATTTAGATATTACGTCCTTTCCCATACCTAGCCTACTTAGATTCTTCTCTTCTCTTCTCCAGGCTAAATATCCATAGTTCCTTCAAATGCTCCTCATATAGAATGTATTCAAAATTCTTCTCTGACTTACCAAACCTGATTCCATCCCCTGCTCTTTATCTATTCTACTTAAATCCATGGTATGTTAGCCTCTCCCTACCTCTGTATCATTTTGCCTTTGGTTGTCCTTCCTCTTATCTAGTGTAGCTAATCTTTCTTCCTCTCTGAAAGGTTAAGTAATTTGTTATGATCACATAGCTGGTGTTCATATGAGGTAGGACTTGAATTCTGGACTTCCTGATTTTCCTTTTCCAGCTACTAAACATTCACCTCTCTATAGTAAAATAGTCTTTATTATTATTAATTATTATTAGTCTTATTTATGGAGCAACTAGGTGATGCAGTGGATAAAGTGAGGACCTGTTAAGGAATCTGGCCCCCCAAATTACTAGCCAAATGACCTTAGACAAGTCACTTAACCCCATTTGCCTCAGTTTCCTCATCCATCTGGAGAAGAAAATGGCAAATCACTCTAGTGTCATTTAGAAAATGCCAACTGGGGCCACAAAGAGTTGGATACAACTGAAATGATTCAACAATAAAAAGTTACCATTCTTTAGCTTTATATTTCATATCAGTCTTAGGTACCCTCATTTGCTGAATATTAATTGTGTTATTTTACTAGATATTATACAGTAATTAAGTATAGAAATGATAGAACTTGGACAGAAACTTAAGATTTATAACAATCAATCAAAGTTCTTTATTAAGTGCTTACTGATATTAATTATTATGCTAAGTGCTAGTTGTACAAAGAAAGGCAAAAACAAAGTCTCTGTCCTCAAAGGGCTCACACACTAAATTGAGACAAGCATCAAAATAATTAGTCACATTGAAGATATAAATAGACTAGAAGGAAGGTAATCTCAGTGGGGAAGGTACTGGTAGCTGGTGAACAGAAAAATGTGTTTTAGAAGTCTGGGATACAGAGGTAGACCAGAAGAGAGAGAGAGAGAGCATTACAAGTATAGGACATAGTCAAAACAAAAGCACAGAGACTGTAGATGGAAAGGTGTATGCAAGGCAAGGAGGACAATTTGTCAGTAAAATAGATTTTGTGATAGGCAGTAAAGTATAAGAAGAAAGGAAAGTTCCAAGACACACACACATACACACACACACACACACACACGCACACACACACATATACATGTTTGTATGCTGTCTTCCCCATTAAATTGTGAGATCCTTGAGAGAAGTAACTGCCTTTTACCTTTTTTGTATCTTTAATACTTAGCACAATGCTTGGCACATAATAGTCATTTAGTAAATGCTTGTTGATTGATTTATGGATTGTAAGATTCCATTAGGAAGCAATTTCTTGTTCGTTTCAATATTTTAGAATAAATGTGTTTATATCTATATTTATGTCTATAAAGTATATTATGAACTAATATATTGTGGATACTAATTTCCAGAAATATCAATATATGGGAAAAATTTTAGCAAGTATTGTTTCCTTTTTGGAATTCATATTATATTTTAATAAAAGTCTACTTTATGAAGCACTTTCCTTATACCATTTATGTGAAGATTTAGTATAGTTTTATCTGTTCCATTTTACACTTAAGAAGATTGAAGCTCAGAAAATGCTTGCCTAATTTTACACAGGGACTTACTAGCAGAGTTAGGATTGGAATCCTTTGAAATAAAATTGATAATGGCCTTAGGAAGTATTGGTGAGATGTATTCTGTCTTTCTTTCTAATTTTCTTATTCAGAGATCATACATATGCCTGATTATTACAGGCATATTTTGGTCTCAGAGGCTCAAGACCTTTTCATGCCTTATGTTCATTAAAAACTAAAAATTAATCCTGGCAGCAAATTTCTTCTTGTGTTTTGACAGTGATCCCTGTCAATCATGGGAGCTTTAGGCATGAAGTAAAGTTGTATTTTACTGTTACATCTCCTGCCTTATAGAAATTAATTTCCATGTGTAGCTATAGATCAAATTTAAAAAATGCTTTTGCCTTATATTTCTGAATACATAATTTTAAAGCCAACTTTTCTTTGATTTTCTTCGATTTAATTTAGTCATAGAGTTTTTAATGCAGTCTAAAATCCCAGGGATCCTATTATCTATTTTATTCACTGAAGGCCAGAAGTATTAAGTGTTAAGTTAAAAAGTAACCAAACTGATTATTGGCAAGATTAGGACTAGAATAGAGCCCTATTTTTCAATCTTCTCCTATGCTATTCATTCTGATTTGGTGTTATCCTTATACTGATTACAATTGTCTATCAACAGTTGTCCATTAGGTAACCTGTCTACTTTATTTTAAGGAATTAATTGATTATTTAGAAGATATTCTGCTCTTTAATTTGGAAAATATTATTTAGTCAAAAACTTTATTGAAGATCATGTTTGGCAGGAGAACCACTAGCCTAATTAAAAGGGTTTAAAATTAAACTTTGAGGGAAAGGAGAAAAAAAGTCAAAATAGGAACACAAAACCAGATAATATAAAAATCTAAATATATGTGCCTAGTGGGGAAAGGAAGCAGTCATTTGTTAAGCACCTACTATGTTTCAGACATTGTGTTAAATTATTTATAAATATAATTTCATTTGATTTTCATAATAATGAGAAGAAAGTGCTATAGTTATTCCCATTTTACATAAAAGGAAACTAGGATAGACAGAATTTGTTTTTTGCTCATGGTCACAAATCTAATAAGTGATTGAGACTATATGAACTCAAGTCTTCGCGACTCTGAGCTCAATGTGTTATTCATTGTTTCACCCATCTGCCTCTCATAGAAACAGTAATACCCAATAATTCTAATGGGAAACATAGTTACACATAATATTTAAGGCCTTAAATATCTGTATGCAAATATATATATATATATGTATATATATATATATACATATATCATGTTAATAAATAAAATGTAAATCTTAAAATCTTTACACAAGAAGTTAAATACAATCTCTTGGATTTAGGAGAAGGTGGCTTAAGACTGACTGAATGAAAAGGCATATCTTATACAAATGAAACAAAACAAAATAGACCTAATAGGAAAGGTAAGGGAACATTATATGTGTGTATGAGTATATATACATGCATGTATATGTATGCATATATACATATACATACACATACATATAATGGAGAGCAGAAAAGGAGAGAGATACAAATGTGAAATTACCATCTGGGCCTACTCTAGATCAGTGGAGACAAATTAAAATGAGGTGAATAAATCAGGTATTAGTATGTGAACATGTGACTGCATTTTGACTTAGAAAACCACATTATTAACATTATATATGTTCTCTTGTATCTTTATTTTGTTAAATATTTTCCAATTATATTTTAGTCTTCCACTTGTGTGTGTTATGAGTCAAGTATTTGACACCTTTACTTAGACTGTTCTGTCAAATGAAGGATAGAAATGATACTCTCCTGAATGAACTAGGTTGGGAACTTTAGTGAACATAGAGACAGTCTCATATTAAGTTAACATATTGTGAGTACAAGGTTTATTGATAGCATTTATACTAATTTGCTAGACATACTCATATAAAAATAATAAAAGACATATAGGTCCTATCGTATCATTCTCAGCTTATCACTTTGACTGTATTCAGGAAAATGAAGCTGCAATCTAATTGCAATCCAAACCTTTTTAGGTAAGAAATGCCCTCCAGATGTCAAGAATTCCATTCTGAAGAAGACAAGGTGAGATACAGCCCTTACATATGCACCAATTTTGATTAGGTCACTTAAAGCTAAATACTAAGGCCAAAAAAATATATTTTTGTTGCATGAATAATTCTTTGAATCACTTATTATTAAGGTATTATTAATTAATCTCCATTTAAGTAAGTGTTTTTATTTCTATTTCACTTTATTAACAAAACAAGAATACTAGTAAAGTTTGGAATGCCAACTTTGTGCTAGGCATTGTAGAAGGTGCCAGGTTTACCAATATAAAAGTCAGATGGATGATTCACTGAAGAAACCTACATTCTTTTACAAATGGGTTGTAAAATACATGGAAAGCCATAAAATAAAGTAATTTCAGTGTGGGGGACACTAACATCAAGGATGTGGTACTTGAATTAAGCCTTGAAAAGAACTGGGCTTCCAGAAGGTAGAGTTGAGGAGGGAGAACATTTGTAACATAGGCACAACCTGTGATGATGGGAATTGCATGTATAACATTTTAAAAATTTTATGCATTAAGATCTGCCAAAAAATGTGTTTAGTAATTCTGTTTTTCTGTATTAATTCATTATTTCTTTGACCATTATAATTTTTTTGCAAAACCATATAGCTTTAAAAAAATACACTTAAGATCCTCTACCAACAATTTTAAGGGCTTTATTGCATGTAGTTTTTCTGACATTCTGTCTGGATCCCTAATTTCACTTTTTAAAAATAATTTTCATCAGATTTGTATCTTTTCATCACATTTTCATCAGATATGATGGAAGCACATTAAAGGCAGCTACAATTGTCCTATTCTTTATATTTCCTTGTAATTCAATACACTTTTCTTTTAAATACTTATGGGATGTGCTTATTTAATGCTTCTAAGTCAAATATATATATATGTGCATATATATAGTATTATTATTATTATATGAGTTGATAGTGATCTGGACTATGGGGATGTCCACATGAGAAGAGAGAAGAAGATATAAGAGATATTATGTAAATAGAAATGGTAAGATTTGGTAATTGAATGGTTTATATGGAATGAAAAAGTTGTGTGGAATTGATGATAATAATCAAACTTGCAAACTTGAGTGACTAGAAGGAAGATGATAATCTTGACAGGGATAAGGAAGTGTGGAAGAAGAGAGAAATGAGGAGAACAAGTTTTTTTGTGGGTTTTTTTTGTATTAAGTTTAAGATGCCCATGACACTTTCAATATGCAATATCCAAAAAGGCATTTAGTGATGTCTGATTTAAGCTTAGGAGAAGACTAAAACTGAGAAAGACTAAGTCATATAAAAGGAGAACCAAAAGAAAACAAAAATAGAGAGGATGAAGAGTTCTGGTGGAAATGTTGATCACTAGTTCTATGTATTTTTGGGAAGTTAGGGAAGGATGAGGATTGAGTAAAGGTTATTAGATTTGACAATTAAGAAACAATTGATAACTTTCAGAAAGAAGTTTCAGTTGGGTGATGAGATTAGAAACCAGATTATAGTGGGTTTAGAAAAAGAGTAACAGGAGAAGATGTGGAGATAGTGAATATAGATTGTTTTTCAAGTTTAATGAAGAATGGAAAGAAAGGGAATTTAGACTAAGGTAATTGATATTCTTCACTGTCATGTGCTTCTATAGCAAGGCAGAAGAAAAACACATACAATCCAATTGTTTAATATTCAAGTGTTGTGCATTTTCTGTTGGAATTGAAGTTTGTGCTTGAGATATTTGTCAATAATACATTGTTTCGACAGGGGCAGAGCCAAAATGGCAGAGAAGGCACATGTGACTTTCTAAACCTTTTTTCATACCCTCATTACCAATTATTAAATTCAGCCTCAAAAATAATGCTTGACGGGTAAAATTCACGAAGATTGGAAGTGCCACAACTTACCAGCCAAAGATAATCTGGAAGATCATCAGAAAAGGTTTGTCCTGAGAGGGGAGAACAGATCAGCACAAGCAGGATAGAATCAGAGACTAGCATATTGAGCAGACTGAGCGGGGGTCGCCTCTGTGGTTAGAAAATTTACAGAACCACTCTGTCATAGGCTGGCTGTTCTGCTTTGGTTGCAAAGCAGTAGATCAGCAGAGAAATTAAAGCCAAAGGTAGAGGGGACTCTAAAAAATGTTAGAACCTAACAGGATCTGGCTATACCCACCCAAAACCAGAAGTGACGCAGTATAGACCACAACACAGCTGTGCAGTGGCATTCTGCAGCATGGAGTTCTAGTGGACAATCACAAATCTACACAGCAGGGGGGTTGCAGCTGGGGCAGCTTCTAATCTTCACAGTGGGGGCTCAGCCTGGGGCAATAGAACTTCTGCAGCAGGACTATGCTCCCCCGGGCTGAGACACTTCTGGTGCTGGGGGGGGGGGGGGGGCTATTTGCTTGGCAACTGCTAATACCCACAGTGGGCTTTAGCCTGGGGCAGTGACACTTTCACTGCTTAGCTTCTAGCCACAGGGCATTCACTCATCCTCACAGTGGGGCTCCTGGGCAGGACACTTCTGCAGTTCCTTCTGCTACCTAGGCCTGAGTCAGAGTCACTTCCAGAGTGGAGCTTTTCCCAGAGCACTCCCACTGCTCAGTCACTCTTTGCAGCATGTTTTCAGGATAGTTACTGTCCATATATCTATCCCTGCTCTGCAAAGGACGCTGGTAACTTCCTTGCCCTGAAGGCAGACCCTAAAGGCTTTTAAAAATGAATAAAAATATCAAAAGGATGATGCATAACTTCTGTACAGAAAGAGAGCAGGTTTTCAACCAATAGCAGACAGTCTCCAGACAATACTGCCAGGGGGGATGTAACCTGGTCCATATCACACAAGGCTCTCATAGAAGAAACTATAAAACATCTTAAAAGAGAACAAGAAGAAAAATGGGGAAAGGAAAGAGAAGCTATGCAAGAGAGTAACAACTTTCTGAAATGTGAATTGGCAAAGGTAAAAAATTCCCAGGAAGCCCAGGGAAACAGAATTTGTGAATTTAAAAAGTAAAGAATTTCTAGGAAAGTAGGATTTGTGAACTGGAAAAAAATAAATAACTCTAATACCCAGACTACTTTTACCTTTGGAATCCAATTCTTAGCGTGCAACAAGAAATTTGGTTTTACACACATATATTGTATCTAGGATATACGGTAACACATTTAAGATGTATGGGATTGCCTGTCATCTAGGGGAGGGGTAAAAAGAGGGAGTGGAAAATTCGGAAAAGAAGTGAGTACAAGGTATAATGCTGTAAAAAAATTACCCATGTATATGTACTGTCAAAAATTATAATTATAAAATTAATAAAAAATTAAAAAAACAAATTATATAGAGAATTGACTCAAATTTATAAGAAATCAAGCCCCATTCTCCAGTTGATAAGTGGTCAAAGGATATGAACAGACAATTTTCAGAAGATGAAATTGAAACTATTTTTAATCATATGGAAATGTGGTTCAAATCACTATTGGTCAGAGAAATGCAAATTAAGACAATTCTGAGATACTATTACACACCTCTCACATTGGCCAAGATGACAAGAAAAGATAATGACAAATGTTGGAGGGGTTATGGGAAAACTGGAACACTGACACATTGTTAGTGGAACTGTGAATGGATTCAGCCATTCTGGAAAACAATTTGAAACTATGCTCAAAAAGTCATCAAAATCTGCATAACCTTTGATCCAGCAGTGTTACTATTGGGCTTATATCCCAAAGAGAAGTTAAAGAAGAAAAAGGGACCTGTATGTGCAAAAATGTTTGTGGCAGCCCTCTTTGTAGTGGCTAGAAGCTAGAAACTGAATGGATGCCCATCAATTGGAGAATGGCTGAATAAATTGTGGTATATGAATGCTGTGGAATATTATTGTTCTGTAATAAATGACCAATAGGATGATTTCAGAGATACCTAGTGAGATTTATATGAATTGATGCTAAGTAAAATGAGCAGAACCAGGAGATCTTTATACATAACAACAAAATTATACAGTGATCCATTCTTATGGATGTGGCTCTCTCAAACAATGAGATGATTCAAACCATTCCAATTGGCTAATAATGAAGAGAGTCAGCTAAACCTAGAGAGAGCACTATGGGAAATGAATATGGACCACAACATAGCATTTGCATACTTTCTGTTAGTGTTTGCTTGCATTTTCGTTTTCCTTCTCAGGTTTTTTCTTTATTTCTAGATCCACTTTTTCTTGTGCAGCAGAAAACTGTATAAATATGTATACACATATTGGATTCAACATATACTTAAACATATTTAACATGTATTGGACTACCTCCCATCTAAGAGAATGGTGGAGGGAAGGAGGGGAAAAGTTAGAACGGAAGCTTTTGAAAGGGTTAATGTTGAAAAATTGCCCATGCATATGTTTTGTAAATAAAAAGCTATGATAAAAATAAAAATAAATGCTTGTCTATTAGTTGTGTATATTATTGTTGGAAACTGGAGAAGGAAATTTTAATGAGTTCCTAAATATTGATTGTAACATTAGGAATTTATGGAAGCATAGAACCATAGAATTACATCTGAAAAGGGACTTATGTGAAGTACCTTGTGAAATTGATAGGACTTGAAGAAGGAGAAAGAGATTCAAGATAATTGTGAAGTTTCATGCATGTGTGGTTAGGAGAATACCTCTAATAATCATGGCAATTAATCATATGCATTTTAAAAATAATAATATACAGCACTGTATTGAAATTGTGCTAAAGTTGGCTTGAAATGCTGAGAGATATATTACTAAATCTGGCAAAAGATCAAGAAAAAAGATGGCTTAAACCTGAAGACTAAAAAGAAGTGGCATAATTACATAAAATTAATATTTATTTTAAGAAATGATGAAGTTGGAGTCAGAGACAAGATGGTGGAATAAAGATAGGAGCTTATCCAGCCTTTTTCCCTAAACTGTTCTAAATTCCTTTAAATAATGACACTAAACAAATTTTAGAGTGTCAGAAGATCCAAAAAGATGTCAAGGGAATTTAGATGGTCAGAAGAAAAGGTCTGTGACACTGGGATGGTAATCCAGCATGAAGTCCCTGTATAGACCCAGTCCCAGTCCATGCTAAAGCCTAGCTCCAGCCTGACTTTTGAATCAGTGGCAGTGCTAGAGGCTTCCAGATTTATCAGCCAACAGACATCAAAGAGGACTTGTAAGGTAAGCAGAAAAGTTTTGAGGAACCTGTGTGGGAATCTAGTGCAAGTTGCTGACATTCAGGGCTGGGACTGGGTCAGGGATGTGTTAGCATCTTCATCGCACCATCTTGTTTTCCCCAAGCTGTAACTTTGCTTTTTTCTTTCCTCTTTTCTCTTCTCTCCAGCATTTTGCTTTTGGCTACTACCTCCCTCAAACTCCCCTCCCCTTTTACAGTCCTTCTTCCATTGTTATACTTTTCCCCTTTTACTTTTGTTCTACCTTCTAATAGCCTGCTCTTTTACTTTCCCCTTTTCCATCATACTTCGCTGTAGGGTGAGACAAATTTCTTAGTGAAGCAAAATCTTATGAGAAAAAGTTTCACACAATGTCCATTCTCCTCCCTATTTTCCTCAGCTGTAATAGGTTATTTTGCCTCTCCATGAAATATAATTTAATCCATTTAACTCAATTTTCCTCTTCTTCTTCTTTCTTCCTCTAGTTTCTTTTTTATATGATCACAGTAAAATCAAATTACATCTGTACCTTCTAAGTATATCCATAACAGAGATAACATATCTCAAGAGTTAAACATATCATCTTCCTATATAGAGATATAAGCTTTTTGCCTTTTAAAAGAAACTTATTTTTTTCTTTCCTTGTTACTTTGTAAAGCTTCTCTTGAGTTCTGTATTTGACAATCACATTTTCTCTTTAACTGATCTTTATATAAGAAATGAATTAAACTCACTTGTTTCATTAAATATCCATCTTTTCTCTTGCAGGATAATGCTTAATTTTCTGGGTAATTGATTCTTGGCTATAACCCAAGTTCATTTCCCTTTCAGAATATCAGATTCCAGGCCCTTTAATTCTTCCAAGTGGAAACTGTTTGGTCCTGGGTAATCCTTACTGTGCCTCCTTGATATTTGAATTATTTCTTTCTGGCTGCTTACAATATTTTCTCCTTGATCTGATAATTCTGAAATTTAGCCACAATGCTCTTTGGAATTTTCATTTTTGGGTCTCTTTCAGGAGGTAATTGGTGAATTCTTTCAATGGCTATTTTACCATCTGCTTCTAGGTCATCAGGGTAATTTTCCTTGATGATTTCCTGAAAAATGATCCTCTTTGTTTTTCATCATGGTTTTAAGGAATTTCAATAATTCTTAGATTGTCTCTTCTAGATCTATTTTCCAAATAAGTTATTTTTCCAATGAGGTATTTTACAAATTCTTCTATTTTTCTTTTTTTTTGATCAATTCTTGAAGTCTCATCAAGTAAATCACTTTCATTTGTTCAATTCTATTTTTTGATGAATTATTTTCTTCAGTTAGCTCCTTTTGCATTTGGCCAAATTAACTTTTAAATGAGATGTTTTACTCATTGGATTTTTTTCCATTTTACATATTCTGTTTTTCAGTGAATGAGTTTCTTTGTTTATTTGTAAGCAATTGTGTGCATTTTCTATTTTGTCAAATCTATTCTGAAAGGAGTTATTTGCCCTTTCCATTTCATCAAATCTATTTTGTAAGGAAATATATGATTTTTTCCATTTCACTAAATCTATTTTTAAGGAATTTTCCTCAGATAATTTCCACATTTCTTTTTCCAAACTTACTTGCAAAGTTCTCATTCCCTTTCCCCATTTTTCTTCTCTCTTTTAAGTTCCTTTTTTGAATTCTTCCAAGAGAGCCTTGTAATATGGAGACCAACTCATATTAAATCCCTTTGTGGCTTCATTTGGAAATGATTTGTTTTTAGGATTCCCAGGGTTTGAGGTATGTTTTTCTCTTTCTCCATAAAAGCTGTCTATGGCTAGAGTTCTTTTTGCTTTTTTGCTCATTTTATTAAAGGTTCAGGTGCTCTTAGGGCAAAGGGAGATTTTCCCAAACTTCCTCTACAGGTTAAAGTGGCTTTTGGCTGCTCTAGTGCTGCTGACTTCCTTCCAGTGCTGGGTGGGTCTGGCCAAATCCCATATTATTTTGAAGTTCAGAGGCTCACTCTTTGCCTTTTGCATTCACATTGTATGTCTTACAGATAATCTGCTGATCTATTGGCTTGTAACCAGGACAGAGTAAACCAATGCTGCTGTATTCTGTCTAAGAGTCTACTGGTAGATTTACTAATGCTTGGATGCCACACTACTCTGAGTCCCTGCACTGTGCCTGAAGTCAGCCACCTGTTCCTTCTCCCCTCTCCCCCCACACAATGGAATCAGACTTTTCTGAAGTTCTTCCAAAATATATTCTGCTGGAAAATTTGTTATACTTTAAATATTTGTGGATTTTATCACTCCAAAACTAGTTCAGAGGCTTGATATGGTGTTCTTCTGAGGAACTCAGGTAAAGATCTCTGACATCTTGGCTTTGCCCCCTGAAAGTAAATTTATTATTAGGGCATGTTTTGCCCAATTATATGCCAATAAAACTGACAAACCAAATTAAATAGGTACATTTTATAAAAATATTGTCTAGATTAACAGGAAAGTAAAGAGATTACTTAAATAATCCTATAAAAAGAAATTTAATAAACAATAAATGAGCTCCCTAAGGAGAAATAATATGAAGTTGGATTTGCAAGTGAATTCTACCAAATTTTGGAAGAATAATTAATTCAAATATAATACAAAATATTTTTTAAAAGATAAGATGGGATTTTAAGAAATTTCTTCCATAATACAAAGATGGTTTTGATACCTAAATCAAGGAAAGAAAAATTAAACAAAGAAAATAATAGACATTTCACTAATGAATATTGATGCACACATTTTATATATAATACTAACTGGCAGATATAATTTCCAATAAGATTATGGAGGAAGCAAGGATGTTCAGTATCATCACTATTATGCAATATTGCACCAAAAATGTTAACATAAAAAGGACTATGGACAAAAAAATTGAAGGAATAAACATAGAAAACAAAATTATTTTTTATAGATAATGTGATGGTATATTTAAAAGGACCCTTGATAATTAATTAAAATCTAGTTGAAACAACAAATGACTATAATAAATTAGCAGAATATATAATAAAACCCATACAAATCATGATCATTTCTATCTGTTAACAACAAAATCCAGCAGGTTGAGAGAAAAAGTGAAAGTATAAAATGTTTGGTTGAGTGGGACATCTTGATGATGGAGTGAATAGAGCACCAGACCTGGATTCAGTAAGAACTGAGTTGAAATCTAACTTCAGACTCTTAGTACCTGTGTGACCTTGGGAAAGTCAATTTACCAATTTTCTTCAGTTTCTTCATCTGCAAAATGAGCTGAGAAATGAAAGGGAAAACTAGTCTAATAACTTTGCCAAGAAAACTCCAAATGGTATCACAAAAAGCTACACAGGACTATAATGACTAAATTACAACCACTTGCCAAGGCACACATAGGAACTCTATAAACAAAATATTATTCACACAAAACAGGCCTAAATTATTAGAACATAACTAATTACTAATGGTTTGTTAAGTACACAAAATAAAAACACTATCTAAATTAATTAATTTATTTATTGCTTTATTAAGTATGACAATTTTATGGAGCTAGAAAAATACTAATAAGATTCATCTGGAGGAACAAAAGATGAAGACTATCAAAAGTCATTGAAAAAAATCTATAAAAAGAAGGCTTAAGAGCACAAAGAATATTATAAAGCAGTAATCACCAAAACAATTTTGTACTGGGTAAGAAATGTAGCTATTGGTGAATATAGACTAGATTAGATACATAGTATATAATACATACCAAGTATATATCTTGATAAATATAAACATCCTAGCTATTGGGGAAAGAACTCACTACATAATTAAAACTGTTGTGAAATCTGGAGTAGTCTGGTAAAAACTAGGAATAGATTAAAAACTTCACATATATATCAAAATAAATTCAAAATGGGTATGTAATTTAAACATGTAAGGTGATATCAAAAACAAATCATGGGAACATAAAAGAAATTATCAGTCAGAACCATGGATAGTGGAAGAGTTTAGTACCAAGGAAGGATAAAGATGCTCATAAAAGGTAAATGGATAATTTTGATTATGTCACATCAAAATATTTTGCACAAAAATTAATGCAATCAAAATTAGAAAGAAATCATAAAAATGAGAAAAGATTTTCCACAAATTTCTCAGATAAAGATCTTATTTTCAAATGTATCGCAAATTGAACAAAATTTATAAACATAGTAGCCATTCCTCAATTGGTAAATTCTTAAAGGTTATGAACAAGCAAACCTCAGATAAGAAATCCAAGTTATTAAAACTAATGCAGACAAGATTAGAAGGGAAGCAATAAACTGAGAAAATATTTTTACAGTCAAAGGTTCTGATAAAGGCCCATTTCCAAAATATATAGAGAATTGACTCTAATTTATAAGAAATCAAGTCATTCTTCAATTGATAAATTGTCAAAGGATATGAATAGACAATTCTCAGATGGAGAAACTGAAACTATTTCTAGCCATATAAAAAGATGCTCTAGTCATTATTAATTAGAAAAAATGTAAATTAAGACAACTCTGAGATACCACTACACAACTGTCAGATTGGCTAAGATGACAGGAACAAATAATGATGAATGTTGGAGGGGATGTGGGAAAACTGGGACATTGATACATTGTTGGTGGAACTGTGAATACATCCACCCATTCTGGAGAGCAATTTGGAACTATGCTCAAAAAGTTATCTAATTGTGCATACCCTTTGATCCAGCAGTGTTACTATGGGGCTTATATCTCATAGAGATTTTAAAGAAGGGAAAGGGACCTGTACATGCAAGAATGTTTGTGGCAGCCCTCTCTGTACTGGCCAGAAACTGGAAACTGAGTAGATGCTCATCAATTGGAGAATGGCTGAATAAATTGTGGTATATGAATATTATGGAATATTATTGTTCTGTAAGAAATGACCAGCAAAATAATTTCAAAAAGGCCTGCTGTGATTTACATGAACTGATGCTGAGTGAAATGAGCAGGATCAGGAGATCATTATATAATTCAACAACAATACTATATGATGATCAATTCTGATGGACATGTCCTCTTCAACAATGACATGAACCAAATCAATTCCAATAAAGCAGAAATGAATTGAACCAGCTACACCCAATGAAAGAACTCTGGGAGATAACCATGAACCACTACATAGAATTCCTAATACCTCTACCTGCATTTTTTATTTCCTTCACAGGTTAATTGTACATTATTTCAAAGTCCGATTCTTTTTGCACAACAAAATAACTGTTTGGACATGTATACATACATTGTATTTAACATATACTTTAACATATTTAACATGTATTAGTCAACCTGCCATCTGCGGGGGGGGGGGGGAAGGAGGGGAAAATTGGAACAAAAAGTTTTGCAATTCTCAATGCTGAAAAATTACCCATGCATCTATCTGGTAAATAAAAAGCTACAATAAAAAAGAAATCCAAGTTATTAATAACTAATAAATAGAAAAATCCAAATTAAGACAACTCAGAGGTACCATCTTATGTGACAACTCTGAAGTACCATCTTATATTCATCAGATTGGCTAAGATGATAGAAAAGAAAAATGACAATGCTGGAGCAGTTATAAGAAAATAAGTATACTAATGCACTAATATTAAAGGTGGATCCATGAACTATTTCAGCCTTCCTGAAGAGCAATTTGGAAGTATACTTCCAAGGCTATAAAATTATGCATAATCTTTGACTCAGTAATACTATTAATAGATCTGTACCCTAAAGAGACCAAAGAACAAGGACACAATATTTGGTACACAATATTTTGATTTATGATATATTTTGGTCTATGATTCATGAATGTGATACAATACTATCATGCTACTAAAAATGATGAAGATGATGTTTTCAGAAAACACTTAAGAAGGCTTATATTGGTACTGAAAAATTAAGTGAGCAGAACCAGGAGAACAATTTTAAAAGTAACAGAAATATTGCAAAGATAATCAGTGTGAAACAATAGGTGACATGAATTGATATTATAATTTACCATAATTCCAAAAGACTCATGAAGAAGAATGCTATTCACCTCTGAGGGAGAGAGAGAGAGAGAGAGAGAGAGAGAGAGAGAGAGAGAGAGAGAGAGAGAGAGAGAGAGAGAGAGAGAAGAAGGAAGGAAGGATAGGGAGGGAGGTAGGTAAAGAGAGAGGGAGGGAAGAAGGGAAGGAAGGAAGGAAGAAAAAAGAACATGAAGATTAATAGATATCCAGATGGCATGCTACACTAGTATCTAAATAATTTTATGTATTTGAGGGTAAGGATGGAACAATTGCAGAGAATTTATGGAAGATGTAGATATGAGTTCTACAAGATAAGACTCTATGGCTAGATTGTGAATTATACTATTGGAAGAGATACTCAAGTCAAGAAACCAGACTGTTAAATCTTCCTACATGTTGGCTATTTTAATGAAATGAAACTAATCATCACCTCTATTCATTATGTAAAGAATATATGCAAACCTGAAATTCCAGAAATATACCCAAGTACATATATTACAGGGTGATTGTAAAAGTAAGTGAAGTGATGAAGCATGATCCTTTCTGAATCTTAAAACCTTATATTAGATATTAGTGATATTTATTCACAAGGTTCTATAAAATCTTTAAGAATATATAAAACTATCTAGAGTAGTAAATGCTTTCTAAAATGCCTTCCTTTATATTCCTTTATCTTTTCTTTATATTACATGTCCATGGGAAGGGAAAAAAGTTAATAAAATTAACAGGGAAAAAAGGGAATTCAATTTATTAGAAATTCTTCACTCTTTCAAAACAGTTACATGAGAATAAAGTAATTCCTTAGCTATCTCTTGAATGTCACTAAATAATTGTTGAATAAGTATTGCTTCATTTGTCATTTTTGTAATCATAGTAGGTGTTACCATGGCTGATATATAGTAATAGTTAAATAAATGTTTGTTGATGGATTTATCTATTACTTCTTGTGAGAGAAGTTGGTAGGATTATTTACAACTCTGCTCTTATTTTACTTTTAGACAGGAAAAAAGCTAGTGAAATTTAATAAAAAAGATTATTGATAAATAACATTCTTAACATAAAAGATAAAGCAAAGGTCAGGAAAGGATTATATAATTTGTATTTTTAGGAAAACAGAAAGGAAAGGAGTTGTTGATATGGAGACAACTTGAAATAGTCCTTGGCTATACCTGATGGTAGTGTGCATTATATTATTCTATTGTAAAAGTATAAGTAAAGAGAAAGAAATTTAAAGGTGTACCTTGGAGGATCAGGTAAAGATTTCTATGGTAAATGACACCAAAATTAGGCTTTCTAAGGATTTATGCATTCCAAGCAGGAAATGTGAGAGAGAATATTTTTAAAGATCTTTAAGACAGCCACCACCAACATTTACAGATTACACAGTCAAGTGTTGTGCTAAGTGTTTATAATTATTATCTTGTTTGGTCTACATAGGTATCTGGAGGGTGAGTACTATCATTATCATCATTTTATAGATGAAGAAATTGAAATAAGCAATAGTCAAATGACTTGCCCAGGATTATGCAATAATCTGAGGTTGGATTCAAATTCAGGTCTTGCTGACTCTACTCATAGTGCAGTATCCACTGTGGCACCTAGATGGCCCACAAAAAAGCTCACATGTCACATATTGTACTAAAGAGTAATTTTCCTTTTTGAGGCTAAATTTCTGAAAGTGGAAGATCTCTATTTCCCAGAAAAAAAATCCCCTCAGATAGCCAACTTTCCAAGGGAAAATGAGGTTTGTAAATTTACTGGCAAGTTAATTTGCTGTATGTGTTACAGCATCAGGTGCAATCTAGTAAGTGTATTCTGCATTAACACATTGGAAGGAAATTGTTCTAAGCAATTTTTTGCACTTTGTGTATTTTTAAAGCATGTTCCCATGCAACACTGTGTTAATCATCCCTCAAGCAAAATTACTTGAAGAATGCAAAATATTTGAAGTGTTTTGATGAATAGTAAGCAAATCCTCTCAGGGAATAGGAAATTGTTATTTCATGGAGCTAATTCGCCTTTATTAGAGTTCCTGCTTGTCACTGCATTGGAAGTCAGATGTGCTCTCTGGAACCACCTGCGGTTTCTTTTGTTCACTGCAACACTATTAATATAGGGGCATACCATTTTAAAAGACCTTAAATAGGATTAGCTATTAAACCACAACTTTGTTTTCCTTCAACAAAAAGAGAAGAAAATTATTACTGTTAATATATATTTAAAAATTTTCACCCATAGTTAAGATAAGTGCAACTACATTTGCCATTGTTTTCAGGTTTTTAGACCTGAAAATAAAGCAGAACACAGTTGTGTCAACCCTGCACAACTGAATAATTCTGAATACAGCCACATGGACAGAGCAACACTGCATATATCAATAGGTTCATATATGTGTGTAACTGTGTTTGCAGTGTAAATAGCTTCTGTCTGTAGGTTGATATTGTTTTTGTTTTTAGTTAAGTATTTCTTAAACCTGGAAGTACATAAGGTTTAAGAAACCTGGAATTACATTTCAATTAAACTTATGGGAAAAGCTTGTAAATTTTTTCATTTTGCTAAGCTTCAATATAATTTTAGCTTTCATAAAAGCATTAAATTCTTATTTATAAACATAGTAGTTTTCAATACAGTAAGTTATTTTATTACCATTTAGGTACTGAAGTGAATAATGGTGAACCTGGACTCAGAAAAACCTGTTCTCAGCTATTTCCTTACAGTGTGGCTCTGGGAATGTCTCTTTTCTCTAAGTTCCTTCATCTGCAAAATTAAAATAAGAATAGCATGAACTTCACAGGGCTGTTGAGAAGATCAAATGAAGTAATAGTTAGTTATAAAACATTTTGCAAATTATAAAGTGTTAGTTTTTGTTATTATTAATTAATTATTATTACCCTTTTGGAAAGGCATTGACTTTTTTTTTTTTTTTTTTTTTTGATCAAGCTTATTTCAGGGAGAAAATGAGATGCTAGAGCCACAAATTTTGATGGCTAATTATACCTTAAATCTTACAGGAAGGAAAAAAAAAAAACTTTTTATTTCTTTAATTGACCAGATGCCAAGCTTTATGTTTCATGTTGAACAGGGGCTTTAGTTATGAGAGTAAAGTGACCATTAAATTATCATCACTTTATGAAGTTCAACATTTTAATACACTTCATTCAGTTAAATAACTGAAAGAGAACCAAATATTACTCTTCTTGTTTCTATCTTGCATATCTACTATCAATTTTGATGTGAAAACCAGTAGTAGTAGTGACATGTCAGAAAAAGTTAGATGTTCACAGAGCTATAGATAATATGTATATCTTTGAAATAATTTGACATTTGAGCAGAATCAACTCAAGAAACACTTCAGAGACACAGATTCCTGGTTTTAAGATTGGATATAGAATTAGGGAAGTCCCTAGAGATATACTAAAGAAGGGAAAGGGACATGTATGTGCCAAAATGTTTGTGGCAGCCCTTTTTGTAGTGACTAGGAACTGGAAAATGAATGGATGCCCATCAATTGGAGAATGGTTGGGTAAATTATGGTATATGAATGTTATGGAATATTATTGTTCTGTAAGAAATGACCAGCAGGATGAATACAGAGAGGCTTGGAGAGACTTATACTGAGTGAAATGAGCAGACAATACTGTATGAGGATGTATTCTGATGGAAGTGGATATCTTCAACAAAGAGAAGATCTAATTCAGTTCCAATTGATCAATGATGGACAGAATCAGCCACACCCAGAGAAGGAACATTGGGAAATGAGTGTAAACTATTTGCATTTTTGTTTTTCTTTGCAGGTTATTTTTACCTTCTGAATCCAATTCTCCCTGTGCAACAAAAAATTCGGTTCTGCACACATATATTGTATCTAGGATATACTGTAACATATTTAACATGTATGAAATTGCCTGCTATCTAGGGGAGGGGGTGGAGGGAAGGAGGGGAAAATTCAGAACAGAAGTGAGTAAAGGGATAATGTTGTAAAAAATTACCCATGCATATATACTGTCAAAAATGTTATAATTATAAAATTAATTTTAAAAGTTCAAAAAAATAAAACAAAATTAAAAAAAAAAAGTTAAAAAAGAATTAGGGAAGTCTTGTGTGAACTCTCATGAAATTCACTTTAATGCCTAGTTTTTAAATATAATATACAAATATTTGTGTATCCCTAATCTTTTGTTTAATAGTTTACTGGGAAGTTAAGATAAAAGCTAATTTCCCCCAAAATAACACTGCAAGTAAAGCATCTATATAAAAAAGCTTTAAATTCTTCATAAATCCATGTAGAAAAAAATCATTAGAGAGAAGTGTTATTTCACTATCTTAAAGCATATAGCAGGAATCCATAAATTATCCAGAAAATCCAAACTTTGATCTAAGTATTTTGACAAACATTTCAATCTGTATAAGAAATCAAGCACATAAGATGTCAAATAATATATACATGATTATTTATCTGAAACTATTGTTGTAAAATAAATGTTTTCAATGCAAAAATATAAATGCATATTTATAGAAACATGCTTTTAAATTTAATCTGTATTACTGATGCATTCTTAAATTTAAACAAATTTAATACAATAAGTCAAGTTCTGATTTATATATTGTTGATTTCTGACATATATAATCACATTGAAAATTTAATATTTGGCTGCACCTGATTAGAATTAGTCCTAGAATACCCCTATCTCTGACTCCCTTCTACAGGGAGTAAAGTATTCCTACAACTTTCCATTTTGTGATAAGGTTTAAACCAACTATCCTTTATTTGTCCTTCACCTCTTCTGGCTTCTCTTCCCTGCCTACATTTTCCCATTCTGTTTCTATGTGTTTTTACCCCATTATAATATAAAATATTTTAAGGAGTGACTCTTTTTAACTTGTGTTTGTGTCCCCAACATTTAGCACATTGTCTGAAACACAGCATTTAATACATATTTGCTTCTTAACTTATTGTCAAATTTTCCCCTTCTTATGAATCACATGATTACAAATGATACTTTTGGAATTATTTAGAAAACATTGCTAAGAATTTGAAAGTTCTGGCAAGGAAAGTAAAAACTCTAGAAATATAGATGATGTTGATTCACTGATGTTGATTGAAGGGAAGGGCTTCAGAGGGAAAAAAAAGGCAGATTTTGGAAATGATCAGCATGTTGAAAAGATGGTGTAAGAATTGGATTTTAGTTTCTGATTTATGACTTAAAATATAGGAATGAGTTTCTGAATTGGGACATATAGTATGCCTTATAAGTTATACTATGAATGCACTGTCTAAGGTCTTTAAAATCTAAGAAAATAATTTAAAATTGAAAAATAAAGTAGGAAAGAAGAAAATTATCCATGATTATCCACTAAGTTAACTTCAGAGAGTAGCTGTAATATATAAAAAATAGGAATATTAATAAATGGATCAAACAGCAAATAATAAAAATGATTTGAAACATCCAAAACAGACTCAGCATATCAAAATTTAGTTAAAATAATATATTTAAAATAAAATTTATTCTTCTGAACATATATGTTAACAAAGGAAAAAAAATCTAGTGAAGTGAGCATAAAATTTAAAAATTAGAAAATCACCAAACTAATATTCCCCAAACAAACACAGTGAAAATCAAAGAAGATGTAGGATAGACAAAAAGATTAATGAGCGGGCAAAAAACAAAAACAAAAACAAAAAACTTCTTTTTAAAAACAGACTAACAAAATTGACAAAGCTATGGCTAATTTGATTAAGGAAGGGAAGGAAGACATAAAAGAGTAGAATCCAATACTTCAAATAAAATAAATGAGGAAGAAAAATTCAGAACAGAGAGAAAAAATGAATAACATTATTATATGATGTTATTCATTTTCTCTCTATGTTATAAAATTTTTATATTCATTATATTATTATATGATGCTAGATTTATAGCTATAAGTAAATTTATAGGTCCAGATTATTCATAGTACAGATGAAGAACTGTTGATCAGTGAGTTTAAGATACTGTCCCAAAGTCATATGATTAGTAAATTGTAATCCTGGTATTCAAATGTAGGTTAATCTGCCCTCAAATTCTGCATGTCACTACTGCACATGTATTCTTTTAAAACTAGTCAGAAATGGACAGAATCAGCTACATCCAGAAAAGGAACACTGGGAAATGAGTGTAAACTGTTATTTTTACCTTCTGACTCCAATTCTTCCTGTGCAACAAGAAATTCGGTTCTACACACATATATTGTATCTAGAATATACTGTAATATATTTAACATGTATAAGACTGCCTGCCATCTGGGGGAGGGGGTTGGGGGAGGAAGGGAAAAAATCTGAACAGAAGTAAGTGCAAGGGATAATGTTGTAAAAAATTACCCATGCATATGTACTGTCAAAAAAAAGTTATAATTATAAAATAAAATAAAAATTAAATTAAAAAAAATAAAACTAGTCAGAAAGTATTCAGCAAGAATAAGTATTTCTAGGTTAAATTAATTTCTTTTTTCACAAAATAATGAGAATAGGTCAGGAGAATCTCAGAGTAACTAGGTGGTGCAGTAGATAAAGTGCTGGACCTAGCATCAAGAAGATTCTTCTTCCTGAGTTCAAAATCTGGCCTCAGATTATACTATGTAGTACTTACTAGTTATGTGTTGCTGGGCAAGTCTCAATCTTTTTGATCATATTTGTTTCAATTTCCTCATCTATAAAATGAAGTGAATAAGAAAACAGTAACTACTCCAGTATATTTGCCAGGAAAACCTCAAATGGGATCACAAAGAGTTGGACATGACTGAATGGAGGAATCTAATCCATATGTACTTAGATTTTAACAAAACATTTGACAAAGTTTTCTCCCATATTTTGTAGAAAATACAGGAAAAATGCATTGTTTGCTAATATAGGTAGGTGGTTTACAATTGGTTAAAATGACTATTCAGAGAATATATGCATCAATGATCTACTGGAAGTATGTCTTTGGTCAAAAACATGAAGGATTTGTCCTTAGTGCTGTCATGCAAATTTATGGATAATGTGCAGCAGGAAATATATAGGATGACAGAATAAGAAATTAAAAAAGGTTCTGGCAGTTTGAAGAGTAGACATAATCTAAAACTGTGAAATGTAATAGGAAAAAATATAAAGCTCTTGTGTGGGTTTATAAAAAAGGAAATATACAAGAACAGGATGTTGGAATTCTGGCTAGAGGATGGATCATGTAAAAAACGCCTTTTAAAATGGACTACATATAAATCAATATTGTGAAAGAATATGCAAAAATCTAATATGGCTTTTGGTTTCATTACTAAAACAGTGCTCAGAACAAAGATGAGTGATAGTCCTTTTGTACACTGATATAGTAGGATATTGTATTCAATCTGAATATCAAATTTAGGAAAAACATTGTCAAAAGCAGAATTGTCAAGGAAAAGAATAAAAATTTGATACAAAATACAGAAATTATGTGTTAGAATTAATTGAATGAATTGGAGATGACTAAACTGGAGAAAAGAGTCTTATATAGACATGATTTCTGTTTTCAATTGAATGAAGGACTGTAGTGAAAGAGGAGTAATTAGACTTGTTTTTCTGAATCATAAAGAATAGAATAAACACTATAAGGTGCAGAGAAAGAAATTCACCTTGAGTGTAAGAAAAATTGTTCTCTCCATCATGAGAGTAAAAAGTGGGTTTGGCTCATATAGGGATTAGTGAGTTCCCTATAACAAGATGTTATCTCATGGAGAGTGGAAAAACCCATTTGATAGGAATATTTTAGAACATTTCTACTCAGATGCCTAGATAGCCTCTTGATTTCCTTCCAACTCTGAGATTCTACAATTAGGATTCTGTAAGGAAAGTAGCCATGAGTATGTAATGTGCTTGATCTATTCATGAATCAAGCTGCAGTGAACACTCTTCTTGTTCAGTACACCCCAATGACAAGAGAATTGGAGGAATCTGCACATTTCACTTCTTTCAGGGAAGTCTTTCTTTCTTGTTTCCTTTATTGTTTTATATACTATCTTCATCTCATATTTGTTTTTTGGAGTCCCTGACACTTGGTTTAGGTTGCGGGATACAACAGAAACATTTTTTCATTGTTATGCTTTCTGAAAATAGGAATCAAGCTTTCTTAGGGCTTTTAAAAGGGTGATTATTATACACTGAAGGAAATTATATATGAGGGATATGACACAAAATAAGAAAACTATAAATTTATACATTCTTAAGAATTCAACTCTTTATCTTAGAGAAAGTCATGGGGCAGGTTCTTTTCTCCTTTTCATTTTCCCAGTTCAGTCTTTCTTCATAAGCATTTCCTCTGAACCATATCTAATATTGAGGTTGCAAGCTTCTCTTTGATCTATTGCTTAGAAGTCTAATCCTTCATCCTGTGGACTCTTGACCAGATCATCATATTTAAAACTGACCAAAATGGAGATCATTCAGACAGTGCTCCAACTATTTACAAACATTCAGAATATTTTCCCTGGGTCTCTATGCTTGGTATGATTTCTTATATGATTGAGGGGACAATTCAAGATGGTCAACTTTTACAATGAAGAAAAGATTTGGGAAATTATAATACAGACTTATTTAGGAGCTGAATTAATTTAATTTCAAAAAAGAATATCCTGAAAGGAAATGTTCAAGGAAGAATAAGAGAGTAAGCAGTTTTTCTCTAATTCAAAATATGATATTGAAAGAAAAAATACTTTTTGAAGCAGCCCTTTAAAGATATATAGTAGAAGAAACTTGATGGCTGTATGCACATTCTACATGAAATTTGACCAATGTTATTGCATAACATCAATAATAAAGTGTAATCAAATCAAAATGACCCTGTATTTACTTTGTATCATTTTGCTCATACTTATAGATGTTTTTGTTATTTCTCCCAATAGAATATAAATTCCTTGAGAGGAGATTCTATTTTATTTTTGACTCAGCACAAAAGTATTGACTATATTTAGTAGTAGATTATTAATAACTACTGTTTGATTGATTTATTATCAGTTTGAAGTCAGGAAGAACAATAAGGAGTCTGCTACAATTGCCTAAGAAAGAGGTGATAGGGTGCTATTATTTATGTGGAGTGAAGGGGAGAGGTGTGTACAATGAAAATGATACATGTGAGTGAGGGATAACAAAAGTGTAATTTGTTATCAGTACATGTTTGATTTATATATTTATTTTATATAGATATATTTATCCAGGATTGCATAAAAGGTTCTTAAAAGAAGATGTGTCATAAGTGGTAAAAAGTTTAAGAAGTCCTGCTATAGAGGATGGAGCAGATAAAAGAAGAGCTGGAATTAAGTCAGGGAGAACAATTAGGACACTGCTATGATAATCTAGGCAAGAAATGATAGGGAGGTTGCATTTATGTGGAGTCAAGGGAATAGATGTGTGAGAGAACTAAGTATTCTTTTCTGCTCTTGATAAATCATATTATCTTTTAAACATGAGCACATCCTAGATATCTCATCCCTCACCCTGCTCCAAACACATACACACCCACATACTCACATATACATATATTCACATGCACTACTTTCATGGACTGGGGTAAGGCATTTTGTTGTAGGCAAAGAATATAGTAGAGCACTATGGGAATCTATTCAATCATTATTTGGTTTCTAATCTAATTTTCTTTAAAGATGATGTGTTTACATTGTCCTTTATTCTAATGTTTGATAAAACCTCCTTAAATGTTAAAACACTTCTGAAAAAAAAATAACTGAGTAGGATTCCTTTTTTTTTTTTTATCAAATTGGAGTCTAAGAGTATCTGAACACCAAACAACCAAATTGGAATTATTATTTGGGAGCACTGAGAGTTAAAATTATAGCTACCACCTTAGCTTCCTTCTTAAAAATTATTATTCTTGTTTCCCTCAAGAATATTTTGAAAATGTGAGTTATAAATATTAGTAATGATATTTCTTCTGACCCAACTGGCCTACCAATCCAAACTGCTAGTTTATCTGCATAATGCAAATGATTGTAGACTTCCCTTCTCCCTATGGCTCTGTTCCTAAAGTCACAGTGAACATATGTAGAAATAGCCAGATTGAACACAAACACAAATGTTTTCTCTAGCTCTACCCAAGACTTGTTATAACAATCTTTTGAAAAGTGAATTGTTTTGCCAAGTGAAGACAAACTGTAAACTGATAATTAATAACTCAGGCATGTTGGGTGTTTTCTTTCCCCTAAGACACTTCACATTTGATAAGCAAGTGAGAGTTCCTAGTTCCTTTGCTACAAGCTAATTAAGCTATGTTTTTTTCCCCCTGTTTGGACCAAATATGGCAAGACATTCTGAAATCTGGCGATGAAGATTAGGATCTGTCTCTTTCCAAGGTGGCTATGATTACTGTAAGCATGGAGGGGAACATATGCATAGCTCAGAGTAAAATAATTAGAAATTCCTTGTATTATTCCCATCCTCCTCATCTGAAACACTTTGTGCATATCATATATGTACGTGTATTATCTACATGTAACACATAACACATTTTAATATATAATAAGCATACATCTACTTATATTATCTGAATATAATTCATAGCAAATTATAATATATAATACATTATGAATTATAATATAATAACAAATTATTAGTTTATAAGAGTATATCCCAACAACCTTATTTTAATTTTAAGCTTTAATACTTTAAATAGTTTAAAACCATACTAAGCCTTTGGACTTATTATTACATTATTATATACCACATAATATGATATATTCACACATATATGAGAAAGACTGTGATAAAATGGATAGAGAACCATCTTCATAGCCAGGAAGATATGAGTTCAGGTCCTGCTTCTGACACATAATGACTTTGGGCAAGACATTTAACTTCTTGGTATCCCAGGCAGTTTTCTAAGACAATAAGTTATAGTTCTGCATTGAAAGAGGAATTATATGCACCAGAAACTTTCTACATTATTGAAATTGTAAGGCTAGTTCCTTTTCCTGTCTTAGAATTATTTCTTTACCTAGATAAGTACTTTTCAGCAAGTACTACTTAAAAACATAATTAGTAAGTTTATTTAGCTTTCTTTAACATCAAATAATTACCTGTTTTACATAAGTTCAATTTAATGAGCATCTATTAGACTTAGTATATAAGATGCAATGCTTGGTGTAATAATAATAAGTAATAAACTGATACAAAAATAAGAATAGAAGAAAATTTGATTGCACTACTACCTAGGAACTTGTAGTATAAATTATGTAACATATATCTGTAAATGACTTATTTGAAATATAACAGAATTAGACTAAAAGCCTGAAAAACAGAATTAGATCTGGGCTCTGTTACATATCTATGTAATCTTGGATAGGTTACTTCATCTTCATGACCCTCAGTGTTCTTTATAATGTGAATGCATTAGATTAGATGTCCTCTAAGGTTTTATTATAGCTTTGCATTATAGAATCACACTATTTAATGATTTTACTGGCACAAAACCAACTATTTTCACACATACACATTACACAAAAACACATATCTTTAATGTTTTTTAAATGTTTTATATATATTATTTCATTTTATCCTCATAATAACTTTGAGAATTAGCTATTAACTGTTCTTAATTCCACTTTACAGATGAAAGATTTGACTCTGAGAGAATCTGAGTAACCCTCCAGAGTCATACAGCTACTAAGTGATTGCAGTTGAATTTGAATTCTAACTCTAGATCCATTTTGATATAGGTGGGAGGAAAAGTATTGAGTGTGGTGAAGAATGATGAGAAAACTTTTGGAATTCCATCTTGCAATTAAGGCAAGATCAATTCCATCTTTTCCTATAACAGTAGTTCAGAAAAGTATTGTGTGAAAGATAAATTTTCAGAAGCTATAATAATGGAAAATATTTTTACTATGACATCACACATTATTCTAAGAATTCCAGGCATCTACAGAACTAGATTGTTATAGACTGAGATAGAAGTAAGGAATTAAAATGCAGAATTTCAAGAGTTTCTTTATTGGCTACAGTAAATGTGAAGAATTCAGCATTGAATTAATTTTAAAAATTCCTTCTAATTCAGCATGAACATATCAGTAAATTAATGGGAAACAATGATTTCCTTTTTATTTATGGATTGTGCTACTGAAAGCAAAACAATTCTATATATATTTTATATTCCTGCTCATAATCTATAAGTTTAATTTTATAAATTGCAAGATTTAGAACAAAATTTTAAAGCTTGCAAATAACATTTCTCTTTTCTCATTTTCTTTAGTACAGCAAACATGTATTATACTTAGAATCCCATTTTCTACTCTAAAATTCCTAAAGTAGGAATAATTTGGATGATCAATGTATCTCATTTTAGCTCAATCCTCTTTCCTAGGTACTCTGAGAAACTTCAAGATCCTCTAAATTCTGTCCTAGAAGTTTACTTGTAGACAAGGAAACAAGGAATATGTATTTATAAACTAAACATGTAAAAATAAAAGAATAGGAAATATAGCTTCTACACTGCACATATTCAGGTCACTATATGTTCCCCAAGGGCATACAAGAGTACAATCCTTAGAAATAATTACATACTAAAGTAAAGAAACTGTCTCTTGGGTGATGGGATATGATAGAAAAGGTTTAGTTATATTTTCAGTTGATAATTAGAGAATTATAATCTTAATCATGACAAGAATTCTCTTTTCAGTTCTTTTGGATAATTTTTGGCAGCTTTTAAACTTGCTGTGCAGGCTAGTATCTCCCCTCCTGTCTTGAATATCATAATGAATGTATCCTTCACTTGGCTCTTCTTCTTCCCAGCAGTCTTTTGATCCTTGTGGTGAAATCTCCTCTGCCTGCTGTGTGTAACAACTTTTGTGTATGACAAAGTCATTCAATTTCCCCATTTCCAGCCTCCAGGGAAAACAATTTTTGATTGGATGGGCTTTTGTCTAATTCAGAGCACACAGTACTGCAAAATGTGGACATACTAGTGTCCAACTTCTGTTCCAAGATTTTTATGAGTTTCATTTGGTCATATTTCTTTGCAAACTTCTTATGAAAATATTGTACATGAAAATGAATATGTTTACATTGGTTGCTAGTTCTAGTCCTGTACTTGGACTCAGGAAAATCCGAGTATAAATTCTGCTTTAGAATACTTAATATCTTAGCAGGTCATTTTATTCTGTATCAATATTCTACATCTGTAAAATGGGGATGTTAATAAACACATAGCTCATAGGGTTGTTATGGAGATAAACCAATATATCTATAAATTGCTTTGAAAATGTTAAAACAGTACACAAATATTAACAATGAATTATTAACGTGAGTAAAATATTAATACCTAGACAAAAACCCTGGCAATTCCAGAGGCCTATTTGGGTTTTTGTTTTGACTGATTTGAAATTATAAACAATTACCAATGGTGATAAAATCTTTTTTAACCTACAGCCATCTGCCAATTACCCGTGGCCACAAAAGGGGAATGTTGATGTGGGTAATCAGAAACTACAAGTAATCTGAATGAACAAGGCTGACTCACAAGGAGAAAAGAAACTGGCCCCAAGGGAGCTCCATGCCCAGCTGTATATGGTAGAGTGCCTAGATGCTCAGCTGGGTGATTGATCAGGTTTGACAGGATTGAACAGGTTGTGTTTGTAAACATTCTATCCACTGGCTTTTAGTTTTCATTTTTTTGACTCATTTCAAACAGCCACATTAAAGAACCATGTGAAAAAGGAGGAAAGGCTTGAGGAGATAAAAAATGGAACAGCAAAAGGAAGAATAATGTGAATATACACATATACAATATACAATGTGGATATACACAATATGGACATGCACAAATAAATGCATGTAAATTCTGAGTCCTGAATTCTTATCTTTATGCAAAGATGGGATCATAGGAAGTATAATTTTTTTTTATTTTTAAGCTTATGATTGATTTTAATGTAATAAAAGAATAAAAGTTTACTCTTTCAATAATTAGGTGCTAACAATGCTGTCCAATACAAGAACATGAGTGAGAGAAACTTCATTCATTTATTATATTTACTATATTCCATACATTGTTCTAGGCACTAGAAGAGAGGCACAGTTTAGCTAACATAAGAGAGCATTGTGCTCACAAAGCTTGTCATTTGGTAGGGATATAGGATTTATGTATACATATTTTATTTTATATAATTATATATATATATATACATAATTACATATATTATTTTCAAAATGTAAAAAAAGATACTCTGATGGGAGGAAAATTGCTAATATCCTAGAAAGTATGAATATGTAAATGCTTTCTGGGAGTTGTTGCATTCTGGTTAGTCTTTAAAGATAGATAGGAATTCAATTGCTAATATCTGTGTATGGGGAACAGTAGAAGCAAATATGCAGAGTAGAAAGCATGGGATATGTTTGTAAGTAATCTGATTTATTTTGAGTATAGAATAAAGAGAGACAGATTATTCAGAATATAAGCTTATTGAAGGCATAAACTGTCTTTTGATACTTTTTTTGTATGTTTAGTACTTAACTCAATGTCTGGTTACTTAATAAATGTTTGATTGATGAGTTAGATGCAAATAAATTGAAGAGATAACATTCAGTTCAGGGTAGTGGATAAAAAGCTACCCTTGGATTTAGGAAGACATGAGTTTCAGACTCACCTCTACAACATATTCATCCTTTGACTCTAGGCAAGCTATGTGATATTTCCATGTTGTTACCAAATCTCTGAGTATAAATTTCTGAGAAGATGATTATCTGATTTAGAAGTTGAGACTCCTCTACAGGAGCTCCCTGCACTGATGGAATTACAGGTGTGGAAAGACTAATTAATTAAATTATGCTAGGTGACATAGAAGGTTGAAATGGATAGAAAGCTTACTATTGCAAAGTCACATGTGGATAGATATCGGCTGCAGAGCTCTGACCAAGTCATTTACATTCTTAGTACCCAGGCAACTCTAAATTTAAAGTTGGAGAGAAGGTGCTGGTCTGCACTGGGAGAGAGCAATTGTTCACTGCATGTTTACTTTACCAGTAAAGTCACAAGTCTAATACAAAAACAAAACAAAACAAAACAAAAAACCCTCAGTGCTCCCCCAAACATAAATGATTTGTCATTTTGTTGATATGGGGATTCTTTCCACCAATGTAAATTTCAAATCATTTATAATTTAATAGATGAGAGGCTCTTAGGTCAAAAGTTGGAAAGGACCATAGAAAGACTATATCCTAATCCAAGAATTTTGCATTATACCTGAAACAGAAGAGGTGCTTAATTAATGTTAGTTGACTTTATAAAATTACATTCAGTCTTTCTGAATATATCTTGCCTCCCTTCCTTAAAGACTTGTCCAGGTAATGCTCTTTAGAAGAAAAGTTAAAAAAAACAAAGAAAAAAAAAACAAACAGTTTAGCAGTTATCACTCACATTACTACATCAGGCAGTATATACAATATTCCGTTCCCATAATTCCTCTCCTCTGCAATGATTGAAGGGAAATTCATTTTTTTTTAGCTTTTATATAGATGCAACCTTGATTATTATTCTTGCACAGAATTTAATTGTACTTGTTCTTTAACATTGTTGTTATGGTGCATACCATTTTCCTTGTGCTTATTTTATCCTATATTTATTAATATAATTCTGTCCCATTTCTCTGAATCCTTCATATTAATCATGTCTTACAAAGCAGTAATATTAAATTATATCTACATACCATCATTTGTTTAGCATCCTCCAATCCATGAACACTTATTTTTTCCCAGTCTCTTTGACCACAAAACATAGGATAACATATATTGATAGATATAGGGCCTTTCTATCTGTTTTAACCTTCTGGGCACATATGCTTAGTATCAGTACCTTTGTGCTTAGTACAGGTAACTTTATATTTCAGGCTAAGAGAAGTAACCGAAGTTACACAGATAGGAAATATGAGAGGTAGAATTTGAATCCAAGTGTTTTTGATTCTAAGCACAGTATTCTATTATTCCACTCTGTCTCTCAATATAAAGCAAAATGTGATATGAGCATAGAGTATAAAATGCTATCCCATTTTAGCAAAAAAAAAATACTACTTTCTACTGAGCTATTAGCTATTATGGAAGAAGGGCACCTGAGATGAACACTGAAGGAAAAGGAAGCTTTCAAATGGTACTTTAAACTTTAGTCTTTAAGTACTCTAAATTCATGACTTCTTGACAAACATTTTATGGAGACACATGTTGTAGTGAGAAGAGCACTGGGTTTGGAGTTATGAAACTCTTGATTTAAAAACTGCCACAGAGAGTAATTAATTATATATATACGTTGGACAGGTCACTTATTCAGAAACTCAGTTTTATCATCAGTAAAATAGCCTATTGATATCATCTATCCCACTGGGCTGTTTTAACTCATTTGATGAACATTTAGCTTCAATTATTATCTCTAGGTAGATGATTCAGAGATCTATTTATCGACTTTGGGTTTTACTCTCCTGAGCTCTGATCCCAAATCATCAACTTCCTAGTATGTTTCAAACAAAGTTCTGTAGGCATGTCAAATTCAACATGTCCAAAACTAGGACACAGCCATCTATTTTCTTTTCCAAATATCCCTCTCTCATAAATTTCTCTGTCACTGTCAAGGGTACCCTGATTATTCTAGTCATCCAAGTGTATACTTTTAATATTATCATGATGTATTATCTCTCACTAACCCCACATCCATTCAGTTAGTGTATCTAGTAATTTCTTTCTCTATCTCTTTCTCTACATTTCCCATGTGAATTCCTTTCTCTTCATTCACAAAACTACTACCCTAGTTCTGACCCTTATTACCTCTTGCCTGGATTATTCCAAAATCTTTCTAATCAGACTCCCACATCACTTCAATTCCAACTTCCATCCATACTCTATATTGTCAAAGTAATTTTCTCAAAGCATTAGTATGTCCATGCCATTCCCCAACTCAAAGAATTGCAATGGCTTCTCATTACTTCTAAAATTAAATATAAATTCTGGCATTTAAAGCTCTTCACCAACTGGGATTTTCCTTTCCTTTTTTTTTCAAGAACAAATTATTTATCTCCATATACTGTGATTTATCCATATTAGCCTTTTTACTGTTTTTCATAAATAATGTTGTCTTTCATATTTTTCTACTTCTGCCTTGGATGTTCCCTATATTGTAAAACATTTGCCACTCATTTTTGGCCTTATAAACTCCCTGGTTTCCTTTAAGGCCCATTCAGGTTTCATATATTTTAGGAGACCTTTCCTCTTATTTCCCCATCAGCTGCTAAAGACTTTCTCTCTAAGACTACCTTCCATCTATTCTATATTCAACTTGTATGAACAGAATTAAGCATATGCTGTGCCCTTGTTATAGTTACAAGTTCCTTGGGGAGGGATTTTTATTTTTATTTGTATCATCAGAGCTTAACATGACACACACCACCTAACCACCACTACGACCCTCCCAAACTATAAGTATGATTGAGGCTACTATTGCTTTTATTATTAGATCTCATGTCACATAAGCTAAAAGCAAAATTGGGCAGCTAGATGGTGCTGTGGTTAGAGTTCTAGGCCTAAAGTTCAGAAAACTCATAGTCTTAAATTCAAATCTAGCCTCAGATACTTTTTAGCTAAATGACAAGTCACAATTTTGTTTGCCTCAGTTTTTCATCTGTAAAATAAACTGGAGAAAAAAGGAAAATTATTCCATATCTTTGCCAAGAAAACCCCAAATGGGGTCACAGAGTAAGATGTAACTAAAATGACTGAACACCAACAAAGTAAAATCACTTGCTTTTATTCTTAAATAGCTTTGTATCAGTTAAATGAAACAATTGGCCAACTTTCAGCTGTCAAATTCCAAAAAAAAAATTTTTTTTAAATACTTGAGAAACAGATTCCATTTCCAGGGTAAAAAAGCAAATTGTAGTTGGTCAAATTGTAGTTGGTTATTACAAAAGGGAAATCTCAGTTAAAATCTTTAGTGAGAAAGAAAGGAAGTCCCCTGTTCTTTAAGATTTAATTTAATCTCTAAGATATGGGCAGTCAATTGGGGAAAATTTTTTAAAAAGCTTTAAATACTTAGCTAAAATGTTCAGTCTCTTAAATATTTTACTTAGTGAGGATGCTTTCAAAAATCAATAAAACATTAAACATGATTTCACAAATCCCACCAACCACAAATCAAATCCACAAATTAAATGTGATAACTATTTGCAGATTAAGTCATTTCTATAGGCTAGACATAACAGGGAACCCTTGGTAATATCCAAAAGAACCCTAAGGTTATAGTTTGCTAGGGTCTTAGACTTTGGTGAGTGTTTGGAGCAAAAATTTTGTGAGAAAACAGATGGCACACCAGAGCTTTGCCTCATGAGGAATAACAGATGAGGACATAGAAGCTTTCAATCTGGGGGCAGAATCCTGGGTGATCAGAATCCCAATCATACTGTAGATGATGATAAAATATAGTAGTGGAAGGATGAATTAGGACGACATGCTGTGTTTTATCAATAAAAGTAATGGCAAGAGATATATTTCTTACAATTATTTAACCAGAAGAGAGCTCCAAAGAATGATACATTCTGCTTATAAAGCAGTGTGAAGTGGGATAGATCACACTGTCAATGTAATGGCCCAGTTTGCTGCATTTGTATTAGCCACAAGATTATTCTTTGTATTCATTCAAAATGAATGAAAACATATAAAAACCAACCCTGACTATAAATCCTTTGCTACTGGAAACCTTTTGTCACGCTTCCCCTTTCCTTCCTTGTTCTTTAGCCTGGGACAGGACAGAGAATTGAACAAATAGCTTCCTTTGCCCAGGCACTGTTTATTATCATGTAGTTCTATATGGTGTAAACCAACAGAGGATATTTTCCCCTGGATATTAAGAACAAGATTTCCATTTTTGAAAAACGATGTGGCATCGAGTAGGTAATGCCATTATAACTCAGTTTAACACAGGGTAAGTGAACAGCAAATGTGGTCTAATTTATGTGAGGGAGAAATTGTAAATTATTTATCTCCTATTATAAGTGAGGCTATGTGGTCAATACACATCCTGTATACAAGCACCACAGTAAAAATGTAATCATAGATTACTTATTAATTATCAACAAGGTAGTCAATTACCTCAATTACAATTCTGCCAAAGAATTTTTGTTTTGCAACATACCAAATAAGGTTTCCCCCCCCCCCCATTTTTAAACATTAAAATCCTTATGACATTGTGGCATAGAGGATAGGAAGGTGATCCTGGAGTCAGGAAGACCTGGGTTCAAGTCTTAGCTGTGACACACATTGATTGAGTCTTCCTGGAAAGTTACTTTACCTCTTAGTCCCTCAAACAAATCAAAGACTATAAATCATGGAGAAACTGCCAGTCTTAATTCCACAGCTGCTCTGAGGAAATCAACAGCATATTTTTTATATTAAATTTATCTGCATGTATTTTATTGCTCCCTACCATATTAAAAGTTTCTTATGAGCAGGGATTATATCTCATTTTTATCTGTAGCTTTACACCTTTGTATGTTTTACCTCATTATCTAGTATAATGTGTTGGCATTTAGTCAGTGCTTCTGTTAAGCCTCAACTAAAATTCCATAGAATCCTTCCTTAATCCTATGAGTTCTATCTTCCCTCTGTTAATTATTTCTTATTTTTCTTGCATGTAGCTTGCTTTGTATGTATTTGTTTTCAGGTTGTCTCTCATTGGATTGTAAGCTTCTGGAGGTCAAAGACAGTCTTTTGCCTCCTTTTTTTATCCTCAGCACTTAGGATAGTACCTAAAACATAGTAGGTTTGATTACTGAATGAATCTTGAATATATTGAATGAATGTTGAATAAAACAGTATGAATTTATTGAATAAAGGTGGAATATCAATGAATAAAGGTTGGGTGTAGAATAGTATTTTTCTTCCTGAATATTGTTTGTTTATATTTAATATTATTAATCATACATAAATGATGTTAATAAAAAAACATAGTACTGTTTCTTTTTTCTATAGAAGTGGGATGAGATTACTTGAACATGGAAGATAATATACACAATTCATTGTTAAAGTAATATTACATTTAGATTAACTTTAAGATACATGAAGAATTTTCTTTATGTCCCTGATGTTAAGAATATTTTCATTAGTAAGAGGCAATAAGTTGTCTGAGCCACATAGCTAGAACTTTCCTATTCCCATTTTATAGATGAGGAAATTGAAGGCTAGAAAAATTGAATGACTTACTCATAGCCATATACCTAGTATATGTCGACATTGGGCTGGGAATCTAGATTATCTAATTCCAGAATCTAGTGATTTTTCATTCTTTTTTTTTTTTTTAAATAGTAAACTTTGAAAGGTAACATAACAATAAGACCACATAAATGATTTTGGGAATGTGAACAAAGGATCCCAAAATTTATAGGGAAAAGGTTATGTCTTTAAATACTTGAATCAATAAAAAGTCAGATCAATAATTTGTACAAGCAAGCTAAAAAATCTGGCAATCCCCAGAGATCCCTGGATCATACATTGGAAACCATTGCTATAAACTATAGTCGAATTCCAATGGTTTTTTGTTTTGTTTTGTTTTGTTTTTTTTTCCCTTTGAGAGTCTAGTGCTTTTTCCAGGATACATGCTACCCCTTCTACCTTATTTCTTTGGTTTTTAAGGAATTTCAGCAATTACTGTCTTTTTTTTAAGGATTTCAGAAAAAGACATTTCAAAGCTTACCTCATTTCTATTAGTGTACAAGTGTCTGGCACATATTAAGGTACTTAATAAATGCTTATTAACTGACTAACTGAATGTAATATAAATAATTGATATAGATCCTTTTTGTTGTGGTTTTAATCTGTGCATGGCATAATAGAAAGTGTTATTTACTTTCGACTTAGAGAAACTGGGTTTGAATCTCTTTTTGCCTATTAAGAAAGATGGAAACAAAAATTTAGTAAGCACATATTACTTGTTGTATACTGTGCTAATTTTTTTTTTTTTACAAATATCTCATTTGATTATCACAATAAATTTAAGATGTAGGTCCTATTACCATCCCCATTTTACAATTGAACAGAGATTAAATGACTTTCACAGTGTAACTAGTAAGTAAGTATGTAACTAGTAAGCATCTCAAGCTGGATTTTTTTTTTATTTTTAAAGCTTTTTATTTTCAAAACATATGCACAGATAGTTTGACACATTGATCTTTGCATAGCCTTGTGTTTCAAATTTTCTCCTTCTTCCCCTACTGTTATGGGCCAGAACTATGAGCTTTAAACAAGGATTCTTACAAGGTGCTGTCAGTGGAATTGATAAAGACAATGATCATCTAGTTCAGCATGGTACTTAATAGTTCTCTAATGGTTTCCTAGTGATATAATGATTAGTTTATACTTAGTGTAGCACATATAAGCTAGGAGTCTCAGCCAGATTTATTCAGAGCTAGGGAAGACAAGCGGACTGGAGGCTGAAGCACAAGCCCTTGGACTCAGATTCATTCATCCCATCTCATTCTCTGTGGTGGCAGGCCTGTCCTCCTGCATTTTCTCCACTGAAACCAAGAGTCCAAAAAGCTTTTAAAAAAGTGAACCTGGCCCCAGGAAAGGAGACAAGACTTTGAAAGAGATAATAAAGGATTTGGACTTTAATCCCTGGCTATTCTTGTGGTGATTACTGAACTGAAAAGAAGGCTGCTCCAAGACCTCCAGAAAACCACCAAAACATTTCACCCCTCCCCTAGATGGCAAGCAATCAATATATGTTAAACATATTAAAATATATGTTAAATCCAATATGTATAAACATATTTATATAATTCTTTTGCTGCACAAGAAAATCAAATAAAAAAAAGAAAATAAATGAGTAAGAAAACAAAATGCAAATTAACAACAACAAAAAAGACTAAGAATTATATTGTGATCCACATTCAGTTCCTATAACCCTTTCTCTAAGTGTAGATGGCTCTCTTCACCACAAGATTATTGCAACTGGCATCAGTTATCTCATTGATGGAAAGAGGCATATCTATTAGAATTGATTGTCATATAATATTGATGTTGCCATGTACAATGATTTCCTGGTTATGCTCATTTCACTTAGCATCAGTTCATGGAAGTCTCTCCAGGCCTCTCCAAAATCATCCTCTTGATCATTTCTTATAAAACAATAATGTAATCCAGGTTTTCCTGACTCCAACTCTAGGACTTTTATCAATATGCTGTGTCACCCCTGTGCCTGTGCTATTTACTTATAAGAAACCTTGAACATTACCTGGAAGGTAATGAACAAAATGACTTCTTAGACTCCTTCAGGTCTTAATTTTCTGGTTCTATATTTTTTAAAATTGACGTCCCTACCTCTTTCAAGGTAGAGCCAGTATGAATGAATAGCTCACCCCTTTTGTTTCTGTATCTGTCTATCTTTCTTTCTTTATGACTCTATGTGTCTCTGTCTCTTTCTCTGTCTCTGTCTTTCTCTATCTCTGTCTTTGTCTCTTTTGTCTCTCTGTCTATCTCTCTCACACATACACACACACATACATACATGCACATACATACACATTTCATGACTCTAGCTTTCCCCTAAATCTCATTAGACATGAATTTCCTTTAAAGGATGGTTACTTCTTTATAGGCAATCCTTATGGTCTCAGCTTTTCAAGGCTCAAGTGATTACCTGAAGAATAAAGATATTTATAGATTCTCAAAATACAGTTCTCTCAGTTCCATCTTATCTTTTCCTGTGTGATAGAAGGATGATCTGGGATACCAGAGAACTAGCCTGAATTTTAGGTTTTTTTTCAAAAACCAAGCCCAGCCCAAATTATTGTAGGATGCCTGCATGTCCCAACTTTTAGGAAATCCCTGTCCTTCTTCCCTAGTGAGTGACCAAAAGAAGAGCATCAATATCCTCATCCCAGAAACCTCCTTTTTATCACTTCCTTCTTTTCATAGATTTCAGTTATTCTACCAAAGTAAACTTGCTCTGGCAAAATCCTGTTTGAAAAACCTTCTGCCCAAACTAATAATAAATTTGCAACTAATCTTAAAATTTTCACTTGTCTCCTTAAGATTAATAGTGATTCATGTTTTTAAAGGGAATATCTGATTGAAGAGAAATGGGACGTTAATAAATTGATAGGGTTATATAATGTACACCCCACAATGAGATTTTTTTTAACTCAAAAGCAATCTTACTAAACACACTTATCCAGAAGGGTGAAAAGAGTGCTAAATTTGGAAATAGAGACCTATATAATTTTAGACAAAGCACATAACTTCATTTTTCTTATTGTAAAATGGGGATAATAATTAATGTAGTACTCAGCTAACATAGGCTTTGTGAGGATTAAGTGAAATAATGAATGCAAAATACTTGTACACTTTAAATAAATGTCAATTATTATATTATGGTTATGCTATTATTGTGTGTGGCAGATCTTCTATAATCCTAAACAAAGACTCTTCCAGTGCTTTATATGCATTATATCAATTTCAATGACTCCTCATTTTGTAGTAGAAGGTTGAGTATAATCATTGGTTAAATACTTCTTAATTTCACTGAAAAATTTCAAATGCACTCATTGCTTAAAAATGGTCTTTCAAGCTTTTTAGGGGGTTTTCAAAAGGGGAGAGAAGTGGTACAGTGTTTAGAGTATTAGCCCTGGATCTGAGTTTGAATATGACCTCAGACTTGTTGTCTGACCCCAGGCAAGTCACTTAACACTCTTTGCCTCACTTTCCTCATGTATAAAATGAGCTGCAGAAGGAAATGGCAAATCATTCTAGTATCTTTGCCAAGAAAACACCAATTGAGATCACAAAGAACAATTGAACAAACGAAAACAGAAATCTTTAAAGATTCTTTTAAAATGATTTCTAGTGAAGCAGGACTTTTTCTCTATTCATCTAACCAGGTGCCGACATATGCCTGAAGAAAAATAAACACAGATATCCTTTGCTCAATAAGGAAACAATTTTCCCTATCTATGAACTTCAGGCAGCTTCTATCCTTGGTCAGATTTATATTCTGTGTGCTCTTTAACCTTAAGAAAAATCCAACAGCCTGCCCTTGGATGAAAAATTCATGAAGTTTCATAACATTCATTACCATTTTATGATTCTTTTACTTGATATAACAACAATCCTTTCTAGTACTCTATTAAATCAGCAAGCTAACTTCGTAAATCACTAGTCCTAGTGCATGAAACCATCACTTGTTAATGTCTTAGCTATATTGTAAAGTATGATCTAGCACAGTGGAAATTTAGACTGCTAAGTGGAAATTCAGGCTGCCAAAGATGGGGCTATTTACATCACCCTTCTTCCACATTCTAATTTGTTTGAGAAAATTCTTGCTTAATTGTCTCTCTGTTATGGGTTTCCCAAGTTCTATAACTAAGTGAGAAATTTTCAGTGGCCTTAGAGAAATTTGTTATTTGTATACAAAATGTGCAAAAAGGTCAGAAACCTTCTCCTTTAGTTAACAGAATAGTTTCCTGGATAGGAGAAACAAAATCCTTACCTTAAACTTTACCATTACTCACTATTTAACCTCAGGAAAGTCTTAACTTTAATATGCTCCAGTTTTCTCAGCTTTCACTCAAGGTGATTATTGATCTTGTATGTACTACACAGTCCTGAAATTATGATTTCATAAGTCTATGTAATAAATAATATGAAACTCCCTCAACTTTCAGTGTTACTTAAGACCCTGAGAGATTGGTCCATGATTACATAACATGTATTTTAGAGTTAAGTTCACATGTGAACACAGATCTTCTTGTCTCTAAGAATCAAATTTCTGGATCAAAATTTATTAGAAGAGAGGGAATATAGCATATCAGACAACTATGATCCCAGAATACCAGATACAATTGCTTACAGTTACATAATTATGCACACATTACTGAGTGAAAATACCCTCTGTCCTCTGAACCAAGTAGACAAGATTTGAAGGAATGTGTTCTGTTCTGGGTGCCTCCTACATTTTAAGATCATTGATAAGATACATAGTATTAGGAGAAAGTCAATTTGAATGATAATGAAAAACCTTGAGTCCAATTTAAAAATGGGTTGGATAAAAGAACTGAGAATGTCTAGCTTGGGTAAGAGAAGACCCAGGGAAGGACATGGTAAGTATATTGAAGTATTTAAAAGATTGACAAGCTGAAAGAGAAATCAGACTAGTTTTGTTTGTTTTTAAAGTATAAAACAAAGAACGCAAGTGGAAAGCTGTAAAGAAGTAATTGAAGCATGACATAAGAAAACATTTAATTAGAACTAGTCCAATGTGAAGGTATCCCCTTAGTACATATATCTAAGCTAAAGTTGAAGCATTAACTTGCTAACTAAAATGTTGATACTTTTTGGATATGGTTTCAGTTAGATGGGCACTGAGGCCCCATCCAGTTCAAATTCTGTAATTCTTTAATTTCTTTGTCTCAAGTAAAATTTTCCTTTCTATTTATTTAATATTTTGCATACTTTACCTATGAGTTGCAACCTGCATGCCACTGCTTGGGAAGTTGAGAAGTGATGTAGTTCAACACAAAGTCAGTTCCATCTTATCTCTTCCTATATGACAGAAACATTAATTCTTATATATGGAGAACATTGTCTTAGAGACCATAGACAGTTTCAAAGGAATTAGAAGACACAGCTCCTGTGCTTAAGAAACTTAGAGATTTTGTAGCCTCTAGAATAAAATATAGTAAATATAAATTATATCTTTGACATTTCAGAAAAAAATCCTAATATAGCTGCTGCAATTCAGGTCATGATAAATATGAAATATATTTAGAAGAATTGCACATGTTTAATCTATATTGGGTTGCTTGGTGTCTTGGGTAGAAGGGAGAGAGGGAGAGGGAGAGAATTTTGGAACTCAAGAGTTTGCAAAGCTAAATATTTGGAAAAAAATAAAACACTATTTTTCTAACTTTTATTTATTTTCAAAAAACATCTATTTAATATTTTTCCTATTACATTAAAAACATTCTTTTATATTTGTTTTTAAAAACTTTTCAAGCTTCAGATTCTTTTACATATCCCCTCTAGTACCCATGAAGAAATCACATATGAAATTATATAAAACATAAAAGTCATGTTGTGAAAGAAAACATGGATCTCCCATTGAAAGAGAGGGAGGGAGGAAGCAAAGAAGAAACAGATGGAGAAGGAGGAAGGGAGGGAGGGACAGATGAGAGAGAGAGAGAGAGAGAGAGAGAGAGAGAGAGAGAGAGAGAGAGAGAGAGAGAGAGAGAGAGAGAGAGAGAGAGGAAGGAAAGAAGAGAGGCAGAAGGAATAATTCAGTCTATATTGAGACACTCAATTTTTTCTCTGGATATAGCTAAGATTTTTCATCACAAGTCTTTCAGAGTAGTCATAGGCCACTGTATTACTGAAAATAGCAAAGTCATTTACAATTGATCATAGCAGAACATTGTTATGACTGTGTATACAGTATACTTCACTTTGTTTAAGTTCATGGAAAACTTTCCATGTTTATTCTAAAAGCATCCTGCTCATCATTTCCCATAAATCAATTAGATTCTATCATAATCACATAGCACAATTTAATTACATAGGTGTATATATATATATATAATTGCTCAGGCAGTTAGGGTTAAGTGACTTGCCCAGGTCACACAGCTAGGGAAGTATTAAGTGTCTGAGGCCAGATTTGAACTGAGTTTTTCCTGACTTCAGGACTGATGCTCTATCCTTTGTACCAACTAGCTGCCCCAATAAAATATCATTAAAATTTTAACAAAATAATTTAGTTCATGAAGCTTAAATCTAGACATAATTGAGAAGTTAAAAAGTAATGCTTCACACTTATGTTCTTGGCTTTTTTCTCTCCACTTTGTTGAAAACCATGGAAATTAATTTAATACTAAAGAAGAAGAAAAATCACCCTTGAAGGGAGTCTAGAAGAACTTAGATTAAGAAAGAAGGTTTTCATAATTAGGGAAGGTATACTTCAAAGAATAGTAGTACAAGTTTGAGTATAAGGAAATATAGCCAGAATAACTAAAGGGCATAGTATGTGGTAAGTTTCTTTGTGTAAAGAATTTTTCACCTTGATGATCCATTCACAAGTTTGTTACAGTGAAGTAGCAACCTTTCTTTAGTTATTAGATATATATTATATGATATTTTCGTTTAGAAACTAATAAGGAAACCATCTTAAATTCCTTAATTGCCAACTGTTTTTATATCTAACCCTGTTCAGAGGGTGCAATAAAGCCAGATGGCTGAAAATGTTATTCTGATTTACAAGCATATAATTTTTTGTAATTCTGCCAAAGCCATTGTCAAAATTTCCTATATCAAAACAAAACAAAAAAAATAAAACCCTCTGTTTTCAAAACTTCCCCAACAGCAATAAAATACTAACCCATTCTCAACAAACTTTGGCATCCCAAAGGGAAAATTCTGTATCCTTGTGCAGCTGGTTGTCTGAACTGACTGCGTAGTAGGGCAGTCCAAAAATGAACTGCATCATTCAAAAACTCAAGAATTTGTAACAGACACACCAGACCAAGGCAAACAGATTCATTAGTGGAAGCATTTACACTGAAGACCTTATATTTACTGGGATGTTTAAGGGAAAATGTGACATATAACCTTTTTCATGAAAAACAAATCCCATGACTGGTATTTCATCAAATTATAGCATCTTCTTAAACTGTTTCCCTGGATCAAAAGTGATTATTAACCTGATGTATGCTATGATAAGAAAGAAATAAAGTTGTTCACTAAATAAAAGATGATAATTATCAAAATATTAAAATATTTTGTTTGGCTTTGGAAAATATTTTAAATCATACATAGATATTTGTGAATGGAATACATAAAATTAACTAGGCTTGGTTACCTCTGGAGAATTTGTAACTGATTCTGCAAAGAATTTTCAGCTTCAAGTTTGCTTGTGTACTGATTGGTTACTAAAACTGATGACATTTTCTGAATATATGGTGAATAGATAATACATACATTGCCTATAATTGACTTTGGTAAGTTCTCATTTGTCTAAAACAAATTCAGAAATCAAAACCAGATTTTGAAAAAATAAATTAAAAATTTTCATTAAACATTTTTTATGTGCTAAGCATTTAAACACACCTTAGGGATTACAAATTAGAGAGGGAAATAGTTCTTTCCCTCAGGGATTTTTACATTCTTATTAGAACACATAGGAAAGTGGTGGACAGGAAATGGACTTAAGAAAGTCATAAAGATGATGGGTGGAAAAGTATAGCAGTAAATTGACACATCCTTAAAATAACAAATAGTGGTAGAGAGGAAGCACATTCCCATCCAGACTTTAAAAGGACTCCAACTGAATTCAGGAATGACTAAGTCAATTAATGTTTGTGTTTTCCAGCACAAGACAACTTAAGAGGTCTGAAGATGAGAGTTTTTACAGTCAAGTGGGGATTAACCTGGAGTCCATGCATGTGGAGCAAACATGTACGTGGTAGCAAATGGGCCTTAAAGGCAATGGAGAGAACAGAAGCAGCTTCAGGAGTTCTTGTTCCAGAGATAGTTAGGAATCATGGAATAGATAAAGAGATTACAGGGAACCCCTATGTTATCACTGGGTATAGGACAGGGCATGATTTGACAGCTTTATTGCCTATATCTACTTCCAGGTTATAGTTCTAGAGTGGACAAGAACAATTTTGATCCCAAGGAAAGAGGGACCCTGAGGAGCAGTTATACATCTGGTTTTGAGGGTGTAGGGATTCTTTTTAGGAAGGGACTAGAGAGCAGACCAGAGAGCAATGACCTACGTCTCCCAGGATCATACCATCATGGAAGCACAAAAAAACTTCTAAAATCATATAACTACTTCTGAAAACAGTTATGAAAAAAATCTTAAGGTTTTGTGCAATGTAATCCTCAAACTTTATCCTAGGAGAAAAAAATAATTTTAACACAAAGTTTAAAAGTTTGTGGGGTTTTTTTTGTTTGTTTGTTTTTTGTTTTTTTGTTTTTGTAATGAGCAATGAAAGAACTTGGATGTAAAAAACAATTAGAAGAGGTCAACACAAACTCAGGAGAATATCAAAAGAGCTCCAAGCAAAGAAGGAAATGAAAAAAAAATGAATTGGACATAAGCTCAACAAGAATTCCTAGAAGAGCTAAAATTATTTTAAAAATCAAGTTAAGAATTGTAAAGGAATAATTAGAAAAAATAAGAAGTATGCAATAAAATTATAAATAGAGAATTAATGGGTTAGTAAAGGAGACATAAAATACTGAAGAAAGTAACACCTTATAAATCATAATTGGACAAATGGGGAAATGCTACAAAAATTCACTTATGAAAACAATGAATTAAAAATTTTAATTGGGCCAGTAGAAGATAGTGACTTCATGAGACATGAAGAAACAACAAAACAAAGTCAAAAGAATAAAAAAAAGAATAAAATGTAAAACATCTCATCAGAACAAAACAAGGACAGGATATCAGAAGAAGAGAATAAAATGTGAATTGAAAGAATCACCATTCACCTCCTGAAAGAGATCCCAACATGAAAATATTAGAAAAATTATAATCAAATTCCAGAGTTCCCTGGTCAAGGAGAAAATACTGGTAGCTTTCAGAAAGAAATCATTTGAATATTGTGTGGTAACCTTTAGGATCACAAAAGATTTAGTAGCTACCACATTAAATGAGTGAAGGGCTTAAAATATTATATTTTGGAAAGCATAATAACTAAGATTACAAACAAGAATAACTTACCTAACAGAACTGAGTATAATTTGTTAGAAAACAAATATTTATAAAATAGAGAACTTTCAATCTTCCTGGGAAAAAGCCCCGATCCAAATAGAAAATCTGACTTTGAAACATAAGATTTAAGAAAATATAAAAAGGTAAATATTAAAGAGAAATTATAATGGATTCCATAAAGTTAATTTATATAGCAAGAGAACATCTATAATTTGTAAGAATTTTATCATAATTAGGAAAGTTAAAGGGACTCTACATTGACAGAGCACATAGAAATGAGTCAATTATATTGGGTAATATAAAATAAGATGAATAAATGGAAAGGGAGATGAACTGATAGAACATATATAGACTCAATTAGGTATGAAAACCTAGCTGGTCCAATGGAGAAGTAGGAAGGAAAGGAAATAACAATAAGAAGAGAGATGATAAAATGGAAGTGAGATAAAGGGAGGCAGTAGTTGGAAACAAAACAGACTTTTGAGCAGAACCAAAGTTAAAGAAAGAGAGACAAAAGGATTAACAGGAGAAAATAACTTTTAGGAGGAAGACAATTTGGGTTAACAAAGTTGTCCAGTTTCACATAGCTAGTTAATAGAGAAGGCACAATTTGAACTCATATCCTCCAGGGCTGAGTGTCCACTGTATCACTTACCTGTCCCCAAATAGCTTCACTAGTGTCCTTAAAAGATTTATTATTTATTTTGTGGTTAGCTTTATATAGATCTCAGAGTTTAAAGTTGAAGTCTCCCCAGGTATAGCTTTTACTATCAATTTCTTGCTGTAACTCATATAACTTTCTCTGTAAGAATTTGATTTCTATGTCATTTGTACATACATGTTTAGTATTGACACTGTTTCATTATCTATGGTATCTTTTAGCGGAATATAATTTCCCTGCTTATCTCTAAAAGAGATAATTAAAGAGTAATTAAAAATTAAACCAATTTTTATGAGATAATGAATACTACCCCAACTTTTTTTTTTTTTTTTAATCTTACCTGAAGCTTAATAGATTCTGGTCAAGCCCTTTATGTTAAATCTATGTGTTTTTATGTGTTTCACATGCATCTATTTTAATCAACATATTGTCAGATTTTGGTTTGTAATCTATTCTGCTATCTGCTTTTGTTTCATGTATAAATTCATCCCAGTTATCTTCACATATTTGGTTACTAATACTAATAACAAGAAAGAAAAGGAAAATGATAAATGTTGGAGGACATTTGGGGAAAATGGGACACTAATGTACTGTCAATAGAGTTGTAAACTAACCCCACCATTCTGGAGAACAATTTGGAACTATGCCCATTATAAAAGTATGCATTTACTTTGACAAAGAAAGATGACTTCTAGGTCTGTAGACAAAGAGATCAAAGAGAAGGGGGAATGGACCTATATGTACAAACATATTTTGTAGCTTATTTTGTGGTGGCAGAGAATTGGAAATTGAGGGATTCCCATCAAATGGGACTGGCTAAACAAATTATGATATATGATTGTAATGGAATACTATTATTCTATAAAAATGGTGAATTAGGATGCTTGCAGAAAAATTTGAGATGATTTATGTGAACTATAAATGAAAGTTTCAGTGTGTTACATGTAACGAGAGGCAAAACAAAAAATGCTTCAAATACAAATTTCTGGTAAAAATATTTATTTATTTATTTATTTAAAAAAATTTTTTTAATAATTTTTAACAATATATATGCATGAGTAATTTTTTTATAACATTATCCCTTGTATTCATTTTTCCAAATTATCCCCTCCCTCCCTCTACTCCCTCCCCTTGATGACAGGCAATCCCATACATTTTACATGTGTTACAATATAACCTATATACAATATATGTGTGTAAATCCCATTTTCTTGTTGAACATTAAGTATTAGATTCCGAAGGTATAAGTAACCTGGGTAGATAGACAGTAGTGCTAACAATTTACATTCACTTCCCAGTGTTCCTTCTCTGGGTGTAGTTGTTTCTGTCCATCATTGATCAACTGGAAGTGAGTTGGATCTTCTTTATGTTGAAGATATACACTTCCATCAGAATACATCTTCATACAGCATTGAAGTGTACAGCGATCTTCTGGTTCTATTCATTTATCTCAGCATCAGTTGATGTAAATCTCTCCAAGCCTCTCTGTATTCCTCCTGCTGGTCATTTCTTACAGAACAATAATATTCCATAACCTTCATATACCATAATTTACCCAACCATTCTCCAATTGATGGGCATCCATTCAACTTCCAGTTTCTAGCCACTACAAAAAGAGCTGCCACAAACATTTTGGCACATACAAGTCCCTTTCCCCTCCTCAGTATTTCTTTGGGATATAAGCCCAATAGCAGCAATGCTGGATCAAAGGGTATGTATGCACAGTTTGATAACTTTTTGGGCATAGTTCCAAATTGCTCTCCAGAATGGTTGGATTCTTTCACAACTCCACCAACAATGTATTAGTGTCCCAGTTTTCCCACATCCCCTCCAACATTCATCATTATTTAGCCAATCTGACAGGTGTGTAGTGATATCTTAGAGTTGTCTTAATTTTCATTTCTCTGATCAGTAGTGATTTGGAACACTCTTTCTTATGAGTGGATATAATTTCAATTTCATCATCTGAGAATTGTCTGTTCATATCCTTTGACCATTTATCAATTGGAGAATGGTTTGATTTCTTATAAATTAGTGTCCGTTCTCTATATATTTTGGAAATGAGACCTTTATCAGAATCTTTAACTTTAAAAATATTTTCCCAATTTGTTACTTCCAGTCTAATCTTGTTTGCATTAGTATTGTTTGTACAGAAACTTTTTAGTTTGATGTAATCAAAATCTTCTATTTTGTGATCAATAATGATCTCTAGTTCTCCTCTGGTCATAAATTCCTTCCTCCTCCACAGGTCTGAGAGGTAGACTATTCTCTGTTCCTCTAATCTATTTATGATCTCATTCTTTATGCCTAAATCATGGACCCATTTTGATCTTATCTTGGTATATGGGGATAAGTGTGCATCCATATCTAATTTTTGCCATACTAATTTCCAGTTTTCCCAACAGTTTTTTCCAAATAATGAATTTTTATCCCTAATGCAAAAACCTGATTACCCTCAAGAAGCTCCTGTACTCCAGACATATCCCTGTGAATAGATAAGTAACAAGTGATGTTGTTTTTTTTTTCTTTTGAAGACAATAGTAGTGGGATCAAGAAAGAATTCTTAACTTGGAAAATGTGGGACTATAGATGTATCCTTTTTTGTCCTTTGTACCTAATCTGTTCCACTGATTGACTGGTCTAAAAAATAATAATTTAAAATATAAATATGAAATGTGATTTTTAAATGTTTTAGTTCTTTTAACTATGTCATTATATACAAATCAATACATGTATGCATCAACATCATATATCTATATCTATTCATCTAATAAATAAAATCAACAATTACTACTATTTACACTCATAAAAGATTCATGTCTTGGCATTGTAAGTTTTACTTTTAAGTGAACATTCACTGTAACTTAGTAAATAGGTAGCCTTGGAATTGGACAGTTCTGCATTTAAATTCTTATATTTCTAGTTACCTGACCAATTGCAAATGATTTTAATTTTCACTGTCCTCAAGAAGCCCTTTAAGACTGTGAGATGTTGCTGATCTGCATCCAAGAAGAGAGTTTTCACACCAGGAATTCCACATACTGTTCTAGACAATTTCCTCCCTTCCCCTCAAAATTCTGACTGTTGAATTTTTTTTTTAATTTGCATTCTTTTGGATTATATCACATTATATTTTATTCTATTATAATGGACTCTGATTTCTTAGATCTTCTTTTACACATAAAATAAACCATGTAATTTCTTTTTATTAATTTTTTGTTTTTGTCTTTTTCTCTCTCCAAAAAAGGAAACATAAGCTTAACAGAATGGATAATTTTCCAAACAATGAACTGGAAATGGTTGTTTATGTTAAAGTGAAAGGTAAAAACAAAGCAGGTAGTTTTCAAGTTTTTAAGGAAAGGTAATGAAATTATGACTCTTTACTATTACTAGCTGTGTTCAAATACTAGACATTTTTCTGTAAGACATGTTCTTTGTCATATATATTCATGGGTAGCCTCCCTCATTTTGCACTACATTTCCCCCAATATGACAATAATTACAATCAGATGGATTGAAGGTCAAGCTCTGGAAGATCAACCAAGATATGCATATTTCATAGGTCTAATTGGGAGAATAGCTCAAGTTAAGAGAGAAGGTTCTAAGAGAAATCAGCCAAGTCAAGGAAGAGAAGACTACTGTAGTAAACTTTTGGCAGGAAATGGCCTTAAAGTCAAATAAAGTGAGGCAGGAGATATCAGAAATAGAGTTCAGAGGATTAGGGAGAAAGGCAATATGTATCTATAGAGAGGTTTGGGCCAAAATAAAGTGAAGAACCCAGGCCAAAGAGTCTATGTAAGAAGCTATTAGGATCTAACAAGGCATTCAGACTAAAGGGCACCAGTAGCAAAACAGTTTAATATTGAGACAAAATCTCAGAGAGGCAAGACTTCCTCTCGCTGTTCCCTAAGGCTTCAACTAGTTTCAGAGTATGGTTAGGCTTCATGCCAAAGAAAGAAGCAATCAGACACTAAGAATAGAGGAGTAAAAGGTAAGGAGCAAAACTATTTCTGTGGAGTGATCAAAACTGGAAAAAAATTGCTTCCAATGTTGTAACCCACCTAATAAATTAGACTCACCTGAAATTTATTTATTTAGTTTAGTACTTCCACAATTGATTTCTAATACTGACAGCTATGACAATCTATGTATCAGGAAGGTAGGTGGAATGATAAATAGAATGGTGGCCCTGGAGTCAAGATGACCTGGAGTTCAAATATGGAGTTCAGTCACTTAACTGGACTATTCACTTAATCTTTTTTCTGCTTCAGCTTATTCATATGTAAAATAATACACTTATTTCAGAAGTGTGTTATAAGATGAAATGAGATAATATTTGTAAATTATTTTGTAAATACTATGATACTGATGATGTATCTCTGATGAAAACAAAAAAAATAAAGAAAATATCAAAGCAAAAAAAATCAAGCATTTAAACTCAAAAACTATAAAGAAAGCCTTTTAAATTTCACTTATCTACTAGCAATCAATTTTGGTCTTTCATTGAATACTTTTATCTTTAAGAAGCAGGAAGGTATAATAAGAATAAGAAGACTTCTTTAAAGTCCTTATTTCCCATATGCTGACAACAAGAATAAGTTTATTCCCCATTGCTATGATTAAAAAAAATCAATCAAATTGTGTTGCAGCCTAGTATTCTCAGTAAGCTTAGAGTCAAGACCCAAATTCAGAAAATGAACTATATTATGAAGACATTTTCTATCATCCTTTCAAGACTGAGGTGAAATGAAGCAATAGAAAACAAGTCGCTGTCCATTGTGCTGCTCAGGGATGTTTCAGAAACTGAGATTTCCTAGTTTTGAGTTCAACATCCTTTCACTCCAGGAAATCAGGCCAGTTACAACCAAGGATGCTACTGTTCTCAGAAAGGATTTTGAAGCTTAGATATCCAGCATGCCACAGATCAATTTTTTTTCTATAGACATATAGTAGAAAGTACTCAAGAGGGGCCAATAGCAGTTACCATAGCACTGGAAATGAAAGGGAAGTGTAGTATTTTGTCAATAGTCAGCAGTTATGTGAAGCATTGCACTAATTGTGTAGGAATTCAATGTAAGTGAAAAATGAGTCAAAGGAAATGAAGCTATCTCTGAGGTAGAGCTGAGCACAACTCAATCAGCAGGGGAAATCAATGAGGTGAAAATAGCTCTGTCTTAGAAAAAATCATGGAACTCTGACTAGTTATAGAAAGGTCTCTCTTTCCTCTAGCACAATAGCTTGGAATTTTGGACATATAAAGATTTCTAAAACTAGATTTTGAGACCTAACTTTGTATTCAGGAGTTTGTGGAGCTTAGGGTCATGCAAAGTAACTTTGTAACAGTTTAAACTGCCAATGAGTTTTCTTCCAAAATGTGTGGAACCATATCTGTGAAACACTTTTTTTAGAATATATTTTAAAATTCCACTCTGCTTTTTAAGGAAAACATCTTGATTTAATCTTTGATGTCTTGTTGGGACAAAAATGAGCTGAAGTTGCAAATAATGTTATTTGCTATTACCTTGAAGTATTCCTCAAATTTTGCAAGTCTGGAAACAAAGTGAAAAGTTGAAGGAAATGTGAGCTTAGTTTTCTCTTCCATAATTTTCCAGGACTTCAGTGTGATAGATGTAAATTGATAAATTTATATTAAGTAATCTCAGCTTGACTTTTGACTTTTTAAAATACATTTATTGTACCTTAAACTCATTTTTATGCATTTTCTTATAAACTTATTTCTCTTTCTTTAAATTCCCATCCTATCTCAATTGCTGTCCCTATACACATATATATTTATAAAATGATATAACCTCTTGAGATTTACTAAGACAGGTCACCTGATTGGAGAACATTGAATATCTTCCACATTTTCCTCTTTTTTAAGGCAATTGATATAAGTGACTTGCCCAGGATACACAACTGAGGAAAAATATGAACTCAGATTCTCCTGACTGAGACTAGTGCTCTATATACTGCACCCACCTAGATGCCCCACCCCCTTTATCTCTCTTAAGGATGATGTCTTTCTTCTTTTATTATATTCAACTTGCATTCCATATACCATGTTTTTATATATGGTTGTTTACATGTTCTCTCTATATTATAGTATGAAGTACTTAAAATGTAGGAATAGTTTTTTTTCTTTGTATCCTAGTGCTTAGTACTCGGCCATATATATAGTAGGTGACTAATAAATGCTTGTCAAACGTTATAATTTTTTTTCTTTTATTTCATTTAGAATGACATCTTCTTACTTTTTCCTAAAGCCAGTCCTTCTCTCTGTGTTTTTGATCTTATCGTCTTCAGACCTTTACAAACCTTTCTATAACAATCACTCCTCTAATGCATATTTATTCTGTGCTTCATTTTTTTTATCTTCTTGTAGCCATACTTGGACTTCCCCAATCCTAAAAAAGACTTCTGTTATATATGTATTTGTTTACCATCAATGTTTTCATCTCTTTCCACTTATTGAAACATTTTAGTCTTTACATCTGTCATAAAATTGTGTTCCCAAGGATCATTAATAACCTTGCAGTTATTATTTCAATTAATTTTCTCACTGTTCATTTCCCTTACCTTGTCTTAATACTATTGAGTATTTCCTACCACTCAATATTCTGTCTTCCCTTGTTTTCACAGTCATCACAGTCTTTGGAATATTCATCTATCTTTTTGATTCGTCACTCTCTTTTTTCAAATGCTCACTAAATGTTCACTAAAGTTCTGTCTTCAACTTACATTCCTTCTTGCTCACATTTTCTTTTTTGGAAATCTCATTTATTCCCTGGCTTCATCTGTCAACTCAATGTGATTGACTTCCAAATTTATAAATGCAGGCTTGATTTCCCTTGAGCTTCAGAACCTCTGCTTCCTGGTTACATAAATATATGGTTACATATATATCCCAGTTGTACCTCATATATAATATTTTCAAAATTGAATATATCTTTTACTCCTAACTTTTGCCTTTATGCTTTCTCCATTTCAACCCAATTCCTATTTACTCAATTGGTAGTGTTGTCTTCAATATTTTCCTTTCTCTCAATTCTAATAGCATACCAGCCTCCACATTTTGCAGATTTTACCTGAATAGGTCCACAAAATCTATCCCTCATTTTTTTTCTCTTCCTTTTTCCATCTTCCAAATACAGCCTTCATTAACACTGATTTAGATACAGTAATCTCCTAAATTGTCTTCTCGTATCCATTCTCTCTAGTTTCCAATCCATCCTTTATATTGTTGCTAAATTAATTTTCCTCATGAAGAGATATTATTTTAGCCTTTTACTCAAAACATTCAATAGTTCTCAATATCTTATTCAGCAAAGTTCACACACCTTGGCCTAACATTGAGACTCCAGTGATTTTAGGACTTTATATCACTTCAGCTCTATGTCATTTGACTTCCCACCATATGTCATATGCTCCCAAAAAACTGAATTAATAAATATCTCCCATACATTTTCATGATTTTTCATTTGATTTCCTATGCCTGACATATCCTTTCTTACCCTTCCATGACTATTGAAATGCTGCCTATTCTTTAAAAGTCCAGGTCATAAGCTATGTATTTTTCTGTCAGTCCATTTTATTTCATCATCAATATTTTATAAAGCATTTTACTTTTATTGCTCTTGTAAAATTACTATATATTATTTTGTCTTGCAGATATTTATGTATCATTGCATCCTAGTAGGCCACAAGGTCAATGTTAGAGATAATGTTATATGCTTTTACTCTTTCTGTTATACTTAGTATACTGATACAAACATAGGGTAGTGATTAAATTATAATAGTTGAGTGAATAAATTAATCAATGGGAAGGATATTGCATTGGAACTTAGGAGGTCTGGGTTCTCATGTTGAATTTTCCACTACACTGCTAAGTGTATTGGGCCTACTACTTAAACTTTCTGATCTTTACTCTTCTCCTCTTAAGAACAAGAGACCTAAACTAGATGATCTAATTTATCTTCCAATGCTCCACTCATTCTTTCAACCATAGATGAATATAAATGTTATAGATGACTGAATGTTAGCCTTAGAAGGAATTTTATTGATTATCTACTCCAACATCTTCATTTTACAGATGAAATTACCCAACACCATACATGTAGTAAAGAACAGAGTCAGAATTTAAATCTAGGCATTTTCTGTCAGGCAGCAAGTCATTCAGTCAGCACTGATCAAATACATGCTTCACTAAGCAATGGGATACAAAAGACAGTTCCTGTGCTCTAGGAGTTTGGAGTCTAATGGAGGAGACAAGATGAAAAAAAAACTATGTACAAAAAAGACATATAGAGGATAAATGGGAAATAATAACAGAAGTCAAGAAAGGGCTTCTACAGAAGATGATATTTAGAAAGCTAGGTAAATCAGAAGGCAGAGGTGAGGAATGAGAATATTTCAGCAATTAAAGACAGTCAATGAAAATGCCAGGAATATGTTGTTTGAGGCACTAACTTTGACGCCAATGGATCACAGAGGCAAAGAGGGTGGAGAAAGGAGAAAATAATAAGATGTAAGCAAAGTAGAAAGATAAGAGGAGTTATGAAAATTTTTGAATGTCAAGCAGAATTTTTTATTTCATTTTCAATATTATAGGAAGCTACATAGGTGTATTATGTGTAGAAAGGGAGATGACATGATCATATATATGATTTTAGGAGATTAATTTGACAGATGAGTAGAGAATGACTATAAGGAAAAGCTATTTGAGGTAGAATAACCAACAGGCTATTGCAATATAGCCCAGGTAGATTATTCTAGAATGGTGGCAGTGGTAAAAAGGAGAGAGTGGAGGTGGTGATAAACAAATGATGTTATAAAGGTAAAAACATGAAGACTTGGCCACTGATTGGAATTTTAATTCTCTTTACATCATATGAAATAATAACCAAAATTTTAATTATGTCTGGGGTATCTACATTAAACAATGTTATTACATTACATGGATGATATATTGGGATGTGTACCTGAGGAACAAATGTTAGAAGCATGTCTAAAAAAGACCATACAAACACCAAGGAACTTCAAATTGCACATAGCTCAAATTCAAATATATGCTGCTTTTCAATATTTAGAATATGAAGTATACCCTAAGGTGCTTATAGTACAAAAACTTTCCTTAAGAAGAGAAAAGCTAAACACCTTAAATGACTTTCAGAAAGTGATAGGAGATATCCTATGGATGCATTCAGTGTTAGGCTTAACTACCTGTCAATTGCAACCATCATATGACATTTTAAGGGGAGACAGTGCTTTAAACTCACCACACCAGCTTATTAAAAAAGCTCAAGAGGCTTTGAGAGAAATTGAACTGGCTTTATCCAATGTAGTTGAAAGGTCACTCAAAAACTGTTGGAAATATCCATTTTTGCTACAAAAGAGGCTCCCAGAGCAGTCCTTCATCAAAGAGACAGTGTGATAGAGTGGGTGAATCTCCCAACAGAACCGGAACAAAGCCTTACTCCTTACCCAGAGCTTGTGGCTAGAATTTTATTAAAGGCCATTAAGCAAGCAGTACAATTATCTGGGATAAGACCTGACAAGATATACAAATTTTATACAAATGCACAAATTCATATAGGCTGTGAAACCATCCCAGAGTGGTAAATTTTATTGGCCACAGCTCCAAATTTTACACAAGTCTCCATTAAAGATAACCAGACTATTTCATAATTGGCAATGGATTCTTTAAGAAAATGTTTCTAAAGTTCATCTTAAAGGATCAACTATCTTTACAGATGCATCCAAACATAATATTTGTGCTGCATACTGTCGTGATTTGCCTATAAAAAGAGTAGTCAGAACTCCTTTTCAGTCTATTCAGCAGAATGAATTGTATTCAATCATTCTAGCTCTTACTTATTATCCAGGAGATATAAATATAATATCTGATTTGCCCTATTCAGTAGGTGTGGTACAAAGAATTGCCACAGTCCAAATAAAATTTGTAGTTTCTAATATCTATCTATCTATCTATCTATCTATCTATCTATCTATCTATCTATCTATTTATATCTTCTAATAATACTTAAGGAACTTCAAGAGCAAATGAGAAAGCATTCAGATAAAATTTATATCTTGCATGTCCACTCTCATAGTGGACTTCCAGGTTCTATTTTGATGGTAATTCAAAGGCAGATAGCCTTCTAACCACGTTGGCCAATACTCCTTTATTTCAAGAAGCCCAAGAATCTCATCATAAATATTAGGCTGCTCAAGCTTTACATTTACAATTTGAAATAACAAGAGAGGAATCTAGGAGGATAGTAAAAGCCTGTACAGCTTGCCTTCCTTTCCATGATCCTATGCTCCCTCCAGAGAAGAACTCTTGTGGTTTGAGACCCAGTGAAATTTGGCAAATGAATGTGACCCATTATAAATCATTTGGTCATCTATATTTTATCCATGTTGTGGTAGAGACCTTTTCAGGATTCACTTTTGCAATATCATCAGCAAAAGAGACAGCCTGAGTGGTCACTGAATTTCTTATACAAGCATTTGCAATTATGGGTGTACCACAAGCAATAAAAACAGACAATGGACCTGCATATACTTCTAAACATTTTGTACACTTTTGTGCACAGTATAAGATTTTACACACCACTGGCATACCCTTTAATTCTCAATGACAGGGAATAATAGAGAGGAGAAATAGAGACATTAAGATGCTCCTCCAAAAACAAAAGAAAGGGGGAGCCACAGGTATCCCTAGAGAACTTCTAAATTTAGCTCTTTATGCTATTAACTTCTTGATTTTTGACAAAGATGCACTGGCTCCAGCAGACAGGTTTTATAACCCATGGGAAGGGCAATGTCCAGTGCGAGCAGCTCCACTATCTTTATTTTTTTAATTTTAATTTTTATTAATTTTTATTATTATTATAGCTTTTTATTTACAAGATATACACATGGGTAATTTTTCAGCAATGACAATTGCTTTTGTTCCAATTTTTCCCCTCCTTCCTCCCATCCCCTCCCCCAAATGGCAGATTGACCAATACATGTTAAAGTATATGTTAAATACAATATATGTATACATGTCCATATAGTTATTTTGCTATACAAAAAGAATTGGACTTTGAAATAGTGTACAATTAACCTGTGAAGGAAATAAAACATGTAGGCAGACAAAAATAGAGAGATTGGGCATTCTATATGGTGGTAGCCCCACTATTTTTAGATAATCACAAGGTGAGGTAGAGAGATCCAGAAAGTGGTAAATGGAAGAGACTAGATAGGTTAACTGCTTGGGGGAGAAGGTTTGTATATCTACAGATGGAGAAAGAATCAGATGTGTGTCAACGAGCCATGTTCACCTTGTCCATCAGAGAGAGACAGAGCAGACCCTTGAAATGAAGAAGAAGACCCAAGAAACATCAGGTGGTTCCATTGCTGACTGTGTCCACCACTGCACAAGCATGACAGTTATGGTGACTGATTCATAGACATCAAAAATTGTTGGACTTCAACACCCTAAAGAATCATTGGATTCCCTGAGGCATGAAAAGATTGTTGTTGGACTTGAAAACCCTCAAGAATCACTTGATTCTTTGAGACATGATAAGACTTTTGTAAGACTTGAAAATCCTCAGGAATCATTGGATTTTCTGAGAAATGATAAGACTGTTGCAACACATCAAAATGTGCAGGAATCATTTGATTCTGTAACACATAAAAAGACTATTGCAGGAATTCAAAAACTTATGGGGATCATTGACACCTGACACCTAAAGAATGGACAATAGATTGGTTTTGGACTATCTCTTGATTCCTGAAGGGGTGTATGTGTGATTGTTATGTACATACCCTTCTTCTGGGACTTTTGGAAATCTTTTACAACACCATGTTGATTCATATTGTTTGTTATGTCACTAGCATATACAATTCATGTTTGTTACACCATATTGAGCCTGCACTTGCTGTGGGAAGAATCATCACTGCTAACCTGTGCTTTATTGCTATGTGCTTGTGTAATACCTCCCATGCTGATGGGTTTGTACATACCTGTTTCTTGTAAGACCCTTCAGCCCAGAAACCAACTAACAATATCTGGCTTAACTCCCCACTTCCCTTTGGTGTTTGTCGTCTCTTCCTGAGAAGTAGGGAGGAGCATGATCACCTCCTTTTTTAGTGCTTTCACCTCCCTTCCTGAGAAGTCGGGGGTGTGTGATCATCTCCATTTGGGGTTCTCACATCCCTGAGAAGTCAGGGATGGCGTGACCACCTGTGTTTTAAAACAAAAGAAAGCAGGAGATGTAAAGGGCACTTGAATAGATGCACTTGAATCAGACAGCCAAGCACTTAGGGCTAATTACCTATTGGACAATAACTCTATCATCATGTTTGGAATTTCTCTTCTTACAGTTAAAGCTGCCTCAATGTTTGGGGCTAAGAGAGTTGTAGGTAAGGATTAGGGGGTGGGGTGAGAGAGGCAAGAGAACTTTACTTTGAAGCAGGACCAAGAAGAGAAAAGTCAGTGATAAGCTTGTGGCAGTTTTCTCCTTCACTTCTCCCCCTAAAGACCAGTCAGGCTAAGTAAAAGTCTTTGGTCTCCAAAGTCTGAGACAAGTCTGAGGCCTCCAGGGAGTTAGTCTAGTTTTTACAATAGAATCCTCCCTATAAATTTTCCAGCCATGAAGACCACCCCCCCTATTCTGCTCAGTATGCTAGCCTCTGGTTCTGTTTCCCTGCTTGTGCTGGCCTGCTCCCGTCAATCAGGAGAAACATTTTCTGGTGATCTTCCAGATTATCTTCTGCTGGTAAATTGTTATACTTCCAATATTCATGGATTTTACCAGTCAAGCACTATTTTTGAGGCTGAATTTTGTAATTAGTAGTGAGGGTATGAGAGGATCTTAGAATGCTGTGTGTGCCTTCTCCACTCTCTTGGCTCTGCCTCTGTCAAAATGCATATGGAAAAAATCTCAAAGAAAACAGAGAAGTCAGCTCAAGCCCAGAAAGAATTCATGGAGAAACTCAAAAAAGAGTTTAAAATCATATGAGAAAAACAGAAGAAAATTTGATAAAATAAATCAGAATTATTCAAGAAAATTATGAAGAGTTAACATCTTGGAAAAATAATATATTGCAGCCAAATTCCAGAATTGCCAGGTCAAAGAGAATATACTTCATGTAGCCAGGAAATAACCCTTCAAACATCAAGAAGCCACAGTCAAGATTAACCTTCAGAGAAGGACAAGGGGTAAAGAGGAAAGAAAAGAGGAAGAGCAGATTGAAGAAGATGGGACTTAGGAGCAAAACACTGCTGAGGAAGGACAGGATGGAAGAAGAGAGAAAAATATAAAAGGGGAATAAAATTAAAAAAAACACAATTATTAATAACTGAATATGAATGGGATGAATTCTCCCACAAAACAGAATTAGAAAGCAGAATGGATCAAAACTTAGAATTTTATTATTTGTCATTTACAAGAAACACATTTGAAGCAGAGAGATAACTGCAGAGTAAAAGTAAAAGGCTGGAATAATATATTATGTTCCAATTGAAATGACAAAAAAAGTATGAATAGCAATCATGATTTCAGATAAAGTAAAAACAAAAATAGATCTAATTAAAAGAGATAAGGAAGGAAAATACATCTTGCTAAAAAATCTTGCTAGAAAAAGTACCAAAAATAATGAAATATTATCAATATTCAACATATATGTACCAAGTGGTATAGTATCCAAATTATTTGAGAAGTGGATTGAGTTATAGGAAGAAATACACAGCAAAACTGTGTTAATAAAAACCTTCAATTTTCCTTTCTCAAAATTACCTAAATTTAACCACATAATAAACAAGAAAGAAAATAAGAAGGTGAAAAATTAAATATGCTAAATCTCTGGAGAAAACTGAATGGAATAGAAAGGAATATATCTTTTTCTCTGTGTTACATAGAAGATATTAAAAACTGATCATGAATTAGGGAATAAAAACCTCATAATCAAATAAAGAAAGTCAAAAATATAAATGCATCTTTCTTCAGATCATGATGCTATAAAATTGCTTGTAATCAAAGGGTCATGGAAAGATAGACTAATAATTAATTGTAAACTCAATAATCTAATCTTAATGAATGAATGGATCAAACATCATACAATAAATAATTTCATCCAAGAAAATTACAATAAAAAGACATCATAATAAAAAATTTGAGATGCAGCCAAAGCAATATTTGGTGAAGATGTTATATTTCTAAATGCTTATATGAATAAAATAAAGAGCAAATTGATGAATTGAGCATGCAGTTTAAAAAGCTAGTAAAAGATCAAATTTTAAATCCCCAATAAAATATCAACCTAAAACTTTTGAAAAGTTAAAGGAGAGATTAATAAGATGGAAAGTAAGAAAACTATTGAACTAATAAATAAAACTACCAGCTGGTTTTATGAAAAAAAAAAACCCAATAAATCTTTGTTTACTTTGATTAAAAAAATAAAACCACATTACAATTTTCAATAATGAAAAGGATGAATCCATCACCAACAAAGGGGAAATTATGGCAATAATTTGGCACTACTTTGCCTAACTATATGCCAATTAATCTATCTAAGTGAAATTTACACAAATGTAAATTGCACAAATTTACAGAAGAGGAAATAAAGTACATAAATAATCTTTTAGAAAAAGAAATTGGGGGCAGCTAAATGACACTGTGGATAGAGCACCAGCCCTGAAGTTAAATCCAGCCTCAGATATTTAATATTTCTTAAATTTGTGACCCTGGGCAAGTCACTTAACCCCAATTACCTCAGCAAAGAGAAAAAGAAAAAGAAATTGAACAAATCATTCATGAACTCCCTTACGGAAAAAGAAAATCAGAGTCAGATGGATTTACAGGTGAATCCTATCAAACATTCCTTTTATGAATCAAATAGGTGCTGATACTTAAATTAAAAACAGTAAAAATAGAGAAATAAAATTATAAATCAATTTTCCTAATGAATATTGATCCAAAATTAATTGAAAAATTAGAAAAGAGATTACAATAATTTATCACAAAGATATACATTATGACCATGTGTAATTTATACAAGAAATGCAGGGAAAAACTTGAGAAAAGGTCTGTTTCAATTGGGCACAGGAAGAGGTAATAGAGTGCAGAAACAATGTAGGGACCCAGGATGGTGTGGTGTCTGTGCAGCAGGGAATATATCAGGAGGCTCTTAGCCAAAATACAGAATCATTGGCTACTCTGTCCTGGTTACAAGCCAGCAGATTGGTGGATTAGCTGTGGGACATCTAACATACATACAAAAGGCAAATAGAGAGCCTCTGAAACCCAGAATAAGGTGGAGCCTGACCATGCCCACTCAGTATAGGAAGAAAGTCAGGAACACCAGCCCAGGGCAATCTAAAGTCATTATAAAGTATGAAAACATCTCTTTTGGTCTAAGAACAGATGGACTAGCTTTCTTAGGGCCTTCCAGAGTCTTGGTTTCAGTGGAGAAGCTAAGGAGGAGAACTCTGTCACCATGATGGTATGAGATGGGATGAATGAATCTAGCTCTGTGTCCCTTCTGAGTCTTTGTCTGGCCCTTCTGGGTCTCTCTCTCTGAGCCCTTCTGAGTCTTGGTCTCAATGGGGGAAGTGCAGGAGGTCAGGCCAGCCACGGTGCTGTGAGATGAAATGAATGAATCTGGTTCTGAGTCTGAGTCCCAGGTTATATGCTCTACACTGAGTATAACAATCATATCACTAGAAAACCATTAGTTGTAAGATTAAATCAATCATACTTAATTTAGAGAACTATTAAGCACCATGCTAAACTAGATAACCATTGTGTTTATCAATTTCACTGATTTAACACCTTGTAAGAATCCTTGTTTCAGATTCTGACCCATAATAATTTTTCATCAAAAAAGATGGACATTTAATGAAACAGGTGAATTTCATTCATTTCTGATGAAAAGACCAGAGGTGAACAGAACATTTGATCTTCAAATACAGAACTCAAGAGAACATAAAAAAGGTAAAAAAGGAAAGAAAAATAACTTTCTTTTAAAAGTTAAAAAGCTTATATCCCTATATGGGAACATGATATGTTTAACTCTTGAGATCTCTTTCTTTGTTATAGATATGCTTAGAGGGTGCAAGTATAATTTGATCATATTGTGATGATATAAAAAAGAAACTAAAGGAGGAAAGGGGATATATTCTGATAGAAGTGGATATTTTCTTTTTTTTTTTTTTTTTTTTTGATTTCATTTTTTTTTATTATATATATATATATATTATAATATTATCCCTTGTATTCATTTTTCCAACTTACCCCCCCTCCCTCTATTCCCTCCCCCCGACGACAGGCAATACCATACATTTTACATGTGTTACAATATAGTCTAGGTACAATACATGTGTGCGAATATCATTTTCTTGTTGCACAATAAACATTAGAATCCGAAGGTACATGCAACCTGGGCAGACAGATATTAGTGCTAACAATTTTCATTCCCCTCCCAGTGTTTCTTCTCTGGGTGCAGCTACCTCTGTCCATCATTGATCAACTGGAAGTGAGTTGGATCTTCTTTATGTTGAAGATTTCCACTTCCATCAGAATACATCCCCATACAGTATTGTTGTTGAAGTGTACAGTGATCTTCTGGTTCTGCTCATTTCACTCAGCATCAGTTGATTTAAGTCTCTCCAGGCCTCTCTATATTCCTCCTGCTGGTCATTTCTTACCGAGCAATAATATTCCATAACCTTCATATACCACAATTTACCCAACCATTCTCCAACTGATGGACATCCATTCATCTTCCAGTTTCTAGCTACAACAAAAAGAGCTGCCACAAACATTTTGACACATATATGTCTCTTTCCGCTCTTTAGTATTTCTTTGGGATATAATCCCAGTAGTAGCGCTGCTGGGTCAAAGGGTATGCACAGTTTGATAACTTTTTGGGCATAATTCCAGATTGCTCTCCAGAATGGCTGGATTCTTTCACAACTCCACCAGCAATGTATTAGTGTCCCAATTTCCCCACATCCCCTCCAACATTTGTCATTATTTGTTCCTGTCATCTTAGCCAATCTGACAGGTGTGTAGTGGTATCTCAGAGTGGTCTTAATTTGCATTTCTCTGATCAGTAGTGATTTGGAACACTCTTTCATGTGAGTGGATATAGTTTCAATTTCTTCCTCTGAGAATTGTCTGTTCATATCCTTTGACCATTTATCAATTGGAGAATGGTTCGGTTTCTTATAAATTAGGGTCAGTTCTCTATATATTTTGGAAATGAGACCTTTGTCAGAACCTTTGTTTTTAAAAATATTTTCCCAATTTGTTACTTCCCTTCTAATCTTGTTTGCATTAGTATTATTTGTACAGAAACTTTTTAGTTTGATGTAATCAAAATCTTCTATTTTGTGATCAATAATGATCTCTAGTTCTCCTCTGGTCATAAATTCCTTCCTCCTCCACAAGTCTGAGAGGTAGATTATCCTCTGTTCCTCTAATCTATTTATTATCTCCCTCTTTATACCTAAATCATGGACCCATTTTGATCTTATCTTGGTATATGGTGTTAAGTGTGGATCCATATCTAATTTCTGCCATACTAATTTCCAGTTTTCCCAACAGTTTTTTCCGAATAATGAATTTTTATCCCTAATGTTGGAATCTTTGGGTTTGTCAAAGATTAGATTGCTATAGATGTACCCTTTTTTGTCCTTTGTATCTAATCTGTTCCACTGATCTACCGGTCTATTTCGTAGCCAATACCAAATGGTTTTGGTGACTGCTGCTATATAATATAGCTTTAGATCAGGTACACTTAGACCACCTTCCTCTGAGCTTTTTTTCATTAGTTCCCTTGCAATTCTTGACCTTTTATTCTTCCATATGAATTTTGTTGTTATTTTTTCTAGGTCATTAAAATAGTTTCTTGGGAGTCTGATTGGTATAGCACTAAATAAATAGATTAGTTTGGGGAGTATTGTCATCTTTATTATATTCGCTCGGCCTATCCAAGAGCACTGAATGTCTTTCCAATTATTTAAATCTGATTTTATTTTTGTGGCAAGTGTTTTGTAATTTTTCTCATATAATTCCTGACTTTTCTTTGGTAGATGGATTCCCAAATATTTTATACTCTCAACATTTGTTTGGAATGGAATTTCTCTTTGTATCTCTTGCTGTTGCATTTTGTTAGTGATATATAAAAATGCCGAGGATTTATGTGGATTTATTTTGTATCCTGCCACTTTGCTGAAATTTTGAATTATTTCTAGTAGCTTTTTAGCAGAGTCTTTGGGGTTCTCTAAGTATACCATCATGTCATCTGCAAAAAGTGATAGTTTAATTTCCTCATTTCCTACTCTAATTCCTTGAATCTCTTTCTCGGCTCTTATTGCCGAGGCTAGCGTTTCTAGTACTATATTGAATAGTAATGGTGATAGTGGGCAACCTTGTTTCACTCCTGATCTTACTGGGAAAGGTTGCAGTTTATTTCTATTGCATATTATGCTTACTGACGGTCTTAAATATATACTCCTGATTATTCTAAGGAATAATCCATTTATTCCTATACTCTCAAGAGTTTTTAGTAGGAATGGATGTTGGATTTTGTCAAATGCTTTTTCTGCATCTATTGAGATGATCATATGGTTCTTATTAATTTGATTATTAATATGGTCAATTATATTAATAGTTTTCCTAATATTAAACCAGCCCTGCATTCCTGGAATAAATCCTACTTGATCATAGTGTATTATCTTGGAGATGATTTTCTGAAGTCTTTTTGCTAATATCTTATTTAAGATTTTAGCATCAATATTCATTAAGGAGATTGGTCTATAATTTTCTTTCTCAGTTTTCGATCTACCAGGTTTAGGTATCAGTACCATGTCTGTGTCATAAAAGGAGTTTGGTAGGACTCCTTCATCCCCTATTTTTTCAAATAATTTATATAACATTGGGGCTAATTGTTCTTTAAATGTTTGGTAGAATTCACATGTGAATCCATCTGGCCCTGGGGATTTTTTCCTGGGGAGTTGATTGATAACTTGTTCTATTTCTTTTTCTGAAATGGGACTATTTAAGCAATTTATCTCCTCCTCTGTTAATCTAGGGAGCCTATATTTTTGGAGGTAGTCATCCATTTCACTTAAGTTATCAAATTTATTGGCATAAAGTTGGGCAAAGTAACTCCTTATTATTTCTCTAATTTCCTCTTCATTGGTGGAAAGATCCCCCTTTTCATTTGTAAGACTATCAATTTGATTTTCCTCTTTCTTTTTTTTTGATCAAATTTACCAAAGGTTTATCTATTTTATTGGCTTTTTCATAAAACCAACTCTTGGTTTTATTTATTAATTCAATAGTTTTTTTACTTTCAATTTTATGGATTTCTCCTTTTAATTTTTGTATTTCGAGTTTAATTTTTGGTTGGGGGTTTATAATTTGGTCTTTTTCTAGCCTTTTAAGTTGTAAGCCCAATTCGTTAATCTTCTCTTTCTCAATTTTCTTCAAATAAGCCTCTAAAGATATAAATTTTCCCCTTATTACTGCTTTAGATGCATCCCAAAGATTTTGATATGATGTCTCATCATTATCATTATCTTGGGTGAAATTGTTAATTGTTTCTATAATTTGCTCTTTCACCCAGTCATTCTTTAAGATGAGATTATTCAGTTTCCAATTACTTTTTGGTCTATTTTCCCCTAACTTTTTACTGAATGTAGCTTTTATTGCATTGTGATCTGAGAAGAAGGCATTTATTATTTCTGCCTTCCTGCATTTAATTTTGAGATCTTTATGTCCTAATATATGGTCAATTTTTGTATAGGATCCATGAACTGCTGAGAAGAAAGTATATTCCTTCCTATTGCCATTCAGTTTTCTCCAAAGGTCTATCATACCTAGTTTTTCTAATGTTCTATTTACTTTTTTAATTTCTTTCTTGTTTGTTTTGTGGTTTGATTTGTCTAAATCTGAGAGTGCAAGGTTGAGATCTCCCACTATTATAGTTTTACTGTCTATTTCTTCTTGCAGTTCTCTTAACTTTTCCTTTAGAAAGTTAGATGCTATACCACTTGGTGCATATATGTTTAGTATTGATATGGCTTCATTATTTATGCTACCTTTCAGCAGGATATAGTTTCCTTCCTTATCTTTTTTAACGAGATCTATTTCTGCTTTTGCTTGATCTGAGATAAGGATAGCTACCCCTGCTTTTTTGGCTTTACCTGAAGCATAATAGGCTCTGTTCCAACCTTTTACCTTTACTCTGTATGTATCTCCCTGCTTTAAGTGTGTTTCCTGTAGACAACATATTGTAGGGTTCTGCTTTTTGATCCAGTCTGCTATCCGTCTCCGTTTGATGGGATCGTTCATCCCATTTACATTTACAGTTAAAATTACTAATTCTGTGTTTCCTGCCATCGTATTATCCCCAGATTATACTTTTTTCCCTTGACCCCCCTGATCCCCCTCCCCGATATTTAATTTACAGACCCCCCTTGTGACGCGCAACCCTCCCTCTTTTTTTTTTTTTATTTTTTTAGGATCCCTCCCCCCTCCCTCCAAGTCCCTTCACTTATTCTCCTTTTCCTTTTCCCTTTTCCTCTCCCCCCTTTTAATGAGGTGAGAGAAAATTCTCTGAAAAACAAATATGTTAATTATTTACTCTTTGAGCCTCTTCTGATGAGAGTAAGATTCACACAATGATTCTCCCCCTCACTAAGTTCCCTCAGATATGGTGTATTTTCTATGTCTCTTCCTGGGATGTAGTTTCCCTCTTTTTATCACTCCTTCCCCTTTTTCTGAACCGATCTCCTTCCCTTTACCACACCCCCCTTTTTTTCTTTTATATCAGTAAAATCAAATTATCCTTGAGTATTTTTTATATACCCACAACAGAGTTACAGTTCTCAAGGGTTCTGTGTACCTTTTTCTGTTTCTCTTCAGTCTTGTGGATGTAGATCAAATTTTTTGTTTAAGTCTGGTTTTTTTCTTAGAAACATATAGAATTCCTCTGTTTCATTGAATGACCATCTTCTTCCATGGAAAAAGATGCTAAACTTAGCTGGGTAGTTCATTCTTGGTTGCAGTCCTTGATCTTTTGCCTTTCGGAATATCAGGTTCCAGGCCCTTCTATCTTTTAATGTGGAGGCAGCCAGATCTTGGGTGACCCTTATTGTGGCACCTTGGTATTTAAATTGTTTTTTTCTAGCTGCTTGCAGGATTTTCTCCTTTGTGTGGTAATTCTGCAGCTTAGCCACAATATTCCGTGGTGTTCTTTTTTTAGGGTCTATTTCAGAAGGAGTTCGATGAATTCTTTCCACATCTACTTTCCCTTCTGTTTCTATTATCTCTGGACAGTTCTCTTTGATAATTTCCTGTAAAATAGAATCTAGGCTCTTTTTTTGGTCATAGTTTTCTGGAAGTCCAATAATCCGCAGATTATCTCTCCTAGATCTATTTTCCAGGTCTATAGATTTTCCCAGTAAGTATTTGACGTTGTTCTCCAGCTTCTCATTTTTTTTGTTTTGTTTGACTGATTCTTGGGTTCTCTGTGAATCATTCATTTCTATTTGTTCCATCCTGACTTTTAAGGAGTTATTTTCTTCTTTCACAGTTTTTAGTTCTTTTTGTAAATGCCCAATTTCGTTTTTAAATGAATTATTTTGCTCTATTGAGTTTTTTTCCATTTCCCTAATTTTTTTTTTGAGAATTATTTTCTTTTTCCAATTCAGAAATTCTATTTTCTTGAGACTTTTTTATCTTTTCCAATTCAGAAATCCTACTTTCCTGTGTTTTTTTAACCTTTTCTAATTCACTAATTTTGTTTCCCTGCATGTCCTGTGAATTCTTTATTTTTTCCAACTCCAATTTCAGGACGTTGTTATTCTCTATCATAACTTCCCTTTCTTTTCCCCATTTTTCTTTGATCTCCCTCAATTTTTTAAGAGCTTCTTCTAGGAGAGAGTTATGTGATGGGGGGCAGGGATCGTTCCCCTTTAGGTTGTTGTCTGCTGATTCTCTGCTGTCAAATTCCTCGGGGTTGGTTACCCGCTCTTTCTCTGTATAGAAGGAATCTATAGTTTTTCTAGCTTTTTTGCTCATACTTAAAAAAATCTTTTGGGGTCTGTCTCTGGGGTAGGAAATTATTTACTTCTTTACCAGCTTCCTCCCAGACCGGATGGATGCAGCGGCTCCTGAGCCTGAGCTAAGAGAGAGCTCTGGGAGAGAGTTCCCCACCCCCTCCCTGGAAGTGCCTCAGAGGTGATTAGCACTACTGTGCTTCGAGGGCGTAGAATAGTGAAGACAGCACGAAGCCCAGCCTATGTGTCCAGGTGGGGAGTGGATGTCTGCAGCAGGTGACGTGAGAAGCCCCTGCGCTCAAACTGGAAGTGTCTGCCAGAAACCGCGGTCCCTAGTTCAAAGGTTCCGCTTCTCTGGGACTTCCTGGAGCTGAGTTCCACTCCCTCCAGCTAAGCTAGGCAGTGTGTGTTGCCTTGGGCCGTATCCACCCACTTGTCAATCTCTTAACTATTCTCAGGTGGTAGCTGAGGCCACACCCCCTGGTGCCGAGTCTACTGAGTCACCCCCAGGGTCCGGGGAAAATCTAATCTGAGTTTTAAAATATTTTGGCTTTCTCTTCTGAACTGCTAAATAATTAGCAGAGAAGAGCTAACAGCCTGTGCCAGATTCCTTTACCTCAGTGGCTTCTCTGATCCCAGAGCCCTTCCCAGCGCAATGGGCGCAGTGTGCCCCTACCCCACCGTCTGTGCTGGTCTTTCTTATTCCTCCCCTGAGAACTGACCTTTCCTGTTGAAACTCCAGATTCTCTTCAGCTGGTAAGTCGTGCTTCCAGTCCTTGTGGTATCTATCAGTCCTGAGCTAATTTTGAGACTTAATTTATCTAATTGGTTGTGAGGGAGTGAGGACGTTCACTGAGTCGAGTGTTTCTTCTCCGCCATCTTGGCTCCGCCAGAAGTGGATATTTTCAACAAAGAGAAGATCTAATTCAGTTCCAGTTGATCAATGATGGACAGAATAAGCTAGACCCAGAGAAGGAACACTGGGAAATGAGTGTGAACTGTTTGCATTTTTGTTCTCCTTCTCAGGTTATTTTTACCTTCTGGATCCAATTTTTCCTGTACAACAAGAGAACTGTTTGGTTCTGCACACATATATTATATCTAGGATATATTATAGCATATTTAACATGTATAAGACTGCCTGCAATCTAGGGGAGAGGGTGGAGGGAGGGAAAGGAAAAATCAGAATAAAAGTGAGTGCAAGAGATAATGTAAATATTACTCATGCATATGTACTGTCAATAAAAAAGTTATCAAAAAAAGATATAGGATGGGGCCAAAGCAATTCTTAGAAGAAAATTGAGTTAAAATGGGGTAAACTACATCTAATGTAGAGAGACTTATTACAAATTGAGGGAAAGAAGGAAGGGAGATGAGCATTGTGTTAATCCTATATTTATCAGATTTCATTCAAAGAGAGAATATCAAGCATATTTAGCTTCTCAGAGAAACTTGTCTCACTCTATAGGGAAGTAGGAGTGGAAAGGGGAAAGCAAAAAAGAAGGTTAGAAGGGAGAAGAAAGGGGGAAAGACTGTAAAAGGAGAGGGCAATTTGAAGGAAGTGGGGGTCCAAAGCAAAATATTGGTGAGGAGGGAAAAGGGGAAAGGAAAAAGTAAAGTATAACTTGGGGAAAACAAGATGGTGCAAAATACTGAGTTAGTAATTTTAACTGTGAATGTGAGTAGGATGAACTCTCCCATAAAACAGAAGTGGATCACAGACTGGATTAAAAGCCAGAGTCCTACAATATGTTATTTACAAAAAACCAAAACAAAACAACTCTGTATATATCTGTTTCAAATATTTTGTTTTTAGGAAAATTAGTAGTATATTTTAGTATATTGATAACCACATTAACAAAAATCATGATGATTATTTCAATAGATGCAGAAACAGCATTCTTATTAAAACAAAACAAAACAAAACAAAAAAATACTAGAGAGGAGCTAGATGGCACAGTGGATAGAACACCAGCCCTGAATTCAGGAGGACTTGAACTCAAATTTGGGTTCAGAAACTTAATAATCCTTAGCTGTGTGACCCTGGGAAAGTCACTTAACCCCAATTGCTACAGCAAAACAAAAGAAAAAAAAACTAGAGAGGGTAGGAGTAAATGGAGTTTTCCTTAAAATGATCAGTAGCCTCTATTTAAAACCATAAGTAAACATGAGATGTAATGGGGATAAACTAAACAGTTTACATTTAATTTCCAGTGTTCCTTCTCTGGGTATAGCTATTTTTGTCCATCACTGATCAATTGGGAGTTAGATCTAATTTATGTTGAAGATAACCACTTCCATCAGAATACATCTTCATACAGTATTGCTGTTGAAGTGTATAGTGATCTTCTGGTTCTGCTCATTTCACTCTGCATCAGTTCATGTAAGTCTCTCCAAACCTCTCTGTATACATCCTTCTGGTCATTTCTTACAGAACAATAATATTCCATAACATTCATATAACATAATTTACCCAACCATTCTCCAATTGATGGACATCCATTCAATTTACAGTTTCTAGCCACTACAAAAAGAGCTGTCAAAAACATTTTGGCACATACAGGTCCCTTTCTCATCTTTAGTATTTCTTTGGAATATAAGCCCAGTAGTAGCACTGCTGGATCAAAGGGTATGCACAGTTTGATAACTTTTTGGACATAATTCCAGATTGCTCTCCAGAATGGTTGGATTCTTTCACAACTCCATCAACAATGCATCAGAGTCCCAGTTTTCCCACATCCCCTCCAACATTCATCATTATTTGTTCCTGTCATCTTAGCCAATCTGACAGGTATATAATGGTATCTCAGAGTTGTGTTAATTTGTATTTCTCTGATCAGTAGTGATTTGGAACACTCTTTCATATGAGTGGATATAATTTCAATTTCATTATCTGAGAATTGTCTGTTCATATCCTTTGGCCATTTATAAATTGGAGAATGGTTTGATTTCTTATAAATTAGAGTCAGTTCTCTATATATTTTGGAAATGAGGCCTTTATAAGAACCTTAAAAATATTTTCCCAATTTGTTACTTCCCTTCTAATCTTGTTTGCATTAGTTTTGTTTGCACAAAAGCTTGTTAATTTGATATAATCAAAATCTTCTATTTTGTGAGCAATAATGATCTCTAATTCTCCTCTGGTCATAAATTCCTTCCTCCTCCACAGGTCTGAGAGGTAGACTATTCTCTGTTCCTTTAAACTATTTATGATCTCATTCTTTATGCCTAAATCATGGGCCCATTTTGATCTTATCTTGGTATATAGTGTTAAGTGTGAGTCCATATCTAATTTCTGCCATATTAATTTCCAGTTTTCCAAACAGTTTTTTTTTCAAATAATGAATTCTTATCCAAAATGTTGGTATCTTTGGGTTTCTCAAACACTAGATTGCTATAGTTGTACCCTATTTTGTCCTGTGTACCTAATCTGTTCCACTGATCATCTAGCCTATTTCTTAGCCAATACCAAATGGTTTTAGTGACTGCTGCTATATAATATAGCTTTAGATCAGGTACAGCTAGACCACCTTCATCTGAATTTTTTTTCATTAATTCCCTTGAAATTCTCGACCTTTTATTCTTCCATATGAATTTTGTTGTTATTTTTTCTAGGTCATTAAAATAGTTTCTTGGGAGTCTGATTGGTATAGCACTAAATAAATAGATTAGTTTAGGGAGCATTGTAATCTTTATTATATTTGCTCGGCCTTATCCATGAGCACTGAATGTCTTTCCAATTATTTAAATCTGACTTTATTTTTGTGGCAAGTGTTTTGTAATTTTGCTCCAATAATTCCTGGCTTTTCTTTGGTAGATGGATTCTCAAATATTTTATAATCTTGACAGTTGTTTTGAATGGAATTTCTCTTTGTATCTATTGCTGTTGCATTTTGTTGGTGATGTATAAAAATGCTGAGGATTTATGTGGATTTATTTTGTACCCAGCAACTTTGCTAACTTTGTGAATTATTTCTAATAACTTTTTATTAGAATCTCTGGGGTTATCTAAATATGCCATCATATCATCTGCAAAGAGTGACAGTTTGATTTCCTCATTACCTACTCTTATTCTTTTAATCTCTTTCTCGACTCTTATTGCCAAGGCTAGCATTTCTAATACAATATTGAATAGTAATGGTGATAGTGGACAAACTTGTTTCACTCCTGATCTTACTGTGAAAGGTTCCAGTTTATCTCCATTACATATTAAGCTTAAGGACAGTCTTAGATATATTCTCCTGACTATTCTAAAGAATAGTCCATTTATTCCTATATTCTCAAGCGTTTTTAGTAGGAATGGATGTTGGATTTTATCAAATGCTTTTTCTGCATCTATTGAGATGATCACATGGTTTTTATTAATTTGTTTATTAATATGGTCAATTATACTAATAGTTTTCCTAATATTAAACCAGCCCTGCATTCCTGCTATAAATCCTATTTGATCATAGTGTATTATCCTGGGGATGATATTCTGAAGTCTTTTTGCTAATATCTTATTTAAGATTTTAGCATTAATATTCATTAAGGAGATTGGTCTATAGTTTTCTTTCTTAGTTTTCAACCTACCTGGTTTAGGTATCAGTACTATGTCTGTGTCATAAAAGGAGTTTGGTAGGACTCCTTCATCCCCTATTTTTTCAAATAGTTTATATAACATTGGGGCTAATTGTTCTTTAAATGTTTGGTAGGATTCACAGGTAAACCCATCTGGTCCTGGGGATTTTTTTCTGGGGAGTTGATTAATAGCATGTTCTATTTCTTTTTTCTGAAATGGGATTATTTAAGCAGTTTATCTCCTCCTCTGTTAATCTAGGAAGCCTATATTTTTGGAGGTAGTCATCTATTTCACTTAAGTTATCAAATTTATTGGTATAAAGTTGGGCAAAGTAACTCATTATTTCTCTAATTTCCTCTTCATTGGTGGAAAGATCCCCCTTTTCATTTTTAAGAATAACAATTTGATTTTCCTCTTTCCTTTTTCTGATTGGATTTACCAAAGGTTTATCTATTTTATTGACTTTTTCATAAAGCCAATTCTTAGTCTTATCTATTAATTCAATATATATATATATATATATATATATATATATATATATATATATATATATTTTACTTTCAATATTATTTTATTTTTAGAATTTCAAGTTTAGTTTTTTGTTGGGGGTTTTTAACTTGGTCTTTTTCTAGCTTTTTAAGTTGCAGGCCCAATTCATTAACCTTCTCTTTCTCTATTTTATTCAAGAAAGCCTCTAAAGATATGAAATTTCCCCTTATTACCACTTTAGCTGCATCCCACAAATTTTGGTATGATGTCTCATCATTGTTATTATCTTTGCTGAAATTACTAATTGTTTTTATAATTTGCTGTTTTACCCAGAAATTCTTTAAGATAAGATTATTAAGTTTCCAATTACTTTTTGGTCTGTTTACCCCTCACTTCTTGTTGAATATGGTTTTTATTGCATTGTGATCTGAGAAGAAGACATTTACAATTTCTGCCTTCCTGCATTTAATTTTGAGATCTTTGTGTCCTAACATATGGTCAATTTTTTTATAGGTTTCATGAACTGCTGAGAAGAAAGTATACTTCTTTCTATCACCATTCAGTTTTCTCCAAAGATCTATCATACCTAGTTTTTCTAATGTTCTATTTACCTTTTTAATTTCTTTCTTATTTGTTTTGTGGTTTGATTTATCTAATTCTGAAAGTGCAAGGTTGAGATCTCCTACTGTTATAGTTTTGCTGTCTATTTCTTCTTGCAACTATCTTAACTTTTCCTTTAGGAAGTTAGATGCTATACCACTTGGTACATATATGTTTAGTATTGATATGGCTTCATTGTCTATGCTACCTTTTAGTAGGATATAGTTTCCTTCCTTATCTCTTTTAATTAGATCAATTTCTACTTTTGCTTGATCTGAGATAAGGATGGCAACCCCTGCTTTTTTGGCTTCCTCTGAAGCATAATAGTTTCTGCACCAACATTTTACCTTTACTCTGTATGTATCTTCCTGCTTTAAGTGTGTTTTCTGTAAACAACATATTGTAGGGTTCTGATTTTTGATCCAGTCTGCTATCTGCCTCCATTTAATGGGAGAGTTCATCCCATTCACATTTACAGTTAAAATTAGTAATTCTATATTTCCTGCCATCATATTATCCCCTGATTATGCTTATTTTTCCCTTGTCCCCTCTGAACCCCTTCCTCAGGATTTAATTTATGGGCCCCACTTGTGATGCAAAGCCTTCCCTTTTTAGTATCCCTTCCCCCTCCTTTTAAGTCCCTCCCCTTTCTTCTATCCTTCACTTACTCCCTTTTTTCCTTTTCCCTTTTCCTCTCCCCCCTTATAATGAGGTGAGAGAGAATTCTCTGGAAAACAAATATGTCAGTTATTTATTCTTTGAGCCTACTCTGATGAGAGTAAGATTCACACAAGGTTTCTCCCCCTTTCTTAATTTCCTCAGCTGTGGTAGATTTTCTATGCCTCTTCCTGGGATGTAGTTTCCCTCTTTTTATCTCTCCTTTCCATTTTTCTGATACTATCCCCTTCCCTTTACTACTTCCCTTTTTATGTTATATCAGTAAAATCAAATTATATATGTGGACTTTCTGCATATCCACAACAGAGATATAGTTCTCAAGAATTCTTTTTACTTTTTTCTGCTTCTCTTCAGTCTTGTGCATATAGATCAATTTTTTTGTTTAAGTCTTTTTTTTTCTTAGAAACAAATGGAATTCCTCTGTTTCATTAAATGACCATCTTCTTCCATGGAAGAAAATGCTAAACTTAGCTGGGTAGTTTATTCTTAGTTGCAGTCCTAGTTCTTTTGCCTTTTAGAATATTAGGTTCCAGGCCCTTTCAATCTTTTAATGTGGAGGCAGCCAGATCTTGAGTGACCCTTATTGAGGCACCTTGATATTTGAATTTTTTCCTATCTGCTTTCAATACTTTTTCCTTAGTTTGGTAGTTCTGCAGCTTAGCCACTATGTTCTGTGGAATTCTTTTTTTAGGGTTTTTTTAAGAAAGTGTTTGATAATTTTCTTTCAATGCCTATTTTCCCTTCTGTTTAAATTATATCTGGACAGTTCTCTTTGATGATTTCCTGTAAAATAGAATCTAGGCTCTTTTTTTCATCATAATTTTCAGGAAGTCCAATGGTCCTCAGATTATCTCTCATAGATATTTCCAGGTCTATAGATTTTGCCAGTAAGTATTTGATGTTATTCTCCAGCTTTTCATTTTTTTTTGACTGATTCTTGGTTTCCCAATGAATCATTCATTTCTATTTGTTCAGTCCTGATTTTTAATGAGTTATTTTCTTCATTCACATTTTTTAGTTCTTTTTGTATATGTCCAATTGAGTTTTTAAATGAATTATTTTGCTCTGTTGAATTTTTTTTCCATTTCGCTAATTTTGTTTATGTGTGTGTGTGTGTGTGTGTGTGTGTGTGTGTGTGTGTGTGTGTGTGTGTGTGAGTTATTTTCTTTTTCCAAATCACAAATCCTACTTTCTTGGGAATTTTTTATCTTTTCCAATTCAGAAATTCTACTTTCCTATGATTTTTTAACCTTTTCTAATTCACAAATTTTATTTCCCTGGACCTCCTATCAATTCTTTATTTTTTCCAACTCAGATTTCAAGACATTGTTATTCTATATCCTAGCTTCTCTTTCCTTTCCCCATTTTTCTTCAAACTCTCTTAATTTTTCAATAGTCTCTTCTAGGAGAGAGTATATGATGGGGGGCAGGTATCATTCCCCTTTAGGGTGTTATCTGCAGACTCTCTGCTGTTAGCCTCTGTGGGGTTGGATACCCACTCTTTCTCTGTATAGAAGGTATCAATCATTCTCTTCAGCTCCTTACTCATTGTTAACACTCTGTGGGGGATCTCCTCTTGGGTAAGAAATTTATCAGCTTCCTCCCAGACTGGATGGATGCAGCAATCCTGTAACTGAGCTAAGAGAGAGCTCTGGCAGAGAGTTCTTTTCCCCCCTCCCTAAAAATGCCTCAGAGGTGGATAGCATGGCTGAGCTGTGAGGAGTGCCCAGTGAGGAATTCCGCTGTTTGACCTAGCAACTGCCCTGAGGTTTAACGCTGAACAGTGAAAGTGTAACAAACCCCAGTCAAAGCCTCCTGTGGGGCCGTGGATATTAGCAGCTGATGTGAAAAGCCCCTGCTCTCAAACCGGAAGTCTCTTCCCTGAAACCACAGTCCCTGCTCTGGAGGTTTCACTGTTCTGGGAGTTTCCCTGCTGTTTGAGTTTCACTACTGATAGAATTCCACTGCCTCAGGCTGAACCCCGCACTATTTGGATTAGAGGCTGCCCTGGGCTGTGTCCCCCACTGTTCAGATTCTTAACTACCCCAAGGAGAAGCCCTGGACAGCAGAAGGCAGCTGCACACCCTTGCTGAGATTGGTGTTAGGTCACTTCCAGATTGGTTTGCTTCTAGAATCTGGCTTTTTATTTTAAAATGTCTTTGATTTCTCTTCTGATGTGCTGTTTTATAAGCAGAGTAGAGCTATCAACCTATGACAAATTCCTCTATATCAGTGGCTTCTCTGATTCCAGAGTTCTCCCCAGCCCGCTTGGCACAGTGTGCTAGCACCTAACCCTCTCTGTGCTGATCTTTTTTTTTTTCCTCCCCTCGGAACCGACCTTTTCTGTTGACATTCCAGATTCTCTTCAGCTAGTAAGTTGTGCTTCTAATCCTTGTGGTTTTTTATCAGTCCAGTGTTATTTTTGAGGCTGATTTGACTAGTTGGTATTGAGGGAAAAGGGAACTTACAAATTTGCGTGTATCTTCTCGGCCATCTTAGCTCTGCCCCTCCAAAGTTTCTTAAGGCATTTTAATATGTAAAGAATATTTATGGCCTTATTTATAGTAAAATGATTTCCTACATGCTAGTTTCTGAATAATTGCTGTATAAAAAGCAGCAGACTATCTTTGCTTTGTGAGCTAGACTCCTCAATTACACATTAGAAATGAAGGGTATGGAAGAGTTCTTAGTAACTGATTCAAACTATGTGGTCATTCTCCAGAAAACATTAATCAAAATATATTCTATACAAAAAAAAAGAAAAAAAGAAAGAAAGAATCAACAAAATCCTGCTGGTATGCCTCTGAGGTCATACTAAGTCCCGCAATTGAGAGAAAAGACAACTTTGGGGACATGGTAATTGAGTTTAAGTATTTAAAAAACTGCTTTCTGTATGAAGGAAGAGACTTATTTTACTTGGATTTGGAGGGCAGACCAGAACTAATGAGTACATATTTCAGTGAATCTTGATATTAATAAGGGAAAACTTCTAAACAATTAAAGTTGTTCAGAAGCTGAATCAAAAAATAATGGGTCCTACTTCATAACAAAATTTTAAGTGAAATCTGTATTATTACTTTTGGAAACATCCAAGGTACTAGTTCTGGTAAAAGCGAAACTGAATGAATAAAATCAACAATTCTGTTTCTTCTAAATACATGGTGAAGCATCAATTTCCTAAATCATAAAATGTTCAGAACAGGAGATGAGGGGCCTCCTCATGTTTGATGGGATCCCTAATGTTTAAAAATCAACAATCTCCTGAATGGAGGTGTATTACTATGAAGGAAATAGAGCTTTATATTGTTGGTCTCTGAGAGTCTTACTTCTGATACTAGGCTTAGATAACCTGACTGACCTGGGTCAGTCTTGGCTCAGAACAGAAGTATTTTAAAAAGCTTCAAAAAACCAGAACATTATATTTTATCAGAAGTTAACCATGGATTTATTGTTAAATTCCATGATGTTTTTCACACAGAAGAGAAAGTGTATATTGTTTTGGTTTTATTTTGGGGGAGGAGTTTTGTTTACTCACTTAACCTCTACAGAGAAGTGAGAGAAATACATTTTCCCCATCATTTTTTGATTTCAAGATTGGCCATTATACAGTAATTATATAGAAATTACATATATTTTCAATTTACATTTTTATAGTTATTGTATATATTATTTACCAAATTATACTTACTTTTCTCAATCTCTGTTTATATGAATCTTCCTAAGTTAATCTTACATCATATTTAATTTTTCTTATATGATAATAATATTCCATTATTTGTGGATCACAATTTATTTAGTCTATCACCATTTAAGGGTCATATGATTTGTTTCCAGTACCTCACTGCTACAAAACGAATTTCTATAGATATATTGGTATATATGTAAACTTTTTTTTTTGCTTTGACTTTCTTGAGAATATGATTGGTAAATATTTAGCAGTGTGATTTTTAGGTAAGAGGATACAGACATTTTGGTCATTGTTTTAGCATAATTTCAAATTCTTCCCCAAATGTTTGGCCCAATTTTGGAATTGAAACTGTATTCACGGGGCAGCTAGATGGAGCAGTGGATAGAGAACCAGCCATGAAGTCAGGAGGACCTGAATTCAGATCTGGCCTTAGACACTTAACACTTCCTAGTTATGTGACCCTGGGCAAATCGCTTGACCCCAATTGCCTTAGCAAAAAAAAATGGTATTCATATCAATAATTTAGTATTTTCCAACTTCAAATCACTCTCTTTTGATTTCTGAATTGTCTTCAGAAAAAAAAATGATTCCCATATATCAGAGCTTTCTACTGTCTATGGAATAAACACTATTTCCATGGAATTCCAAATTTCATTTATGGGTTCCAATCCCCTTTTATCTATTCCTCTGAAAATATTGGACCTAACTTCCACAATCCCCAAACAATTTCCAGAATTTTATCCATGTTTATATTTTATTGTGAACTTGAAAGATTCTCATTGCCACAATATCTCTCATTGCCATAATCCATCCTTAGGTTTCCCTGGGATCTTAAAAATAATTATTTTGAAAAGTTGTAGTCTAACCAAGCTCATAGAATTACACTTAATTTTTCCTGATCTCAAAATTCTAGGGACAGTGATCCTGTAATTAGATTATCATGCTAAATGGTACAAAATTTGATTTTCATTTTTATCTTTGCTATTTTAAGTCTTTAGGTAAAAATTGACCAATAATACTTTCCCCTATATATCAGAGGTATAATAACTAAAAAGAGAAGTAGGTTGAGTTCTTTGGAAAAAAATGCAAGATAAATTCCTCTTTTTATGATTACTGATTAAATTCTTAGGTACTTTTATATCAAGCTTGTAGCTAAGACACAACTTTGAATATCTTAGATACTATATTCTGTCGGACAAATATTAATAAGTAATATTTTCAATCAACAGTTTTTTTTAAACTAAAACAGATGTTAAAGGGCCAGGGGAAAATGAACCAAACATTAATTGGAAACTAAATAATATAATCCTAAAGAATGAATGGATAAAACAACAAATCAGAGACACAATAAATAATTTCATCCAAGAAAATGAAAATAATGAGACACCATACCAAAATTTATAGGATGAAGCCAAAGCAGTTCTTAGGGGAAGTTTTATCTCTAGGTGCTTGCTTGTATAAAATAGAGAATGAGAAGATCAATGAATTGAGTACGTAAATTAAAAAAAAACTAGAAAAAGAACCAATTAAAAACACCCAAGTAGATATCAGATTTGGAATTCTGAAAATAAAAGAGGAGATTAATAAAATGGAAAGGAAACTATTCAAATAACAAACAAAAATAAGTGTTGGTTTTATGAAAAAAAATAGATAAAACTTCAAGCCATTCTCCAATTGATAAATGCTCAAAGGATACAAACAGGTAATTTTCAGATAAAGAAACTAAAATCATTTGTAATTACATGAAAAAAAATGCTCTAAATCACTATTGATCAGAGAAATGCAAATTAAGATAACTCTGAGATACCAATATACACCCCTCAGATTGGCTGGCTAAGATGACAGAAAAGATAATTGTAATGTTTTCTTCTCTAAATTATAATCATTCTCTGTGAGCAGGTTTCTTGGGAAGCTTCTGTGAGCAGTTCAGTTTCAATAATCAGCCAGGAGTTAAAGTCCAGATCCTTTATTGTGTTTTTCAAAGTTCCAAATCTTTTCCTGGGCCCAGTTAGCTTTAATAGAGGCCTAGCTTTCTCCTTGGTTCTCCAGAGCTCTTTTCTGAATGTCTCCATCCAGCACAAAGGTGGAAGTTGAAAATGAATCTTGAGTTTGAATCTCCAGGAGCTTCCAGTGGGCTTGTCCTTTTATATGCTCTTTTAAAGGTGAGAAAGGTGTGAGCTCTGAACTAGAGAACTATTAAGTACCATGCTAAATTACACAACCCACTTAGCATCTTGCAAGTATCCTAACATCTCTCCCTTTCTTTTGATTTAGAGCATAGGGTGGTCATGACCTCCCAGATTTCTCAAGGAGGTGAGACCCCCCCAAAAAGATGATCATGCTTTCCTTGACTGGTCAAAAAAAGAAGTGAAAACATCATATAAAGGAGGTGTTCATACCTTGACTTCTCAGGGAGATGAAAACATCAAAAGAAATGGGAAATCAAATCAGATTAGCAGGTTTCTGAAGGGGCTCACTTGAAACAGGAATACATAAATCCATCAATATGGGAGATATTACACATAGTTACATAAAGGACATAGTAACATAACACATGAGGAATTATGCATATCCATAAGTCCTAGAAATAGTCCAAAAGGAATCTATTGTCCATTAGTTCATATGCCAGGAATCCAATAATTCCTGCAAGTTTTGAAATCCTGCAATAGTCTCATCTTATGTTAGGGAATCCAATGATTCCTGCTGCTTTTCAAGTCCTACAACAGTCTTTATCATCTGTCATGCTCTTTCAGTGTCAGATGTTTCTTAGGTCTCCTTTGTTTTGAGTTTTTTCTCCTTTTCCTGTCTCTCTCCAGGTGCTTGTTACTACCTATCTATTTCCTTCACTGTCTGTAAAAATACAAGCAAACTCTCTCTCCCAGTCAATGAACATATCTAAATCTCTTCTCATCATCTGGCAACTACATTGGAGCTGTTTGCACTGGACACTGCCTTGTTAGTTTAAAAAACCTGTATTATCCCCAATTGCAATCCATTTCTGCTATCTGATTAATTTTTGGCTGACTGATCAGGCAATCCCTTTCTGCCATGTGATTGCTTTTCTGCTGATTGATCACATAAGAGTCCTGAGCTTCTAAAGACTCTGTGGGTGTAACCTCAACTGCCATCATGCCCCACCTGTCTTTTGATTGATATCTTTGAGCTAGGCTCCACCTCTCATTTCCCTGGGTCAGTTTACATTCTGAGGCCCAGTACAATGCCCTTGTGGCATTTTGGACATGGGGTTTTAGGTCTTCTCTCACCCTGTCTTCTCACTCTATCTCCATATTTACATTGGGCTCTTAGATGCCCAGCTTTTCCACATTGAAAACATTGATGATTTTCTGTAGAAGTCCCTTGCCAGGAGGGATCCTGTCTTTCTATATTCATCATAGTCTGAGTATAATAAGCATTTGTGCCCACTGTAGCACAGTGTCTTATGATCTCCTCTAAAGGAGCAACTTTGTGCATTTGGCATTTTCCTTAGCCAAATGTTTGGTCATTATTTCTGTATCTATATTTTCTCTAATGGTTCTTGTGACAGCAGTTTGCAGACATCCCACAAAATTTGCAAAGGGCTCATTGGGACCTTGCTCTATTTTTGTGAAGGCTTCCTCTCAATCTTTCTGTCTGGGAAGGGAACCCCAAGCTTTTATTGCAGCCTTAGATTTTTTGCTCATACACTATTATGGCATAATTAATCTGTTCTGAATTCTCTCTATACTGACCTTCACCTGCTAGTTGGTCAAAAATAAATTGTATTTTAATTCCTGTTTGCCTGTTGCATCTGACTTGAATCCTACATAATTCATGATACTCCAAAAGTCACAACAAGTTTTGTCCAGGTTCTAAACATGTCCTTGCTGTAGATTTCCAACTACTCAGAGTTAGGATTTAATAAGCCAAATTATCTAGTAACATTTTAACATAAGAGGATGTAGCCCCATAAAGAGTACAACCTTTTTTTCAAATCTTTAATTTTATCCAAATCAAAAGGAGTGTAGCTTCTTCTTTTTTGACTTGAAGAGTCAAACTCTTCAATCACCAGGTATGCATCTATAAAATCAGATATATCCTCTCCTTCATTTTTTGCCTTAACCAATGCTTTTTCTAATCTTGTCATAGTGTGCTTCATAGATTATTCTGTTTGTGTTACTGCTCCTTCCCCTCCTCCTTCTTCTTCCACCCATGATGGGTTAATTGAGGGAGGAGGAGATGGGAAATGCTCCTATTGGGAAGTGCCATATTCAGAATTATACTTAACTCCATTGTTATTTGATTCATCCTTTTCATCTAGTTTAATTGGACCCTTCCCCTCCTGCTCTTTCTTCTTTTTCCTTAGTCTAACACTTATATAAGTTCTTAAAGCCACTTGTATTAAATTGTATGTATGAAGTGTATCTTTGGAAATTGAGTTTGGATTGGAATTGTAGTATTAACCTAGTTGCTATCCTATTAATTTCCACTTGTCTGGATTCAATTATTTTCCCTTAGAGAACCAAGGAGATGTGTATTCTACAGTTTTTAAAAGTTCAGTGATCTCCTCCCAAGTTATAATTAAACCTTAAATTTTTATCAGTATGACCAAGTTTTTGACACATCTTCCTTGAACTGGAAAAGCAGGCTGTTTTCTAAACATCTGCCCCATGTTAGCTGAAATATTACTTTAGCTCTTTAACAAAGTTTTCTTGTTGTACTCACCCTAATTTCTGGGTTAGACAGACTTTTCCACTGAATCAGAATCAGAGGCTTTTCCACTGAAATCAGGATCCTGTCTGTCCCACGTTGGGGCACCAAAATGTAATGTTCTCTTCTCTAAATGATAATCATTCTCTGTGAGCAGGTTTCTTGGGAAGCTTCTATGAGCAGCCTTAGTTTCAATTCAGTTTCAATAATCACCTCAAATGCAGCCAGGAGTTAAAGTCCAGATCCTTTATTGTGTCTTTCAAAGTCCTGAATCTTTTCCTGGACCTGGTTAATTTTAATAGCAGCCTAGCTCTCTCCTTGGTTCTCCAGAGCTCTTGTCCGAATGTCTCCAGCCAGCAAAAAAATGGAAGTCAGAAATGAATCTTGACTCTTAATCTCCAGGAGCTTCCAGTGGGCTTGTCTTTTTATATGCTTTTTTAAATATGTGAAAGGTGTGAACTCTGAACTAGAGAACTGTTAAATACTATGCTAAATTAGACAACCCACTTAGCACCTTTTAAAAATCCTAACAGATAATGATGAATATTGAAAGGGATGTGGGAAAAATGGGATCCTAATATTTTCTTGGTGGAATTATGAATTGATCCAACCATTAGGGAGAGCAATTTGGGAACTGTGCCTATTCTTTTATCCAACAATGTCTCTACTGAACCTGTATCATAAAGAGATCATAAGAAAGGGAAAAGGACCTATATGGGCAAAAATGTTTTTAGCAGCCCTTTTATACAAGGAACTGGAAATTGAGTGGGTGCCAATCAGTTGGAGAATGGCTGAATAAATTATCATTTATGAATGTAATAAAATGTTATTGTTCTATACGAAATGATCACTGGGATGATGAAAGGTCTGGAGAGATCTACATGAGCTGATACTAAGTGAAGTAAGTAGAACAAGAAAACACTGTACACAACAACAACAAAATTATATAATTATCAACTCTGATGAATGTCTCTTTTCTTTCTTTTTTTTAATAGTTTTTCTTTACCAAATATATGCATGGGTAATTTTATAGCATTCACAATTGAATATGGCTCTTTTCAACAGCAAGGTGATTCAGACCAGTTTCAATAGACTTCTGACAGAAAGAACAAACTGCTTCCAGATTGAGGATTGTGAGGACTGAGTGTGGATCACAGCATAATATTTTCACTTTCTTTTGTTTGCTTGTATTTTTTTTCCTTCTCATTTTTCTCTTTTTAATCTTATTGTTTTTGTGCAGCATTATCATTGTGGAAATATGTATAGAAGAACCACACATACTTAACATATATTGAATTGTTTGTCATCTAAGAAAGGGAGTAGGGGGAAGGGAGAAAAAAAATTAGAACATAAGGTTTTGCAAAGGTGAATGTTAAAAATTATCTATGCATATGTTTCAAAATAAATAAACTTTAATTAAAACAAATAAAACAGATGTCATTTTAATCCCTTTTTGGTAGATTCTGAGTTTGTAAGATGTTAAAGAAAATAAAAACACATCCCATATATATTATGTTAAATATCACAAAAAACAATTTTAGGGAAAATCTATTTTAAAATATTTTTCAATTTATGTTTGTATAATACATGCATATATTTATGCATATGTACATATATTAATATATGTGCTATATATTATATATAAAATATATATGTATACATGTATAAATCTCCAAACCCAGAAATACAGTTTTGTTGACATGGGTTAGACAGGAACTGGATTCAATATTGGAGACTTCTCACTAATCAAATAGTTTCCTCTTTTTTAAAATTAGAATTTGGCTTCTATAGAGAAAAAGTAAAGGATATTAGGCTACTATGCAAACATTAAAGAAAAAAAAAGTCCAATCAACTAATCTCATGAAAAATCAAAATAACTGCTTTCCTCTCTCATATAGCTCTTAATACTCATAGAATTACCCTAGAATTGAGGCCCCCTGCAGTAGATATTCTAAAGAATGAATGAAATAGTCCGTTATAATGATGAGCCAAACCCTCCTCAGGGATCTATGTGATCCTCTATGTTCTAAACTTATAGAACTTCCTGAAGATTGAAGTTCTTCTGTAACAGGCAAGAAAGCACTTGAGATTGCCAGAGGGACAACCTATCACTATAGTGAGCTCTATTTCCCCGTGACATTTATTCCCGTAGTACTACTCTAGAAACAGAACTAAAAGGGAAAAACGTGAAAGTTATTAATGAGACTATACCTTTCCCCCAGCTCTGTAGTGTCCAAATAACTCAAGAAGAAAATTTGCATTTAGCCTTTAAAATTGTGTCTCTGTTCTTTAACTTCCTATCTTTCTTCATCTATGAATTTCTCCTCTAAGTAAAGAAATTGTTTAGAACTTAACTGCTATACTGTGCCTAAGACCCTTGGTCCAAGAATTTCTCCCCAAATAATCTTTCATTTCTGATCCCCTGTGTTGGCTTTATGTTGCTATGGTCTTCCTTTGACTCAGAAATTCCTTTTTGCTAATCTGCAGCTTCAGTGTGTCAAGTCCTGTGCCAAGGGGAAAACACAAAAAGGAAATATAAAGATGACACCTGTCCCCAAGGACTTGGGGAGGTGGTAACACATAAAAAGAAGCTGAAAAGCAGGGAGGAGGGATCAGGGAGTACCTGCTCTTGAGACATGATTTTCCATCATATCAAAAGCAAGCTGAGTTGCTAATGGAAATGGAGAGTTACCTAGAAAGTATTGAAAATTCAAAGCCTTCTGTAAAGGAAAGGCTTTGGGAAGAATTTCTTGTGTCCCACGCTTTAGTTCCTCCATAAAAGCATAAAAGCAGCTCAGAGAATTGAAAAAAAATGTAGAGTATCAAAAACTGAATTAAATCTTATAGTAAGAAGATTTTTTCAAGTCATCAGCTTATCCTGAATGAGGCATGGTGCTCCTTGGAGTCCAAATCACATAGAGTTGCTGATAGACATGGAAAATTTGCTTCTAACCATTGTGTAGACTGGTTACATAGCCCCATGACTTGATCTGGGAACTATAATCTGTATGTGTATGACTAGCTTCTTGGTTATTTAAGCTTTTTTTTTTTTTTTTTTCCCCCTTGTTGTCTGAGTCTATTATCCATTTCTAATGGCTAACTCTAAGAGCATGGCTTTGTGTGATTGAGCCATGGCTCAATAAATTACTGTTAATGTCCTGTCACTAGGGTCAATGAATACCCAAGTTATGGCAGGTTCACAAGTTATTAAGATGTAATCAAGAGCTCACATTTGTTAATCTTGAAAATAAATTAATTTTATGAAGGAAATTTCATAGTTGTCACAAGTTATAGGCAGAGGTCATTAAGAAGCAAGTTAACAATAAAATGAAATTTAGAGTCTGATAAAAATGGACAAATTATCATGGAAGATAGAAATCAATTCAATTAAATACAAGGTTGCTAATTAGTCTATGGTTGAATATGTATGTTGATATGAATCATCTATATGTCTTTTTATCTTCTAGTGAAGAATTACAGATAAGGGAAAGGTAGGGAAGTAAAGAAGATTCCTTTACAATATATTATCTTCACCCAGCTTCTCCACATTACAAAACAATCAATGAAGTTTATTACATATTTCTTCTATTAATCTTAATTGGTCATTCATTACTTCCATCATCCTTTTATTTATGTTGGATTGTTTTATAATACTTCTCACAGTGACTAATTATATATATATATATATATATATATATATATATATATATATATATATATATATATATATATAAAAATCCTTGGTCTTCACCTACTTCATCTCATAAATACATTGTATGATCTAAACTTATTTTAAAAAGTAGATTGAGGTAATCTCTCTTGAGTTCTTTTTCTCCCTTTCATGCTCAAAACCTCTTTATGTTTTTCATCAACCTTTGTTCTAATCTCAGGGAATTGTTTGTCCCTTTTCTGTGACAAGGTTAACTAATCCACAATTGTTTCCTTTATGTCATTTCTTCCTGGAATTTACTCCCTCAATCATTCTCTCTGTCTCTCAGCACAGATAATCTTTTACCTTTTCTTTCAACTAGCTCTTCCACATTTTTCTTCCCCTTCCCCTTCAAAAGAAATGAAAGTCAAGATAGAAGTAAAAGAACAGAAGAAAATGAAAAATAAGCCTTCCCAAAAACCCAACAACAACAACAACAAAAACAAAAACAAAAACATTCCCTTGGCCAAAGTTATTGTGTTCTATCTCTTTTCTTCTTCCTTATTAAACTTCTCAAAGGAGAAGTCTACACTTTATGCTTAGTGTTCCTTACTATTCAGTACTTAATAAATTTATTTTTCAATTTTCTACAATTTGGCTTCCCTCTCTATTCTCTGACAAAACTGCTTTACTAAAGGCAAAACCTGATTTTTGAATGGCTAAATCAAGTAATAGCTTTTTTTTTTTTTATTTTTATTTTTATACAGCTTGAACTTTTAGTAGTATTTATACTTTTGCCTGCTCTCCCCTCCTTTGGCTTCTATAACAGACTTGCTTTCCTCCAGACTGTCTGAAAACTCCTTCTTAATCTCCTTTTCTGGGACATTGTTATATTCTTGTTCACTAAGGATTAGCGTTTCCTGAGATTTCTGTAGATTTCTTGTATAGGATAGTATTTTTGATAATGTCGTCTACCATGTCTTTATTCATTGCATCTATGTAAATGGCTTCCAAAACTTCATTTAAAAGTACAATTCCTTTCCTGAACTTAAATCTCCTATTGGATATTATCCTAATAGACATTATCTGAATATCAGGCTATCAACTAATTTAACATATTCATAACTATACTCATCAACTTTCCCCAAACTTGCTTCTCCTTCCAGGTTTCCTCTCCATTCTGTACACTGTTATTTATAGCACTCTCACCTTTTCCTAACATCCCAGAATCATGTTTGATTTCTCATTTTTCTTTACCAGTCCATAATATTTAATTACTAAATAACTTTACTTCCTCAATATTTCTGGTTTCCATTCTTGCCTTTCTACTTATACTATTGCCTTAATTCAGGCTTTTATCACTTTTCACTCCTTCAAAACTAGTCTCCATCCAAGCAGACTATCTCTTCTTCACAGTTGGTAAAATTATTATTCCTGCTGCACTGGATTGAGCATTTCACGTCCTTGAACAATAGTTCTTTAGGATGGAATTCAAAACTCTACTCAACCTTTAATCTTCCTTTATATACTTATTTCATGCCCTTACTCTTTTTTTAATATTTTATTTTATTTTATTAATTTTATAATAATAACATTTTGACAGTACATATGCATAGGTAATTTTTTACAACATTATCCTTTGTACTCCCTTCTGTTCTGAATTTTTCCCCTCCTTCCCTCCACCCCCTCCCCTAGATGGCAGGTATTCCCATACATATTAAATATGTTATAGTATATCCTAGGTACAATATATATGTGCAGAACCGAATTTTGTTGTTGTTGTTGCAAAGGAAGAATTGGATTTGGAAGGTAAAAATAATCTGGGGGAAAAAACAAAAAAAAACAAAGTATGCTATCAGTTTACACTCATTTCCCAGTGTTCCTTTTCTGGATGTAGCTGATTCTGTCCAACATTGATCAATTGGAATTGGCTTAGCTCTTCTCTATGCTAAAGATATCCACTTCCATCAGAATACATCCTCATACACTATCATTGTTGAAGTGTATAATGATCTCCTGGTTCTGCTCATTTCACTCAGCACCAGTTGATGTAAGTCTCTCCAAGCCTCTCTGTATTCATCCTGTTGGTCATTTCTTACACAACAATAATATTCCATAACATTCATATACAATAATTTACCCAACCATTCTCCAATTAGTGGGCATCTGTTCATTTTCCAGTTTCTAGCCACTATGAAAAGGGCTGCCACAAATATTTTGGCACATACAAGTCCTTTTCCCTTCTTTAGTATTTCCTTGGGATATAAGCCCAGTAGTAGCACTGCCAGATCAAAGGGTATGCACAATTTGATAATTTTGGGGGGATAATTCCAGATTGCTCTCCAGAATGGTTGGATTCTTTCACAACTCCATCAACAATGCATCAGTGTCCCAGTTTTCCCATATCCCCTCCAACATTCATCATTATTTGTTCCTTTCATCTTAGCCAATCTGACAGGTGTGTAGTGGTATCTCAGAGTTGTCTTAATTTGCATTTCTCTGATCAATAGTGATTTGGAACACTCTTACATATGAGTGGAAATAGTTGCAATTTCATCATCTGAAAACTGTCTATTCATATCCTTTGGCCATTTATCAATTGGAGAATGGCTTGATTTCTTATAAATTAGAGTCAATTCTCAGTATATTTTGGAGATGAGGCCTTTATCAGAACCTTTAACTGTAAAAATGTTTTTGCAATTTGTTACTTCCCTTCTAATCTTGTTTGCATTAGTTTTGTTTGCACAAAAGCTTTTTAACTTGATGTAATCAAAATTTTCTATTTTGTGATGAATAATGATCTCTAGTTCTCCTCTGGTCATAAATTCCTTCCTCCTCCACAAGTCTGAGAGGTAAACTATCCTATGTTCCTCTAATTTATTTATGGTCTCGTTCTTTATGCCTAAACCATGGAAACATTTTGATCTTATCTTAGTATGTAGTGTTAAATGTTGGTCCATGCCTAGTTTCTGCCATACTAATTTCCAGTTTTCCCAACAGTTTTTGTCAAATGATGAATTCTTATCCCAAAAGTTGGGATCTTTGGGTTTGTCAAACACTAGATTGCTACTTTTATTCACTATCTTGCCCAGTGAACTTAACCTATTCCACTGATCAACTAATCTATTTCTTAGCCAATATCAAATGGTTTTGGTGACAGCTGCTTTATAATATAGTAGTAGATCAGGTACAGCTAGGCCACCTTCATTTGATTTTTTTTTTCATTACTTCCCTTGAAATTCTCAACCTTTTGTTCTTCCATATGAATTTTGTTGTTATTTTTTCTAGGTCATTAAAATAGTTTTTTGGGAGTCTGATTGATATAGCACTAAATAAATAGATTAGTGTAGGGAGTATTGTGATCTTGATTATATTTGCTCAGCCTATCCATGAGCACCTAATGCCTTTTCAATTATTTAAATCTGACTTTATTTTTGTGGCAAGTATTTTGTAATTTTGCTCATATAATTCCTGACTTTCCTTTGGTCTATATATTCCCAAATATTTTATATTATCGACCGTTATTTTGAATGGAATTTCTCTTTGTATGTCTTGCTGTTGGATTGTGTTGATAATGTATAAAAATGCTGAGGATTTATGTGGATTTATTTTGTATCCTGCAACTTTGCTAAAGTTCTGAATTATTCTAATAGCTTTTTCACAGAGTCTTTAGGGTTCTCTAAATATACCATCATGTCATCTGCAAAGAGTGATAGTTTGATTTCCTCATTACCTACTCTAATTCCTTGAATCTCTTTCTTGGCTCTTATTGCCGAGGCTAGAGTTTCTAGTACTATATTGAATAGTAATGGTGATAGTCAGCAATCTTGTTTCACTCCTGATCTTATTGGGAAAGGTTCCAGTTTATAACCATTAGATATAATGTTTACTGATGGCTTTAAATATATGCTCCTTGTTATTTTAAGGAATAGTTGCTTCATTCCTATATTCTCAAGTGTTTTTAGTAGGAATGGATGTTGGATTTTATCAAATGCTTTTTCTGCATCTATTGAGATGATCATATGTTTTTTTTTTTTAATTTGGTTATTGATATACTCGATTATGCTAATAGTTTTCCTAATATTGAACCATCCCTCCATTCCTGGTAAAAATCCCTCTGGGTAATAGGGTATCATCCTGGGGGTGATTTTTAGTAGTCTTTTTACTAATATATATTTTTTAAGATTTTAGCATCAATATTCATTAGGGAGATTGGACTATAATTTTCTTTCTCTGTTTTCAGCCTACCTGGTTTAGGTATCAGTACTATATCTGTGTCATAAAAGGAATTTGGTAGGACTCCTTCAATCCCTATTTTTTCAAATAGTTTATATAGCATTGGAGTTAGTTGTTCTTTAAATGTTTGGTAAAATTCACATATAAATCCATGTGGGATTTTTTTTTTAAGGAGTTGGTTAATAACTTGTTCTATTTCTTTTTCTGAAATGGGACTATTTAGACTATTTACTTCTTCCTCTATTAATCTGGGCAAGCTTTATTTTTGAAGGTATTCTTCCATTTTATTTAAGTTATCGAATTTATTGGCAAAAAGTTGAGCAAAGTAGCTCCTAATGATTGTTCTAATTTCTTCTTCATTAGTGGTGAGTTCTCCCTTTTCATTTTTAAGACTAACAATTTGCTTTTCCTCTTTCTTTTTTAAATCAGATTTACTAAGGGTTTGTCTCTTTTCTTGTTTTTTTTCCTAGGACCAACTCTTAGTTTTATTAATTAATTCAATAGTTTTTTTTTTTTACTTTCAATTTTATTAATCTCACCTTTTATTTTTAGAATTTCAAGTTTCGTGTTTGTCTGGGGGTTTTTAATTTATTCTTTTTCTAGCCTTTTTAGTTGTAAGCCCGATTTGTTGACCTTCTCTTTCTCTATTTTATGCAAGTAGGCCTCTAGAGATATAAAACTTCACCTTATTACTGCTTTGGCCGTATCCCACACATTTTGGTATGATGTCTCAATTTTTTCATTTTCTTGGGTGAAGTTATTAATTATGTCTATGATTTGCTGTTTTACCCAATCATTCTTTAGTATAAGATTATTTAGTTTCCAATTATTTTTTGGTCTATTTTCCCCTGGCTTTTTATTAAATGTAATTTTCATTGCATTGTAGTCTGAAAAGGATGCATTTACTATTTCTGCCTTATTGCATTTGATTTTGAGGTTTTTATGTCCTAGAATATGATTAATTTTTGTATAGGTTCCATGAACTGCTGAGAAGAAAATGTACTCCATTCTGTTTCCATTTAGCTTTCGCCAAAGATCTATCCTATCAAACTTTTCTAGTATTCTATTTACCTCTTTGACTTCTTTCTTATTTATTTTGTAGTTTGATTTATCTAATTCTGAGAGTGCAAGGTTGAGATCTCCCACTATTATAGTTTTGCTGTCTATTTCTTTTTGCAGCTCTCTTAATTTCTCTTTTAAGAATTTAAATGGTGCACCACTTGGTGCGTATATGTTTAATATTGATACTGCTTCATTATCTATGGTACCCTTTAGCAGGATATAATGCCCTTCCTTATCCCTTTTAATTAGATCAATTTTTGTTTTTGCTTGATCTGAGATGAGGATGGCTACCTCTGCTTTTTTGGCTTCACCTGAAGCATAGTAGATTCTGCTCCACCCTTTTACTTTTATTCTGAATGTATCACCCTGTTTCTGGTGTGTTTCTTGTAAATAACATATAGTAAGATTCTGGCTTTTAATCCAGTCTGCTAACTGCTTCCTCTTTATGGGAGAGTTTACCCCATTTACATTTATGGTTAGAATGACTAATTCTATATTGCTTGCCATCCTGTTAACCCCTGCTTATGCTTTTCTGCTTTCCTTCCCTCTTAAACCCCTACCCAGTATTAAACTTGTGAACACCATTTGCTTTTCACAGCTCTCCCTTTTTAGTATTCCTCCCCCATCTTAAAGTTGCTCTCTCTATTTTACTCCTTTTTCTCACAATTTCTGTATTTCCTTCCCCTTAATTTACTCCTTCCCTCTCACTTTTCAATGAAGTGGAAGAAGTTTTACCATAAATCAAATATGTCTATTGATACACACTATGTTCATACCTCTCCTTTCTTTCTCTCAGATATAATAGGTTAACTTTGCCTCTTCATGAGATATTGTAACACCACTTTACCCTTATTTATGATATAATTTTATTTCCACCTCTAGTTTCTAGGACAAATTACATATGTGTTCTTTACATATCTTTATAGCAGAGATATAGTACTCAAGATTTATTTTTTCCTTTTTAGAAATCTCTTGAGTTTTGTATTTGAATATCAAACATTTATGTAGATCTATTTTTTTTCATCAAGAATAGATGGAATTCATTTATTTCATTAAATGTCCATCTTCTTCCCTGGAAAACCCTACTTATTTTTGCTGGGTAAGTTATTCTTGGCTGCATACCAAGTTCCTTAGTCTTTCAGAATATCATATTCCGGGCCCTTGGTTCTTTTAATGTGGATGCTGTTAGATCCTGGGTCATCCCTATGGTGGCTCCTCCATATCTGAATTGCTTTTTTCTTGCAGCTTCCAATATTTTTTCCTTAGTCTGATGGTTCTTGAACTTGGCCACTATATTTCTTGGAGTTTTGATTTTAGGGTCCCTTTCAATAGGTGATTGATGAATTTTTTCAATGTCTATTTTACCCTCTGTTTCTAAAACATCTGGGAAGTTCTCTTTGACAATTTCCTGGAAAATAGTTACCAGGCTCTTTTTTTCCCCTCACATTTTTCAGGGATTCCGATTACTCTCAAATTGTCTCTCCTGGATCTGTTTTCCAGGTCTGTTGTCTTTCCAATAAGGTACTTGACATTCTTTTTAATTGTTCCATTTTTCTGGTTTTGCTTGACTACTTCTTGGTTTCTCCTTGAGTCATTCATTTCTACTTGTTCGATTCTAATTTTCTATGATGTATTTTCTTCACTCACTTTTTTTATATCTTTTTGTAATTTTCCAATTGAGTTTTTATCTTCTATAGAATTTTTTCCATTTCATCAATTTTATTTTTTAGAGAGCTGTTTTCTTTTTCCAACTCACTAATTTTATTTCTCAATGACTTGATCTCTTTATCCACTCTGGATGACTTCTCCAGACTCTCTTGCCAAGCTTTCCTTTACTTTTCCCATTTCTCTTCTAGCTCTCTTGTGAGAGCCTTTTTGATTTCCTCTATGAGATTCTTATGTATTGAGGAGAAGATTATATCCCCCTTAGGGGATTCCTCTGGAGACAATCTGCTTTTAGTCTCCTCAGTGTTTGAAGTCTGCTCTCTCTCTCCATACAGAAGCTGTCAGAACCCTTTTAAATTTTTTGTTCCTTTTGTCAGAGAGAGAATAGAAGAAAACAAATTGACAAGAGAAACAATTGTCTGTTTGGGGGGGGAATGGGACTGGACGGTGTTACTCGGCTTCCTCTACAGACTGAGGGAGACAGCAGGGAGGCACTAATAGGACAGCTATGGCTGCACTGTGTCTGCTCTCTGAGGCTCTAAGAACGTGCTGAGTCACTCTGGGTGGGTGTGGGGATGGCCGGGTCCAGAGACACTGGCTTTCTGGGATTTTATTGTTTGCCTCCAGTGTTTACACTCCGCTGCTCCTGGCTTGCTGCCAAGATGGAATATCCACACTGGGGTAAAAGTCTTTTCACAGAAACAGAAGAGATGCACCCCTCCCCCCCTCTGGTCTGAGCTGTATGAGCTGCCTGCCTTGCTCTTGCTGCTTGCCCTTGGTCTGTGCCCAGTCTGTTCGTCCCCTCCCCCAAGCAAACACAGACCTTTTCTGGTGAATTTCAAGGATGTCTTCTGTTGGTGATTATTTGTGGGTTTCTTTTCCGGTCAAGCATTTATTCTGAGGCTTGTCATGAAGTAAGTTCTAAGAGAAAACGCAGAGCTCAAGTACCTGTCTGCCTCCACTCTTCCATCTTGGCCAGAAGTCCGTCCTTACTCTTTTTGAACTGTATATTCTGATCAAACTGGAGTAATGGCTATTCCTTTATCTTATTCATCCACACCCATATATTTGAATATTGCCTTGAAAAATAATCCTTCTTTATCTCAATTTGTTAAAATTTCTTTTTCTTTAAGGCTCATATCTTATTTCATTATAAAGCCTCCCTTTATTTCTCCAGTTGAAAATGTTTTCTTCATTTCCAAATTTTTCTAAAACTTTGAATTTGTCCTCTTTGCATTATATTTTATCTTATGTGTTTACACACATATGTGTATATGCATTTATACACACATGTGTATATAAATGCGATATGTGTGTATTAATGTGCATGTGTTTATGCAAATTTTACTAGATTGTAAACTCCTTTAAAACACAGAGAATAATTTTTGTTTTTTAATCTCAAATGAACTGAGGAGAGCACTTAATGGGATGGGTCTGCAGCAGTCTCTCATAGAGCGTTTGGCTAAGTTTTCTAAGAAACTTCCATTTGGCTTTTTAACATAATTTCATGAAATTATAAAGGCAATTTCAGAGAACTGAAATGCTCTGAGGACTTAATTTAAATTCTGCTGCCAAAATGTTCTTATATTTCTTATTACAGGATTATTATACTTATATTAATTCCTAAAACACACTATTTCACTTAGACTTTCTCTTCCACAAGTGAAGGCTTATTTTCAAAATCTTTAAATACTTTTTTCAATTAATTTTCATAATTTTTGTTTATAATTTCTATATAATAATCCCATAAGCAGAAAATACCCCACTTATAAATTGACACATGGCACACATTAAATGGAGAAATGTAATTAAGTAACCTTCACTGAGGTTAAAATATGGATAAAAGCAATATAATTTAAATTAAACATTTAATATTGAAATAGTAAGATTAAAATAAAATTAATTTTAAAACCATACTGCTTTAAAATTAAGAGATTTTTTTCAATAATTTGATTGTGTTAGGACTTATTATTTTATTATGTACTTGGCCAGGTCCTACTAGCCAGCTTGTAAAAGTTTTATTCTCTCCATTTTATCCTAGGAACCTCATTATTCTGCAAGATCACATTAATCTTGGGATTTCTAGCTCATCAGGGTCCTTTGCCCTGGGACCCTTCTGAAAGGAGGATAGACTGGAGAGCTCCTATCGGAACCTCCATTTAAAAAGGACTGGGATTTAACAGAAGGTAGATGAAATTAAGAAGAAGTGACAAGAATATACAGAAGATCCACATAAGGAATATCTAAATGTCATTGATATATGACCATGTGAGTACTGATGTAGATAGACATGCTGGAAAATGAAATCAAGTGGGCCTTTAGAAGCATTGCTAGCACTACATTAAATGAAAGTATTAGAATTCTGGTACAGCACTCAATATGTCAGTAAATTTGGAAAACTCAACAATGTCCATTGGATTAGCAAAGATCATTTTATATCACAATGCTAAAGAAGATCAATGCCAAAGAATATTCAAATTACTGAACAACTGCACTCATTTCACACATCAGTGAGATTATGCTTAAGATTCTAAAAGGTAGATTTTTAGCAATATGTGTATTAAAAATTACTAGAAATGCAGGCTGGTTTTCAAGGAGTCAAAGAAAGTAGAGATCAAATTGGTAATATTTTCAGGAGTATGGAGAAAGCAAGAAACTTCCAGAAAATAAACTTTTATTTCTGCTTCATTTACTACACTAAAACCTTTGCCTGAATCAGAACAAAATGTGCCAAGTCATCAAAGAGATAGGAGTACCAGATCATCTTACCTTTCTCCTGAAGAATCTATATGTAGATTAAGAAGCAACATAACTAAACATGGAATAATTGGTTGATTTAAGATTGGAAAAGGTATACAACAAAACTGTATATTATCACCTTATTAATGTAACTTATATGCAGAGTACATCATGTGAAATGCCAGGCTGAATGAATGAAAAGTCAAAATTAAGATTGACATTGAGAAATATCAACAATCTCACATATGTAGATGATTCTACTTTGATGATGGAAAGTGAAAAAGAATTAAGAAGCCTCTTGATAAAGGCAAAAGAGAAGAATGTAAAACTGGCTCAAATTTTAACAAAGAAAAAGATTTTGGCAACTAGTCCCATAACTTCTTGTCAAATTAAGATAGAAGAAATGGAAACAATGTCAGATTTTATATTCTTGTGCTCAAAGATCACTGCAGATGGGACTATAAGTCATAGAATTAAAAGATGCTTGCCTCTTGGAAGGACCGCTATGGAAAATATGAGCATCATTCCAAAAATAACAACAACAACAACACCATAACAACAAAAAAGAGATGGCATCTTGTATACAAAGGTCCATATGGTCAAAACTATGTTTTTTTTTTTTCTAGTAGTAATGTATGACTGTGAGTGTTGGACTATAAGGAAAGCTAAGAGCCATAAAATCAACACTTTTGAATTTTGATGTTGAAGAAGGCTTTTGAGAGTTTCTTAGACAGGAAGGAGCCTGAATCAATTTATAAAGAAATTGTTTTAGACTATTAATTGAAAGAACACATACTGAAGCTTAAGCTTAAATAGTTTGGTCACATAATGAGAAGGCAGGACTCAGTGGGTGAGACACTGATGTCAGGAAAATTTGAAGGCAAAAAAGAAGGGGACAACAATTAGACAGGGGAGATAGTGGAAAATCTAAGGGCCTGACATACTATATAATTCGTGGGTTTATGCAAAATCTGATACAACTAAACTGAACAATAATGGGGGAAATTATTGCAAATATCTCTTAGAAAGGCCTAATTTCTTACATACATAGAAACCTGAATGAAATTTATAAGAATATGACTCATTTCCCAATTGATAAATGTAAAATAATATAAACAATTTTCAGAAGAAAAAATGAAAGCTATCTATAGCCATATAAAAAGGCTCTAAATAATTATTAATTAGAGAAAGCAAATTAAAATAACTCTGAGGTATCATTATCATCTCTATCAGATAGACTAATATAACAGAAAAGGAAAGTGACAAATTTTGGAGGGGATGTGGAAAAACTTTTGTTGTGAACTTATTCAACCATTCTGGAGAATTATTTGCAACTATGCCCCAAAGTGTATAACACTGTGAATACTCACTCTTTCACCCAGCCTTACCACTAGTAGATCTATATTCCAAAAAGATTTTGAAGAGAATCATATGAACAAAAATATTTATAGCTGTTCTTTATGTGGTGCTGAAAATTGGGAGGATACTCATCAATTCGGGAATGGCTGAACAAGTTGTGTTACATGATTGTGATGGAATAGTATTGTGCATTAAGAAATGAAGAGCAGGGTGTTTTCAGAAAAATCTGAGATCTATATGAACTGATGCAAAGTGAGCTTAGCAGAACCAGGAAAATCATGTCTTCAGTAACACCAATATTGTATGTTGAACAACTTGGAATAACTTAAGTATTCTTAGCAATATATTATTCAAGACGATTCTGAAGAATGCATGAAAATGGTATGCACTTCAAGAAAAAAAAAGAACTGAGAGAGTCTGACTGGAGATTGAAGCATATTCTTTAAACTTTCTTTTTCTTTTCTTTTTTTTAATTGTATTCCTTCACATTATGGCTAATATTGAATTATGTTTTATATGATTACAAATGTATAATCTATGTCAAAATGCTTGCTTTCTCAAGTAATGGAAAAAAAAAACAAGGAAGGAAGGAAGGAGAAAATTTTGAACTCAAAATTAAAAAAAAATGAATGTCAAAAATTGTTTTTACATGGGGAAAAAAATAAAGCATTTAAAAAATGCACCTACCTCCTGGATTTGTTTGTGAAGGTCAAATGACTTAATATCTGTAAAGAATTTTGTAAATCTGAAAGAGCTGTAAAAATGCTAGTTATTAAAACTAGAATAGGGAGTCATAAGATTATGGATATTAGAAGAAAGAGACAGAAAAATATTATAAAAGAAGAAAATCTAAAAAATAAGAGTAAAGTGGTAGCAAGCAATAGAAAAATTCAGATGATTGCAGGCCAATGAGCAATCACCTCCAAATTGTATTCCATAAAGTGGCTGAAAACAATACTCTGCTGGGTGCCAAACCAGTGAAATGAATCTCATTTAAATTTATTGTTATGTCCAAACCAGCTCACCTCACTCAGAATTCCCCCACCATCTGTGGCCCCCTACAATGAATCATCTGTTGCAATGACAGAAAATCTGATGCTGTAATCTTATGTTTTTGAGATGAAGCTCATACAAAATATGCTAACCAATTTTACAAGTTATCATTGAATTTCTAGGAGGAATTTCTAGGAGAGGCAGCCCCTGAGCAAATGGTAAAGGGATGGAGTTTAGCTTTGGAAGTAGAGGAGCATTTTCTCCTCTCCCTTCAGGGCCCCTTTTTTATGTCCTAATTTAGCAGACTATTGCTCTCAGATAGTTCTTATATAATGGGTGGGGGGATTAGGAAGAACTCATATATTCATGATTGTGAAAATGTTAATGTATAAGCTCCTGATATATTTCCATTTTCTAGGATATTTTCATTATTTTAATAATGGACTTTTAATAGCTGGAACGCTTTGCTAATGAAGGAAATTCAGGCACTTGAGAAGACTAGTACTAGATGGTAAGATTAGGACAAAAGTAGATTTTTTTCTACTGGAGAATAGCCTAATCAAAATAGGATTAAAAAAAAAAAATCTCTTTTACTACCCAGGGGGGGGGAAGGGATTGATACCAGTAAAATCAAAAGGTTATGGGTTAAAATTCTAAGTATGTAAGTTTGCTTATATATATGAGACATTTAGAGAAAAAACAAAAATTCAATAGGTCTCACTTTAACACTATAGACATTCAGCTATAAAAATATATGAAATCATTGTGGAATCACTACTATATTCTGTTTATACTTTTAAGCTTAGCTTTGTGTTTAAACACTAGTCTTGTTTATAGTGTATTGGTTCTCCAGGTGCTCCACAAGTTATATTGGGCAGAGCTGTCTGCTCTTCTTGCTTTAATAAGTCAGTTGAAACACTGGATAAGGACAAATTTTGTGTCAGGAACATTGCTGGAGTCTGTGAACAAAAAGATCAAAGCAAGGAATTTATGTTTCTGTGTAATGGATATCAAAGTGTTTATCTTCTCAATGGCTCAGGAAGGGGGAAAAGAAGAAAAATAATTTGGGACTCAAAATATAAAGCAAAAGTTTAAATTAATGAACAAATATTTTTAAAAAGCAATATATGTTTCACAGGATAAATTCACCATGTTCCTAGAGAACTGAATTTTTTGAATAAGAAAGCTTTGGATTTTAACACAGCTGTTAGTCACATCACTTTTGACACATTTCTTTGTCTCTCTGGGCCTTAGTCTCCTCTTCTATAAAATACTGGGGATGAACTATATCTTAATTCATTAGAATATAATCTCCTTGAGAATAGTAACTATCTTGTTGTGTCATTGTGTATAGAATGTTGGATTTGAAATCACAAAGAATTGAATTCAAATGCTACGTAGATACTCGTTAGTTTTGTAATTCTGGGAAAGTAATTTATTCACTAACAGTTATACTATACCTGTAAAATGGGGGTAATAATAATATATATATATATATATTTCACAGAATTACTGTAGGAATCAAATGAAGTATCTGTAAAAATAGTTTATAAAACTTCAAAAGCTGTATAAATGTTTGTTGGCACATAGTAGTAAGCAGTTATATTGATTGATATAATCTCTAAAATTCTTTTCAAATTTAAAGCTTTTATGGTGATGGGATTCTGTTTATTACCCTCACCACACCCCAGCTCAAACCTACCCTGGGGCTCCGCCTCACAAAAATCATGAATCATGAATCTCATTAGAAATAAACAGTCTAGCATATTCTGTAACTATTTAACCAGGTTATCACATGATGGTTATTACAAAAGATATCAGGATCAGAACATATCGCAAAACAGAAATCAGTCAATCTAAAAGTAGCATGAACAGTATGCACAACAGGACATTGGACTGCAAACCTCAATAAATTTTTCCCCTGGCATGGCGCCTGCTCATTGCCCCTTCTTTGTTCCTTGGAGGAATCTATGCTGATTATACCATTACCATAAATTAATACCCCTCTAACTTTTCTGTATGCATTCTGTATAATGTCTTGTATAATTCCACCAATGATTTAGGGACCTCCCTAAGTAATCAAACTCCTCCTATAATTTACATATCCTGTGATGTAAACCACACTGTTTATTCTATAAAAATCCTTGTTTTGCTTTGCTGGGCTGCTGATACTTCAGGGATCCTGGCCTGCTCACTAAGTGTGTAAATCTCATTAAAATATTTTTGCTTGAGTTGGAGACTGAACCTGAATTCTTCCAGATGCAATACCACAGCACATTCCTGATACCTCAACAAGGGGATAACAGTAAATAGAATACAACAAAAAGTAAATAGAATATAATTAGAGGAGGGAAAGAAAAAAAAAACACTAATAACTGGGGGCTTCAGAAAATGGCTTCATATAGGTTTTATCTACTCTGATTTTTAAGTAATATAGAAATACTAAGAATCAGATTTGAAGAGGGAGTACATTAGCTGTATAATTTTAGGAAAGTTATATAACATTTATTTGCCTCAGTTTTCTTAATTGTAAAATGTGGACAATAATAGTACTTAACTTCCAGGGTTGTTGTGTGTAGCAAATGATATATTATGTGTAATTTGCAAAGGAGACAATTTACTAGCTATTATTATTATTATTATTATTTATTACAGGACGTTGTTTTAAATGTTAAAAGTATAACACCTAAATTCCACAAAATTGAAGGGAAGAATGAAGGCAATGTTCTTACAAGATAATCTGAGATCATTTCTAATTATGTGATCTATGAAGTAATGATTTTTTCCATTGATTTGGATAAGGCTAACTATTGAACCTACATAACTTATTTTTGAAAAACTCTCCAGCCTCAATCATTTTTAATAATCTTTTCCCACTAACTATAATAACTATAGAAAAAAAAAAGTATAGTGTAGTTAGGAGAGCCATGTAATTGGAATCTACCAATCTGGGTTTGATTTTTGGCCTTACCTTTTAAGAGCTGTGTGACCCTAGGCAATCTATTTCACTTCTCTATTTCTCTTATATAAATTGGGAGATATACTTCATAATATTACATTACAGAGTTCTTTTAAGGAATGCACACATTTGACTTTTTTTTTTTTTTGAAACTAGATCAATGGCATGACATCCAACTAGAAATGGCTCAGCTACTTTTTCCCTCTGCCCCTCAGTTCCCTATTCCACTTTTTGAGAATGACTAAGAATAACCAACCTTAATTTTCTATTTTTTGCCATCATACCTCAATGTCAAGATGTCATCATCCCAATACTATTAGCTCCATTTTATATGTTATCTTCCCCCTTTATAATGTAAGCTCCCTGAGAGATTGTCTTTTTGCTTGCATTTATATCATCAGTGTTATGCTTGGAACATTTGTTATTCAATCATTTTCAGTCATGTCCAACTCTTCATGACCCCATTTGGGTTTTTTTTTTTTTTTTTTTTGAGATACTGTGGTGGTTTGCCATTTTCTTCTCCAACTCATTTTATAGATGAAGAAACTGAGGGGGGAAAAAAAAAAAAAGACTTGAGTAATTAGCTAAGATTCAAAGCTAATATCTGAGGTCAGATTTGAACTTGGGAAGATGGGTCTTCCTAACTTCAGGCCAAGCATTTTGCACATTATGATACCACTTAGCTGCCCTCCTGGAATAGCAGTGGCATACTTCTGGAAGTGCTTAATAAACAGTGCTAAATAAATGCTTGTTTATTTGAGATCAGATCTGTATGCCTATATCAAGGATCACCTTAGCTAAATTTGAAGAGGCTTTTCAGCAGGTTAAAAATAAGGAGGTTTTTTCTTTTGTTTATTTTTGTTACAAAAACTCAAGTAGCAGCCTTTGCCATTGTTGCAGGATTATTGGCAACTGTCACCAGATGCTCTGTTCCCCTTTCTGGATTCCATTCCTAATGCCATTTCTAGATTTCTTTAAGTCTCAATGTAAGTAGCAGAACTTGGAAAAGTTATCTGCTTGGTGGAGCAAGGGTGGGAAATGGAAAAGCAAACTGAAATGAGTGTGAGGGGTAATTTTTCCTTCTAAACTTAAAAGACTGGAGTGTGCTTATATGTAGAAAGAAAAGGTGAAGAGAGGAAGGGAAAAGTATACTGCTTATATAGTGAGGCTTTCAGGAAGATGTTAATTAAATAATTCAGTCATCATAATATACATAGGAAGAGCAGGGCTGAGAACTTTCCATTGAGAAAATTAGTCAATAGAAGGTTTACATAGTTGCCTGAGGCTACTTTAGTCTGAGGAGATTTGGTTATCAGTGGTGTGCAGCTAAATATTTAATAGGCTCTCCTTATACATACATACATATATATATATATATATATATATATATATATATACATATATATATATATATATATATATATATATATATATATATATATATATATATATATATATATATTTATATATGCATACATGTATATCCATATAATTTGCCAGTTTCTAGGGCATAACTAGGAAACCCTTGGGTATATTCCTATAGATCCAGAAATGTGTTGACCAATTCTACTGAATAATAAATTTAAAACCCTAAAAATATTTCCCCAAAATTCCTCAAGAGAACCCATATAATCCTGAAGGGATCTTGTAGTCAAACTTTTGGGATCAGATTCATCAGTGGATATAAGAATGAAGATAATTGCTCTAGAGTGTGTGTTAAATACAAGGGGTTAGGTCCTTTGCTTCTAGTCACAAAAGTGCAGTATTAGGAAAGGGCTGGGAATCAAGTCAAGTTCCTTGAATTCCAAATGCAGAGTTCTTTTAACTGAACCATATGGTTTCCAATAATATGGAAAAGAATAGAAAAGTAGTACATAGCATAATAATCCTAGAGTCAGGAAAATGGGTTCAAATCCTTTCTTCAAGGAATGATATTTAATTCTTCAATGTGACAATCACTCTGAACCACAGTTTCCTAAGCAATATAGTATGATGGGAAAAAAAATAAATTTAGCTATCCTAATCAATAAAATGATCCATAAATACAGCTATTTTCATCTTCTGCAAGAAGTCTATGATCATCAAATCTCAGAGTCATAGTGTTAGATCACCTCAATGTTCATTTTGTTCTACCTGTGACTGAATAACAATCCAAAAAAACATCATATACTTAATAAATTGTCATCTGTCCTTGTAATGTCTGGGATAGCTTTCTGAGGGATCTTCAGATGGGCCTTGGTCTTAAAAGATCTCTAAGAAGAGGGAACCTACTACTTTACCAGGTTCTACTTTGTTAGGGTTTACTACTCACCTAATTAATGTCAATCTGCCCTTATTCCTAGGCCTATCAGAGAAAATCTGGTAAATATACTATCATTCTCTGTTTTGAGATCCTCAGAATTCTCCGGCTACTGTCTCATATGGAAGTAATTTTAAGCACAACAGAGCACCTGAGAGTTTGAATGAACAAGCTTAGACTTTATTCCAGTAAATCACATCTACTCTATGACCTCCTGCACCTACCTTGGTAGCGACCTCCCAGTCCAGTCTCCAGGTAGTAAAAAGAGAGAAGAGAAAAAGGGGAAAAGGGCTTTTCCTGTCCAGAGCTTAAATAGGGTCAATGAGGTCACAGACACAAATCAATCAATGATGAAGGTTACATCCTGAACTTGACCGAGACTTCAGAGCGAAATCTGGGTTCCTGCCATGGGTGGAGGTCCCACACACGAAGGAAGTCCCTAAGTACTCAACTCTTAAGCATATCCGGGGATCCTAAAGACCATTGGTCCACTTACATCTCAATTGTGCTTTCCTGACCTTCCTAGGACCCTTACACTACTTTAGCATATCTCTAATCATTAGAAAGCTTTTCCCAGACTGGCCATTATCTGTGTGGCCTTGAATAAATCACCTACCCTAATCAGTTTCTTCATTTTTAGAATGAGAATGGAGGAGGTGACAGTGAAGAAGGAAGTCACTGAAACTCTTAGCCAAAACAATTTTCTCTCTCAGAAATCAAGAATCACTCAGTTGAAGACTATAGTAAATCAACTACTTTTAACTGCTAGAACCTGAACAAAGTTGAAGTTCTACTGGCATTTCAAATTCCTCCCAGTCAAATTCTCATTTCATGTTTTTCAGGTTTTCTCAAAGATTCAGGAAATATATATAAAACTTTCCAATCTTTTCCTCTTAAATCAAATGTCTTTTAAAAAACAAAGCATATTTCAGTCTCCAAATTTGCATAAATTTTCTCTTTTGCTTTTACCTTCAGTCAAACAAAGCATTACTTACAAATGCACTGAAATATACATTGTGACTGTAGCTGTAAAGATTTCACTATGAACATCCATGATTTTGGTACTTAAGAAAGATCTTTCTCTACCTACTTAAAATATTGAACTGTTTCCACATAAGTGAGATATTATCTTGCATCACTCAAAAAATTATTTAAATATTTTTATCATAAACACAGTTTTTGTCCAAATTTTATCTTACGTGAAAGCTGTTTCTTTATACATATATATGTATGTATACATATATATATATATATGTATAATTAATAGCATATTTTAAAATAAGATTCTTTTGTTACCATTTAGCTATCAATCATCATTGTACAGCATCACAGATAGTAGGGCAACTCTAGGTAAGATATAAGACCCTTCAGCCCAGAGGGAACCTGCTGACAATGTCTGGTTTGGCTCCGCACCTCCCTTTAGTGTTCTCATACTTCCTGAGAAGTCAAGAAGAGCATTGACTACCTGTGTTCTACTTGAAGCAAGGGATTCTTACATTAAGAGGTCTTTACATAGTAGGATGCTTCTGGTTGGCACTTGCTCAGTATGATGGAGAAATCCCTGTGACCCAGAAGTAGGGTGAGTCCAAAAATATACAAGTAGGAAAATTTGGTAAGGGTTAAAGTAGTCAACTTCATTTTTCAGCTGAAATGGGGTAAATACTAAGGAACAAGCCTTCCCCACCCCAAGGGAAGTATGTAGCATGCATAATTAGGTTAATAGAGAAGCAAGATTTACTGGTAAATCAGAAGAAAATCACTGGACACATAAATATATTAGAGTGCATGTCTCCTTGGCTCTCTAAGGAAGAAAAATTAGAGCCAGATATGTGAAAAATAGTGGGAGAGCAACTAATTGAATATTATGAAGCTATGGGTCCTGATTCAATTCCTGAGGAAACATTCCTTATGTGCAATATAATACAATTGGCTTTAAAGAATCCCACATGTTCTAAAACAAGGAAAATATTTAATGTGGACAGACAAGGAAGTGTGAGGAGAAAGAGGAGAAGGCAGATGGTACTGACAATGCAGCAGTAAGGCATGGAGAGATGGGCAGAAAAAAGAATTAAGTACAGTGCTAATGAGCTTAAAGAATGTGGTGCTTCTCACCTTCACAGCTTCTACCTACACCCAAGCAGGTACTCTTAAGGCATTCCCCATCTCCTTACCCTCCCCCCTCATGGGCAGGGTATAGAGGAGCAGTTGGAAGGGCAGTGACATCATCAGCACTACCCATGACACATTTACAAAACGCACTAATTAAAGCTAATAAGGAAAGGCAGGATACATCTGATTTGAAAATAGAAATGTACCTTGTGATTGAAGAGTTTGACTCTTTAGGTCAAAAAATAGAAGATACATTCCTTTTAATCTGGAAATTATCAAAAATCTAAAAAAGATTTACACTCTTTATGGTTCTACATTGTCTTATGTTAAGATGCAATATGGAATATTATTATTCTATAAGAAATGACCAGCAGGATGAATACAGAGAGGATTGGAGAGACTTACATGAACTGAAGATGAGTGAAATAAGCAGAACCAAGAGATCATTGTACACTTCAACAACAATACTGTATGAAGATGTATTCTGATGGAAATGGATATCTTCAACAAAGAGAGGATCTAATTCAGTTCCAATTGATGAACGGAATCAGCTATACCCAGAGAAGGAACACTGAGAGATGAGTGTAAATTGTTTGCATTTTTGATTTTCTTCCTAGGTTATTTTTGCCTTCTGAATCCAATTCTTCCTGTGCAACAAGAAATTCAGTTCTGCACACATATATTGTATCTAGGATATACTATAACACATTTAACATGCATGGGACTGCCTGCCACCTAGGGGAGGGGGTGGAGGGAAGGAAGGAAAATTCGGAATAGATGTGAGTGCAAGGGATAATGTAAAAATTACCATGCATATGTACTGTCAAAAAAGTTATAATTAAAAAATTAAATTTAAAAATGTTAAAAAAAGATGCAATTAGAGAATGTGGCTTATAAACTTTTAACTCCTAGTGATTGGAAATTTATAGTAAAGACATGTTTAGAACCTAGACAAAACTTGTTGTGACTTTTTGAGTCTAGACAACCTGGAATTAATATACCAGTCACTTCTGACCAATTTATGTAGACACTTTAGCCCAGATTAATTACCCTTTTAATGCATATAAGCAAATTGCTTCTATTGCTATCAAAACATGGGGCACCCCCCCCAGGAAGACAAGATAGGGGGAAAGCCTCCATAAAAATAGTGCAAGTTCCAAATGAACCCTTTGCTGATTTTGTGGGACATCTGCAAAAAGCTGTCATATGAACTATTGGTGAAAATGTAGCAACAGAAATTATATGATAAGACAGCTTGCTAGAGAACATGCTAATAAGATGGAAGAAGAATTATACTAGGACTACACAAGGATACTCCTTTAGATGAGATTATAAGATGCTGTGCCACAGTGAGCAAAATTACCTTTTATGCCCAGACTATGATGTAGCCTTTTCAAGATCTGAGCATGAGAAGACAGGGTCCTTTTTGGGAAGGAACTTCCAAAGAGAATCATCAGTGCTTTCAATGTAGTAAGGCATGGTATCTGAAAACTCAATGTTGACAAACATATAAAGTGAAAAAACAGAGTGGGATAAGAAGACCCAAAAATCCATGTCAAAAATGCAACAAGGGCTTCCATTGGGCATCAGAATGTACATTGAGTCAGGGAAATGGAAAGCGGGGCTTGACTCTAGGGCCCCAGGCCAAAAAAAACAAAAACAACAACAACAACAACAAAAATAAATTAAAAAAAATAACACTTGGAGCATGATAGCAGCTACTGTTACACCCAGAGAGTCTTTAAAAGTACAATACTCCAACATGATCAATCAGCTGAGAAGCAACTTGATAGAGGAATGGGATTGCAATTAGGGAGAATAGAGCTGTATGCCACTGGAACTATTGAGATAGTCCCTGAAGAGCTAAAATCTGTCCCTGTCCAGCCTATCCTTTGCTTCCACACATAGTCAGCTTGACCATTTCACCTCCTGGTAGTGCTTACAAAACAGTATCTATCCATATACTTCTTGGGGAAACTGGGGAATGTGTTGATAAGGTCCCAGTCATTAATATAGATAGACAATGTGTGATCTATCACCAAAGAGAAGCAGTAGCATCAGGTTTATTGAAACACACTCCTGATATAGAATTTGGTGATATTTACCCAGATTTTGACTCCCAACAACAGAATCCAGGAATTCTGGATTGCAGCTGTTATAGCTGACTGTCCTGTGCTCACTATCTATGTAAATAGTATACTATTGAAAGAGTTGGTAGACACCGGTGCAGATTATACAGTCATTAGAAGTGCCAGTTGGCCCAGTCATTGGTCAAAAATGACGGCAGACACCTATATGTATGGCATAGGAGGATCAATAGTAGCTGAAATTAGTGCTATCCCTTTAAGATGGAAATTTAAAGATAAGACAGGGGTTTTTACTCCTTTTGTAGTAAATGAAATCCCCATCAATTTGTGGGAAAGAGACATCTTACAACATTAGGATTATAATTGTATACTTTGGCTTTTTAGGCAAGGTTGCTGTTGAAGGCCTGTCTGCACTCTCACCTGTTCCTATTTAATGGAAAACTGATACACCAGTGTGGATAGAACAGTGGCCCTTAGCAAGTGAAAAATCAGGCCTTTTTAGATATAGTACAGAGCAACTTGACCAAGAACTTGTACAAACTTCTCTAAATCCTTGGAATTCCCCTTTATTTGCTATAAAAAAGAAATCTAGAAAATAGAGGATGTTAACTGATTTGAGAAAAGTAAAAGAACAGGTGGAAACTATAGGAACTCTTCATCCTGGGCTTCCATTTCTTACTCAATTGCCTAGGGAATGGCCTCTTTGAATTATAGACATTAAGGATTGTTTCTATTCTATTCTTCTGCATAAAGAGGATATGAAAAAGTTTGCCTTTTCAGTGTCAGCGTTATTTTAGCTGAGCCTTATAAAATATTTGAATGGACAGTTTTGCCATAGGGAATGAAAAGCAGCCCTACTACGTGTCAAATATATGTGGCTGCTGCTCTTATTACTGTAAGAAAAGCTTTTTTGAAGTTATGTTATTACATTACATGAATGATATTTTGGGGTCTGCACCTGAGAAGCAATGTTAGAAGCATGTCTACAAAAGACAATAGAAACACTAAGGAAGTACCAGAAAAAATTCAAAGGCACATTCCTTTTCAATATTTAGCATATGAAGTATATCCTAAGGTGCTTATAGTACAAAAGCTTTCTTTAAGAACAGAGAAGTTGGGGCAGCTAGGTGGCGCAGTGAATAGAGCACCAGCCTTGAATTCAGGAGGACCTGAGTTCAAATCTGGTCTCAGACACTTAACACTTCCTAGCTGTGTAACCCTGGGCAAGTCACTTAACCCCAACCTCAAAAAAAAAAAAAAAAAGAACAGAGAAGTTGAACACCTTAAATGATGTTCAGAAATTGATAGGAGATATCCAATGGATGCATTCAGTATTAAGTTTAATTACCTATCAATTACAATAATTATATGACATTATTATGGGAGACACTACTTTAAACTCACCACACCAGCTTACAAAAGAAGCTCAAGAGGCTTTGAGAGAAGTTGAACTGGCTTTATCCAATGTGGTTGAAAGAATTACTCAGAAACCCTTGGAAATATTATTTTTTGCTACAAAAGAGGCACCCACAATAGTTTTTCATCAAGGAGACAGTGTGATATAGTGGGTTACTCTTCCAGGACAACCAGACCAGAGCCTTGCTCCTTACCTAGTGCTTTTGCCTAGAATCTTATTAAAGGCCATTAATCAAGCAGTACAATTATTTGAGATAAAACCTGACAAAATATACACCTTTTATACTGATGCACAAATTAATGTATGCTGTGAAACTATTCCAGAGTGATAAATTTTATTGGCCATTGTAATATGCACTCTTGGCAGTTACAATTACTAGTCTGTCCTAAGCCCAACAGAGTACCTTTGACCACTCACCTTTGCAGTGTCAACTCTACCCGGCTCGCCTCCTCTGAGGCCTTCAAAGGTCTCTGGCCATCTATAGTTCTTGAATCTATAGTTTAATAACTGGTAACACACTCAAGAACAGCCACATGTAATCTTAAAAGCCTTTATTATACCTACTCACATAATGCCCTGACTTGTCAGCTCCCTAGTGAACACCTGGTCTGAAGACCCACGTGTTCTCTACCAAACTCCTTACCTCTCTGCTATCCATCAGCTTGGCTTGGCTACCCCAGGCTAGGGAGGCAGGTTAAAGAGAGTGACTGCTGTCTGCAATGGGCTTATAAAGGGCCTGTGAGGTCACATCCACAGGGCAGTCCTATATCCACAGAGATTACTTCTGGGCTACTCAAATCTCCTGTTGCACTGTGCCTGCCCATTTAAAGGACGCTTATAGGCCACAGCTCCAAATTTTACACATGCGTCTCCATTAAAGATAACCAGACTATTACATAATTGGCAATGGATTCTTTAAGAAAAGGTTTTTAAAGTTCATCTTAAAGGACCAACTATCTTTACAGATGCATCCAAACATGACATTTGTGTTGTATATTCTCATGACAACTTTAAAGAGAGTAGTCAGAACTTCTTTTCATCCACACAACAGAATAAATTTTATGCAATTATCCTAGCTCTTATTATTATACAGGAGATGTAAATATAATATCTGATTCAGCCTATTCAGTAGATTTGGTACAAATAATTGCCACAGCCCAAATAAAATTTGTAGCCTCTAATATATATCAGCTCTTTAAGGAACTTCAAAAGCAAGTGAGAAAGCATCCAGGTAAGATTTATATCCTGCATGTCCCCCCTCTCATAGTGGGCTGCCAGGTCCTATTTTTTTATGGAAATTTAAAGGCAGATAACCTTCAAGCCATATTAGCCAATACTCCTTTAATTCAGGCAGTTCAAGAATATCATTCTAAATATCATCAGGCTGCTTGAGCTTTACGTTTGCAATTTGGGATAACAAAAGAGGAAGCTAGGAGCATAGTAAAAGCCTGTACAGCTTGCCTTCCTCTCCATGCTCCTAAGCTCCCTCCAGGGAAAAACCCTGGTGATTTGAGATCTAATGAAATCTGGCAAATGGATGTGACCCATTATAAATCTTTTGGTTGCCTGTCTTTTATCCATGTTGTAGTACACACCTTTTAAGGACTTACTTTTTCAATACCAGCAACAAAAGAGATAGCTCAAGCCATCACTGAATTCCTTATGCAAGATTTTGTAATTATGTGCCACAAGCAATAAAAAAGATAGTGTACCTGCATATACTTCTAAACATTTTGTACACTTTTATGCACAGTATCAGATTTTACACACTACTGGCATACCTTTTAATTCTCAAGTACAGGAAATAGTAGAGAGGAGAAAACGGGGACATCATAATACTCCTACAAAAAACAAAAGAAAGGGGGGAGCCACAGGTAAACCCTAGAGAACTTTTAAACTTAGCCCTTTATACTATTATTATTATTATTATTATTATTATTATTATTATTATTATTATTATTGTTATTTTTTGATAAAGATGCACTGGCTCTGGCAGACAAGTTTTACAATCCACTGGAAGAGCAGTGTCCAGTGCGAGCAGCTCCACTATCTTTAGATAATCTCCAGGTGATGTGGAGAGATCCAGAAAGTGGTAAATGGAAGGAACCAGCTAGGTTAACTGCTTGATGGAGAGTGTTTGCTTGTATCTCTACAGAGAGAGAAGGAATGTCTTGCCCAAGGTTAATCAAGAAGCTCTTACATCAGCAAATGTGGTAAAGCTGTGCCTCAATTTCCTATTTTGTGGACATCATAAAGATGAGGCTGTCCATGTTGAACAAAAGGATAAATTTTTTTGAGGATGAGAAAGAGATTGAGAAGCTCATAGAAATGCTCTCATGAATTAAATAAAATAGTTGAAATATTTTAATTTAAATAAAAATTTAATTAACATATTTGCCACTATATTGTACTAGTATTACCAATAGGCTACTTCAAATTTCTCCAGACTCCAAATGTTCTCAGCTACCAAGACAAGAAAATAGAAGCTAAGTAAAGCCTCTTAGAATAATGAGAGGAACTAGAAAGTATTGAATCTTGATTTTTTATCTCTGTCTCTCCTTCCCTCCCTCTGTCTGCTTATCTCTATTTCATCTCCTTTCTTTCTCTCTTTCTCCTACCCTTTTCAGATTTAATAATGAAACAATAAACCACTAAATATATAACATGTTATGTTCATCCCAGGTCTATCAACTCTTCTCCTTTCATTGTTAATTCATTTATTCCTGCTCCTGGCTGAACCATTAAAGTATATTTCAGTGTGCTGTTAATATTAAGGGGCATGTACCCTACTTAATCAATTGACTTTGTATTTTAAAACATGATGATTTCAAGTGAATGTTACAGGGTGTGAATAAAATAGTCATGCAGATCCCATTAGGCAGGACTAATTGATTTTTACTACCTCTTCTGAGCTAAAGAGATTTAGATAGGTTAATTTGGGATTGCTGTGAGCTACACTTAATCTTTTCACACCTACAGTTTCAGTCTCATCTACTGGCAACATTAAGAAAGCTCTCTGAAATTTTTGATATAAAATGGAACATAAAAAAGAAAAAGAAAAGGGCTTTTAATGCCTCAGAGATGAGCTGATTTTTTTAAAGTATGAGTTGCATCTTTTTAAATTATTTTTTATTTTTTATTTTTTGTTAAAAGAAATACAAATCAACTGGAATCACGGAGAAAGCTACTCTAGTATTTTACATCTATCCATAAAACAGACAGAACAAGAGTCCCATGGGTATAAAATCTATAATTAGCCTATTTTTCAATGTGTTATCTTAACCTTGGAGTTCAAGATCTCCCACAATACCAGTGGCAGAATTTCCACAGATACAGTAGAGCCAAGAGTTAAATAATGTTTCTACAAATTGTATCTGTATAAAGTATGCCAAATAATTCCAGTGAAAAACTTGTTCCCTTTAGCTTTTTATTTTTTTATCTGGGGTTGTGATTTTGTTTTCTTTGCCTCTACATTATAACCCATCTACATTAGGTCTATTAAATATAGAATTACAATTACTACTAAGACTTTCAATAATATCCTTCATTCATGACAGGTCTATGATGAAATAGCCATGAGAAGTGAGTGTGATAGAAGATGATGTTTTAAATTTATCATTCATTTATTTATTTAATTTCAGGATAATAGAAAGGCATATAACAGAAGACTATGTTTGTACAATTTATGTTCACTAACAATTACAATTCATTTTTATCTACTTTGATTTATTGGACTTCTACTTCTCTTCAAGAAATCAGAGTAATTTTGTGACAAAAGAAAGATATTTTGAGACTGTGAAGCTTTTTAATGCCCATTCAATGACATTATATCAACAGCTTTCTCAACTACAGTTAGGTTCCTTCCATTTCAAACACCAAAGGCATCTACACAATACTGCTAAATGCCCTGACCAAACACTTCCTGTTAGAGGCCCCAAGGGTATTGAAAATAATACTTTCAGAGATACACACTTAGCAAGCAGTTGTTGGTGCTGATAATAGGAGAACAAATTAAACATTTTATAAGTATCCCTTTGAGCCTCATATTGATTTATAAAAACATACAATCACATTATTTGTGTTTGATTGTATTTTTATTTATTTGATAAAATATTTCTCAATTACATTTTATCACAGTTTAGGACATACTCAGGAGTTTTTTCCTGACACTTCTGTCCAGATGATTATTAGAAACTCTCTACAATTTTCTCATCATATATTTCATTTTCAGAATATCTTTTATGTAATGTGCATGTACCATTTTTGGCAAATATACTGCAGTTTACTTTCACACACTGCCCTTTAAAATCATCAGAAATTTAGATTTTTTATAACTTGTAGTGTTTCATGATTTTCACAGTAATTACTAGTAATGAGAATAATATAAAGATTATTGAAAAAAAATTAAAAATTCAATTATCTATTAAAAAAAATAACCAGGGGCAGAGCCAAGATGGCAGAGAAGATACACGCAAATTTGTAAGCTCCCTTCTTCCCTCATTACCAATTAGTTAAATCAGCCTCAAAAATAACTCTGAACTGATAAAAACCACAAGGATTAGAAGCACAACTTACCAGCTGAAGAGAATCTGGAATTTCAACAGAAAAGGTCTGTTCCGAGGGGAGGAAAAAAAAAAAAAAAGACCAACACAGACAAGGTTAAGTGCCAACACACTGTGCCAATCTGGCTGGGGAGAACTCTGGGAACAGAGAAGCTACTGAGATAGAGGAATCTGACACAGGCTGTTAGCTCTTCTCTGCTTATAAAACAACAGATCAGAAGAGAAATCAAGCCACTTTAAAATATAAAGCCAGATCCTAGAACCACCCCAATCCAGAAGTGACCTAATAGATCTCGTCACTGCTGTGCAGCCACCTTCTGCTGTCTGTGGCTTCTCCTTGGGGTAGTTAAGAGCCTAAACATCAGGGACACAGACCTAGGCAGCCTCTAATCCACATAGTGCTGGGCTCAGCCTGAGGCAGTGGAATTCTAGCAGCTGCGGAATTCCCAGAGAAGCAGAACTCCCAGAGAAGCAGAACCTTTGAAGTAGGGACCATGGTTTCTAGGCAGACACTTCTGGCTTGAATGCAGGGATTTTCGTGTCAGCTGCTGATATCCATGGCCCACCAGAGGCATTGGCTGGAGTTTGTGATGCTTTCACTTTTCAGCTTTAAGCCTCAAGTCAGTCGTTAGGCCACACAGCAGGGTCCTTCACTGGGCACTCCTCACAATGCACCTGTGCTAAACACCTCTGAGGCATTTCCAGGGAGGGGGGAGGGGAAACTCTCTCCCAGAGCTCTCTCTTACCTCAGGCACAAGGTTGTTGCATTTTATCTCTGGTCTGGGAGGAAGCTGGTAAATAAATAAATAAACTTCTTACCCCAAGGGCAAACCTCAATAAATTTTTAACAATGAATAAGAAGCTGAAGAGAACAATTGACACCTTCTACATAGAGAAAGAGCCGTATCCAACCCCGAGGAAGTTAACACTAGACAGTCTTCAGATAGCACCCTAAAGGAGAATGATACCTGCCCCCCATCACATAACTCTCTCCTAGAAGAGACTATTAAAAAGTTAAGAGAGTTTGAAGAAAAATGGGGAAAGGAAAGAGAAGCTAGGATAGAGAATAACAATGTCCTGAAATTTGAGTTGGAAAAAATAAAAAATTCACAGGAGGTGCAGGGAAACAAAATTTGTGAATTAGAAAAGGTTAACAAAATCACAGGAAAATAGGATTTCTGAATTGGAAAAGATAAAAAATTCTCAAGAAAATAGGATTTCTGAATTGGAAAAGATAAAAAAGTCTCAAGAAAGTAGGATTTCACTAAAAAATTAGTGAAATGAAAAAAAAATCAACAGAGCAAAATAATTCATTTAAAAACTCAATTGGCATATACAAAAAGAAGTAAAAATGTGAATGAAGAAAATAACTCACTAAAAATCAGGATAGAACAAATAGAAATGAATGATTCATTGAGAAACCAAAAATCAGTCAAATAAAACAAAAAAAAAAATGAACAGCTGGAGAATAACATCAAATATTTACTGGAAAAATCTATAAACCTGGAAAATAGATCTAGGAGAGATAATCTGAGGATCACTGGACTTCCCAGAAACTATGATCAAAAAAAGAGCGTAGATTCTATTTTACAGGAAATCATCAAAGAGAACTGTCCAGAGATAATAGAAACAGAAGGCAAAATAGGCATTTAAAGAGTTCACCTAATACCTTCTGAAAAAGATCCTAAAAAAAGAATTCCACAGAACATTGCGGCTAAGCTGTAGAACTACCAAACTAAGGAAAAAAATATTGCAAGCAGCTAGGAAGAAACAATTCAAATATCAAGGTGCCACAATAAGGGTCACTCAAGATCTGGCTGCCTCCACATTAAAGGTTCGAAGGGCCTGGAATCTGATATTCCGAAAGGCAATAGAACAAGGATTGCAAACAAGAATAAACTACCCAGCTAAGTTTAGCATTTTCTTCCATGGAAGAAGATGGTCATTTAAAGAAACAGAGGAATTCCATTTGCTTCTAAGAAAAAAACCAGACTTAAACAAAAAAAAATTGATCTACATGCACAAGACTTAAGAGAAGCAGAAAAAGGTAAAAAACAAAACAAAACAAAACAAACAAACAAAAAAACACCTCTTGAGAACTGTATCTCTGTTGTGGATATACAGAAAGTCCACATGGATAATTTGATTATACTGATATAATATAAAAAAGGGAAGAAGTAAAGGGAAGGGGATAGTATCAGAAAAAGGGGAAGGAGTGATAAAGAGGGAAACTATATTGCAGGAAGAGGCATAGAACATATACTACATCTGAAGGAATTTAGAGAGGGGGAGAATCATTGTGTGAATCTTACTTTCATCAGAGTAGGCTCAAAGACTAAATAATTGACATATTTGTTTTTCAGAGAATTCTCTCTCACCTCATTAAAAGGAGGGAGAGGAAAAGGGAAAAGGAAAAGGGGAATAATGGAAGAGTACAAGAAAGGGGAAGGGACTTAAAAGGAGGGGGCAGAGATACTAAAAAGGGAGAGGTGTGGGTCACAAGTGGGGTCTATAAATTAAATACTGGGGAAGGGGCTCAGGGGGGTCAAGGGGAAAAAAGCATAATCTGGGGATAATATGATGGCAGGAAATAGAGAATTAGTAATTTTAACTATAAATGTGAATGGGATGAACTCTCCCATTAAAAAGAGGCAGATAGCAGAATAGATCAAAAGTCAGAACCCTACAATATGTTGTTTACAGGAAACACACTTAAAGCAGGGAGATACATATAGAGTAAAGGTAAAAGGTTGGAGCAGAATCAATTATGCTTCAGGTAAAGCAAAAAAGCAGGGGTTGCCAGACTTATCTTAAATCATGCAAAAGCAGAAATTGATCTAATTAAAAGAGATAAGGAAGGAAACTATATCCTGCTAAGAGGTAGCATAAACAATGAAGCCATATCAATACTAAACATATATGCACCAAGTGGTATAGCCTCTAAATTCCTAAAGGAAAAGTTAAGAGAGTTGCAAGAAGAAATAGACAGCAAAACTATAATAGTGGGAGATCTCAAACTTGCACTCTCAAAATTAGACAAATCAAACCACAAAACAAATAAGAAAGAAATTAAAAAGGTAAATTGAACATTAGAAAAACTAGGTATGATAGACCTTTGGAGAAAACTGAATGGTGATAGAAAGGAGTATACTTTCTTCTCAGCAGTTCAAGGAACCTATACAAAAAATTAACCATATATTAGGACATAAAGATCTCAAAATTAAATGCAGGAAGGCAGAAATAGCAAATGCCTTCTTCTGTGATCACAATCAATAAGAAGTTAGGGGTAAATAGACCAAAAAGTAATTGGAAACTGAATAATATCATCTTAAAGAATGACTGGGTGAAACAGCAAACTATAGAAACAATTAATAATTTGACCTAAGATAATGACAATGATGAGACATCATATCACATTTGTGGGAAGCAGCTAAAGCAGTAATAAGGGGAAATTTTATATCTTTAGAGGCTTATTTGAACAAAATAGAGAAAGAGAAGATTAATGAATTGGGCCTGCAACTTAAAAAGCTAGAAAAAGACCAAATTAAAAACCCCCAGCCAAAAACCAAACTTGAAATACTAAAATTAAAAAGAGGAATCAATAATATTGAAAGCAAAAAGACTATTGAAGTAATAAATAAAACCAAGAGTTGGTTTTATGAAAAAGCCAATAAAATAGATAAACCTTTGGTAAATCTGATCAGAAAAAGCAAAGAGGAAAATCAAATTGTTAGTCTTACAAATGAAAAGGGGGATCTTTCCACCAATGAAGAGGAAATTAGAGAAATAATGAGTTACTTTGCCCAACTTTATGCCAATAAATTAGATAACTTAAATGAAATGGATGAGTACCTGAAAAATTATTGGCTTCCTAGATTAACAGAGGAGGAGATAAATCGCTTAAATTGTCCCATTTCAGAAAAAAAAAATAGAACAAACTATTAATCAACTCCCCAGCAAAAAATCCCCAGGACCAGATGGATTTACAAGTGAATTCTAACCAAACATTTAAAGAACAATTAGCCCAATGTTATATAAACTATTTGAAAAAAATAGGGGATGAAGGAGTCTTACCAAACTTCTTTTATGACACAGACATGGTACTGATACCTAAACCAGGTAGATCAAAAACTGAGAAAGAAAACTATAGACCAATTTCCTTAATAAATATTGATGCTAAAATCTTAAATAAGATATTAGCAAAAAGACTTCAGAAAATCATCCCCAGGATAATACACTGTGATCAAGTAGGATTTATACCAGGAATGCAGGGCTGGTTTAATATTAGGAAAACTATTAGTATAATTGACCATATTAACAATCAAATTAATTTAAACCATATGATCATCTCAATAGATGGAGAAAAAATATTTGATAAAATTCAACATCCATTCCTACTAAAAATGCTTTAGAGTAGAAGAATAAATGGACTATTCCTTAGATTAATCAGGAGCATATATTTAAGACTGTCAATAAGCATAATATGTAATGGAGATAAACTGGAACTTTTCGCAGTAAGATCAGGAGTGAAACAAGGCTGTCCACTATCACCATTACTATTCAATATTGTATTAGAAATGCTAGCCTTGGCAATAAGATTTGAGAAAGTGATTAAAGGAATAAGAGTAGGTAATGAGGAAATGAAAGTGTCACTCTTTGCAGATGATATGATGGTATACTTAGAAAATCCCAGAAATTCTAATAAAAAGTTATTAGAAATAATTCACAACTTTAGCAAAGTTGGTGGATACAGAAATTCCATTCCAAACAAATGTTGAGAGTATAAAATATTTGGGAATCCATCTACCAAAGCAAAGTCAGGAATCATATGAGCAAAATTACAAAACACTTTCAACAAAAATAAAGTCAAATTTCAATAATTGGAAAGACATTCAGTGCTCATGGTTAGGCAGAGTGAATATAATAAAGATTACAATACTCCCCAAACTAATTTATTTATTTAGTACTATACCAATCAGACTCCCAAGAAACTATTTTAATGACCTAGAAAAAATAACAACAAAATTCATATGGAAGAATAAAAGGTCGAGAATTTCAAGGGTATTAATGAAAAAAAAAAAGTCAGATGAAGGTGGTCTATATGTACCTGATCTAAAGCTATATTATATAGCAGCAGTCACCAAAACCATTTGTTATTGGCTAAGAAAAAGACCAGTTGATCAGTGGAACAGATTAGGTACAAAGGACAAAAAAAGGGTACATCTATAGCAATCTAGTGTTTGATAAACCCAAAGACATCAACATTTGGGATAAAAATTCATTATTTGAAAAAAACTGTTGGGAAAATTGGAAATTAGTATGGCAGAAATTAGATATGGACCCACACTTAACCCCCTATACCAAGATAAGAGCAAATTCCATGATTTAGGCATAAAGAATAAGATCATAGATAGACTAGAGGAACAGAGGATAGTCTACCTCTCAGACCTGTGGTGAAGGAAGAAATTTATGACTAGAGGAGAACTAGAGATCATTATCGATCACAAAATAGAAGATTTTGATTACATCAAACTAAAAAGTTTCTGAACAAACAATACTAATGCAAATAAGATTAGAAGGGAAGTAACAAATTGGGAAATATTTTTACAGTTAAAGGTTCTGATAAAGGTCTCATTTCCAAAATATATAGAGAACTGGCCATAATTTATAAGAAATCAAACCCTTCTCCAATTGATAAATGGTCAAAGGATATTTACAGACAATTCTTAGGTGATGAAATTGAAACTATATCCATTCATATCAAAGAGTGTTCCAAATCACTACTGATCAGAGAAATTCAAATTAAAACAACTCTGAGATACCACTACACACCTGCCAGATTGGCTAAGATGACAGGAACAAATAATGATGAATGTTGGAGGGATGTGGGAAAACTGGGACACTAATACACTGTTGGTGGAGTTGTGAAAGAATCCAACCATTCTGGAGAACAATCTGGAATTATGCTCAAAAAATTATCAAATTGTGCATACCCTTTGATCTGGCAGTGCTACTACTGGGCTTATATCCCAAAGAAATACTATAGAGGGGAAAAGGACCTGGATGTGCCAAAATATTTGTGGCAGCTCTTTTCATAGTGGCTAGAAACTGGAAGATAAATGGATGTCCATCAATTGGAGAATGGTTGGGTAAATTATGGTATATGAAGGTTATGGAATATTATTGCTCTGTAAGAAATGACCAACAGGAGGAATTCAGAAAGGTTTGGAGAGACTTAAATGAACTGATGTTGAGTGAAATGAGCAGAATCAGAAGATCAGTATACACTTCAACAACAATACTGTATGAGGACGTATTCTGATGGAAGTAGATATCTTCAAAATAAAGAAGATCCAACTCACTTCCAGTTGATAAATGATGGACAGAAATAACTGCTCCCAGAGAAGGAACACTGGGAATTGAATGTAAACTGTTAGCACTACTGTTTATCTACCTAGGTTACTTATATCTTCAAAATCCAATACTTAACGTGCAACAATAAAATTGGATTTACACACATATATTGTATCTTGATTATACTGTAACACATGTAAAATGTATGGGATTGCCTGTCATCTAGGGGAGGGAGTGGAAAATTTGGAAAAATGAATACAAGGGATAATGTTATAAAAAATTACTCATGTATATATGCTGTCAAAAATTTTATAATTATAAAATTAATTTTAAAAAAAGAAAAAAAATTAACCTAGATCATTCATCAGACTTTTAACCTGGTCTCTACTCCCCAGATTATCTTGCAAAGCTGCCAAATTAATCTTCCTACTGAATTTGTTTGACCATCTCATATCAGGCAAAAGCTTTCCTTGGATCCCCACTCCTCTTCTGATTAAATGTCAGACAACTTCAGATTTTAAAGATCTCCAGGTCAAGATTTCTCACACTTGTCCTTTATACTTGCCACTCTACTCTATATTGACTTACACTATTCCCCCAAATTACCCCATTTCCCCATATTCTTATACTTTCCCAACTGCTTTTGTAAAATTTTATTTTTGTTTTTCTTTTTTACATGACAAACATTCATACATGACTCACCATGAAAAGAGTATTGTAACATAGTAAAATAGTTTAGCAATAATAAGATGAACTAATTTGAAATTGCATGCCATATTTCATACCTGTAGCTACTTCCTCCCATTACCCTATTCTTATTAAAAAAAATTAGTTAAATACTTATTAGATTCCTATCTCCTTTTTAGGGTTAGCCCACCAATTTCCTTTAATTGTATCTTAAGCCCCTTGTTAATTGCCAAAACCCAATTTCCCACCAAAAATCTTAGTGATTTAGGCCACTCTTAGAAGCATAATAAAATCTTTGTCTCTTGATTTGAAGAAACTATAAGCCCACATCTTACCCCAGCAATATAAAGTAGATGGCTTAGAATGTAGAGGCAAAGAAAATAAAATCAAAACCGCAGATAAAAAAATAAAAAGCTAAGGGGAACAAGTTTTTCACTGGAATTATTTGGCATACTTTATACATATACAATTTGTAGAAACATTATTTAACTCTTGGCTCTACTGTATCTGTGGAAATTCTGCCATACATACACACACACACACACACACACACACACACACACACACACACACACACACATATATATATATATATATATATATATATATATATATATATATATATATTTAGCATCCAATACCCACAAACCCCCAAATTTGGTGGCCTTGTATGTAGAAAGTCTGAATACACTTATTACCCTTACATTTTGGTGGCCCCAAATGGAAACAGTCTGGCTTCCTCTTTTTCTCTGATGTTCTCCTATAGGTACCAGAAGCCTCTGGGAAGGTTCCCTTTTTTTGTTTTAACTCAAGAAACTATATATACATATATCAATGGTTAAATCCATAAAATGGAACAAGTTTCAGTATGGGAGGAATTACACAGGCAAGTAGTATAAAGGGCTAAGTTATTTAGAAGTTCTCTAAGGTTACCCATGGCTCTCCCTCTTTTTTATGTTTGGAGGAGCATCTTGATATTTCTGTTCCTCATCTCTACTATTGTCTGTTATTGAGGATTGAAGGGTATGCCAGTGGTGTGGGAAATCTGATTACTGTGAAAAAAAGTGTGCAAAATGTTTGGAAATATATGAAGGTCCATTATTTGTTTTTATTTCTTGTGGCACACCCATAACTATAAAAGCCTGTGTAAGGAATTCAGTGACAACTTGAGCCATCTCTTGCTGCTGGTACTGCAGAAGTAAATCCTGAGAAGGTGTCCATGACAACATGGATAAAAGGCAACTGTTCAAAAGATTTATAATGGGTCACATCCATCTGCCAAATGCCATTCGGCATTAAATCACAAGGATCCTACCTTAGAGGTAGCATAGGAGTGTGGGAAGGGAGGCAAACCATACAGGCTTTAACTATGCTTCTAGCTTCCTCTCTTATTATCTCAAACTGAAGATGTAAAGCTCATGCAGTTTTATGATATTTAGAATGACAATCTTGGGTAGCCTAAAATAAGGCTAACGTGGGGAAAAGGTGATCTGCCTTCTAGTTTCCATTAAAAAAAATTAGGTTCTGGAAGACCAGTATGAGAAGGAACATGCAAGAGGTAATACTTAACTGAGTGTTTCACACTTGCTCAAGAAATTCCTTAAAAAGCTGAAATGTGTTAGAGTCTACAAATTTTATTTCAGCTATGGTAATTGTTTGTACCATACCTATTGAATAAGCCTAATCGGATATATTTACATCTCCTGGGTAATAAATAAGAACTATCATAATTGCGTACAACTCATTCTGCTGATTGGATTGAAAGGAAATTCTGCCTACTCTTTTTATAACTTAAGTGAAAAGAATTTATAGGACAAATGTTATGTGTTTGGATGTATCTGTAAAGATGGTCATTCCTTTAAGAGATGTAGTGTTCTGGTTGATTTTCTGGAGATTTTTGGACCAGTCTTCATTTCAGCTGAGTAATTGTCATGAGAATAGCCAGGGATAAAGTCCAAATTCTTTACTATCCCCTTCAAAGTCTGTCTCCTTCACTAAGTAAGCCTAGCCAGCTTACTAGAAGGCCTTCAGACAGGACTTGGTTTCAGTGGAGAAATGAAGGAGAGCCATCACGAGCCTGATCAAAGATGGAATGTCTCTTTGAGTCTGAGGGCTTGTGTCTACCTCTAGCCACCACAAAAGTGGAAGATGTAATGAATGTCTCTGGGTGAGTTTGTCCCAGCTTATTTTTTTTTTTAATTTATTTTATTTATTTTATTTCTATTTATTTATTTATTTATTTATTTATTTATTTATTTATTTATTTATTCATTTTTTCCAAATTATCCCCTCCCTCCCTCCACTCTCTCCCCCCAATGGCAGGTAATCTCATACATTTTACATGTGTTACAATATAACCTAGATACAATATATGTGTGTAAATACCATTTTCTTGTTGCACATTAATTATTAGCTTCTGAAGGTATAAGTAACCTGGGTAGATAGACAGTAGTGCTAACAATTTACATTCGCTTCCAAGTGTTCCTTCTCTGGGTATAGTTATTTCTGTCCATCATTGATCAACTGGAAGTGAGTTGGATCTTCTTTATGTTGAAGATTTCCACTTCCATCAGAATACATCCTCATACAGTATTGTTGTTGAAGTGTATAGTGATCTTCTGGTTCTGCTCATTTCACTCAGCAACAGTTGATTTAAGTCTCTCCAAGCCTCTCTGTATTCCTCCTGCTGGTCATTTCTTACAGAGCAATAATATTCCATAACCTTCATATACCACAATTTACCCAACCATTCTCCAATTGATGGACATCCATTTATCTTCCAGTTTCTAGCCACTATGAAAAGAGCTGCCACAAATATTTTGGCACATCCAGGTCCCTTTCCACTCTTTAGTATTTCTTTGGGATATAATCCCAGTAATAGCAATGCTGGGTCAAAGGGTATGCACAGTTTGACAACTTTTTGGGCATAGTTCCAAATTGCTCTCCAGAATGGCTTGATTCTTTCACAACTCCACCAACAATGTATCAGTGTCCCAGTTTTCCCACATCCCTCCAACATTCATCATTATTTGTTCCTGTCATCTTAGCCAATCTGACAGGTGTGTAGTGGTATCTCAGAGTTGTTTTAATTTGAATTTCTTTGATCAGTAGTGATTTGGAACACTTTTTCATATGAGTGGAAATAGTTTCAATTTCATCATCTGAGAATTGTCTGTTCATATCCCTTGACCATTTATCAATTGGAGAATGGTTTGGTTTCCTATAAATCAGGGTCAGTTCTCTATATGTTTTGGAAATGAGACCTTTGTCAGAACCTTTACTTTTAAAAATATTTTCCCAATTTGTTACTTCCCTTCTAATCTTGTTTGCATTAGTATTGTTTGTACTCTATTTTGTGATCAATAATGATCTCTAGTTCTCCTCTGGTCATAAATTCCTTCCTCCTCCACAGGTCTGATAGGTAGATTATTCTCTGTTCCTCTAATCTATTTATGATCTCATTCTTTATGCCTAAATCATGGACCCATTTTGATCTTATCTTGGTATATGGTGTTAAGTGTAGATCCATATCTAATTTCTGCCATACTAATTTCCAGTTTTCCCAACAGTTTCTTTTGAATAATGAATTTTTGTCCCTAATGTTGGTATCTTTGGGTTTGTCAAAGATTAGATTGCTATAGATGTACCCTTTTTTGTCCTTTGTATCTAATCTGTAACACTGATTTACCGTCGTATTTCTTAGCCAGTACCAAATGGTTTTGGTGACTGCTGCTATATAATATAGCTTTAGATCAGGTACACTTAGACCACCTTCCTCTGACTTTTTTTTCATTAGTTCCCTTGCAATTCTCGACCTTTTATTCTTCCATATGAATTTTGTTGTTATTTTTTCTAGGTCATTAAAATAGTTTCTTGAGAGTCTGATTGGTATAGCACTAAATAAATAGATTAGTTTGGGGAGTATAGTCATCTTTATTATATTCGCTTGGCCTATCCAAGAGCACTGAATGTCTTTCCAATTATTAAAATCTGACTTTATTATTGAGGCAAGTGTTTTGTAATTTTTCTCATATAATTCCTGACTATTCTTTGGTAGATGGATTCCCAAATACTTTATACTCTCAACATTTGTTTGGAATGGAATTTCTCTTTGTATCTCTTGCTGTTGCATTTTGTTGGTGATATATAAGAATGCTGAGGATTTATGTGGATTTATTTTGTATCCTGCCACTTTGCTAAAATTCTGAATTATTTCTAATAGCTTTTTAGCAGAGTCTTTGGGGTTCTCTAAGTATACCATCATGTCATCTGCAAAGAGTGATAGTTTGATTTCCTCATTTCCTACTTTAATTCCTTGAATCTCTTTCTCGGCTCTTATTGCCGAGGCTAGCGTTTCTAGTACTATATTGAATAGTAATGGTGATAGTGGACAACCTTGTTTCACTCCTGATCTTACTGGGAAAGGTTGCAGTTTATTTCTATTGCATATTATGCTTACTGACGGTCTTAAATATATGCTCCTGATTAATCTAAGGAATAATCCATTTATTCCTATACTCTCAAGAGTTTTTAGTAGGAATGGATGTTGGATTTTGTCAAATGCTTTTTCTGCATCAATTGAGATGATCATATGGTTTTTATTAATTTGATTATTAATATGGTCAATTATACTAATAGTTTTCCTAATATAAAACCAGCCCTGCATTCCTGGTATGAATCCTATTTGATCATAGTGTATTATCCTGGGGATGATTTTCTGAAGTCTTTTTGCTAATATCTTATTTAAGATTTTAGCATCAATATTCATTAAGGAAATTGGTCTATAATTTTCTTTCTCAGTTTTTGATCGACCTGGTTTAGGTATCAGTACCATGTCTGTGTCATAAAAGGAGTTTGGTAGGACTCCTTCATTCCCTATTTTTTCAAATAGTTTATATAGCATTGGGGCTAATTGTTCTTTAAATGTTTGGTAGAATTCACATGTAAATCCATCTGGTCCAGGGGATTTCTTCCTGGGGAGTTTATTAGTAGCTTGTTCTATTTCTTTTTCTGAAATGGGACTATTTAAGCAATTTATTTCCTCCTCTGTTAATCCAGGAAGCCTATATTTTTGGAGGTAGTCATCTATTTCACTTAAGTTATCAAATTTATTGGCATAAAGTTGGGCAAAGTAACTACTTATTATTTCTCTTATTTCCTCTTCATTGGTGGAAAGATCCCCCTTTTCATTTGTAAGACTAACAATTTGATTTTCCTCTTTCTTTTTTCTGATCAGATTGACCAAAGGTTTATCTATTTTACTGGCTTTTTCATAAAACCAACTCTTGGTTTTATTTATTAATTCAGTAGTTTTTTTTTTACTTTCAATATTATTGATTTCTCCTTTTAATTTTTGTATTTCAAGTTTAATTTTTGGTTGGGGGTTTTTAATTTGGTTTTTTTCTAGCCTTTTAAGTTGCAGGCCCAATTCATTAATCTTCTCTTTCTCTATTTTCTTCAAATAAGCCTCTAAAGATACAAAATTTCCCCTTATTACTGCTTTTGCTGCTTCCCACAAATGTGATATGATGTCTCATCGTTGTCATTATCTTAGGTCAAATTATTAATTGTTTCTATAATTTGCTCTTTCACCCAGTCATTCTTTAAGATGAGATTATTCAGTTTCCAATTACTTTTTAGTCAATTTACCCATAACTTTTTACTGAATGTAGCTTTTATTGCATTGTGGTCTGAGAAGAAGGCATTTATTATTTCTGCCTTCCTACATTTAATTTTTAGATCTTTATGTCCTAATATATGGTCAATTTTTGTATACGATCCATGAACTGCTGAGAAGAAAGTATATTCCTTTCTATTGCCATTCAGTTTTATCCAAAGGTCTATCATACCTAGTTTTTCTAATGTTCTATTTACTTTTTAAATTTCTTTCTTATTTGTTTTGTGGTTTGATTTGTCTAAATCTGAGAGTGCAAGGTTGAGATCTCCTACTATTATAGTTTTACTGTCTATTTCTTCTTGCAACTCTCTTAACTTTTCCTTTAGAAAGTTAGATGCTATACCACTTGGTGCATATATGTTTAGTATCGATATGGCTTCATTATTTATGCTACCTTTCAGCAGGATATAATTTCCTTCCTTTTCTCTTTTAACTAGATCAACTTCTGCTTTTGCTTGATCTGAGATAAGGATAGCTACCCCTGCTTTTTTGGCTTTACCTGAAGCATAATAGATTCTGCTCCAACCTTTTACCTTTACTCTATATGTATCTCCCTGTTTTAAGTGTGTTTTCTATAAACAACATATTGTAGGGTTCTGATTTTTGATCCAGTCTGCTATCTGTCTCCTTTTGATGGGAGCATTCATCCCATTCACATTTACAGTTAAAATTACTAATTCTGTATTTCCTTCCATCATATTATCCCCAGATTATGTTTTTTCCCTTGACCCCCCTGAAACCCTTCCCCAATATTTAATTTATAGACCCCCTTGTGACGCGCAGCCCTCCCTTTTTTTGTTGTTAGTATCCCTCCCCCTCCCTCCCCGTCCCTTCCCTTATTCTCCTTTTCCTTTTCCCTTTTCCTCTCCCCCTTTTTAATGAGGTGATAGAGAATTCTCTGAAAAACAAATATGACAATTATTTACTCTTTGAGCCTCTTCTGATGAGAGTAAGATTTACACAATGATTCTCCCCCTCTCTAAATTCCCTCAGATATGGTGTATTTTCTATGTCTCTTCCTGGGATGTAGTTTCCCTCTTTTTATCACTTCCTCCCCTTTTTCTGATACTACCCCTTTCCCTTTACTATACCCCTCCTTTTTTTTTTCTTTTATATCAGTAAAATCAAATTATCCATGCGTAATTTCTATATACCCACAACAGAGATATAGTTCTCAACGGTTCTGTGTACCTTTTTCTGTTTCTCTTCAGTCTTGTGGATGTAGATCAAATTTTTTGTTTAAGTCTGGTTTTTTTCTTAGAAACATATGGAATTCCTCTATTTCATTGAATGACCATCTTCTTCCATGGAAAAAGATGCTAAACTTAGCTGGGTAGTTTATTCTTGGTTGCAATCCTTGATCTTTTGCCTTTCGGAATATCAGGTTCCAGGCCCTTCTGTCTTTTAATGTGGAGGCAGCCAGATCTTGTGTGACCTTATTGTGGCACCTTGGTATTTAAATTGTTTTTTTCTAGCTGCTTGCAGGATTTTCTCCTTTGTGTGGTAATTCTGCAGCTTAGCCACAATATTCTGTGGTGTTCTTTTTTTAGGGTCTATTTCAGAAGGAGCTTCTCTGGGACTTTTGTTCCACAGCCTCCAGCGGAGCCATGCACTATGAGTTATCAGCCCGCCCACTTTTCAATCTCTTAACTACCCCTAGGTGAAAGCCTGGATTGCCTATGTCGGCCACACCCACAGTGCCAAGATCTGCTGAGTCACCCCAGGGATCCGGGAAGATCCAATCTGGTTTTAAATTTTAAAGTGGCTTAGATTTCTCTTCTGAACTGCTGTATTATAAGCAGAGAAGAGCTAACAGCCTGTGCCAGATTCCTCTATCTCAGTGGCTTCTCTGATCCCAGAGCCCTCCCCAGTGCGATCGACGCAGTGCGCCACTACCCCACCGTCTGCGCCGGCCTCTCTTCTTCCTCCCCTGGGAGCTGACCTTTCCTGTTGAAAGTCTAGATTCTCTTCAGCTGGTAAGTCGTGCTTCCAGTCCTTGTGGATTCTATTAGTCCAGCGCTATTTCTGAGCCTGATTATATCTAGTTGGTTGTGAGGGAAGAAAGGAGCTTACTCAGTCGCGTGTATCTTCTCCGCCATCTTGGCTCCACCCCCTTGTCCCAGCTTATAAGCTGTATATTGAGTATTAGCAATCATTATATCATTAAGGAAGCATTATTTGTTGTAAGATTAATTCAATCATACTGAACTAGAAAACTATTAATCACCATGCTAAACTAGATATCATCTTATCAATTCCACTAAGTAAACACCTTGTTTGTAAGAATCCTTGCCTAAGTATATTTCTCCAGAGTTCTGACCCATTATAACGAGGGATCTTAGAAATCTTTTTTTCTAAACCCATGGCCAATTATGTAATTCCCAGGATGTCCTTAAGGGGCTCCAGAGTGAAATTTGGAGCTGTGGCCAATATCATTTGTCACTCTGGGTGGTTTCACAGCATACATTAATTCAAAGGTTTAAAAGGTTTATATATTGTTAGGTTAAATCACAGATAATTATATTACTCATTTAATGGCTTTTAACAAGATTCTATCTATAGGCACTGGGTAAGGAATAAGGCTTTGGTCTGGTTGTGCTGTTTTTGCTATGGATTTCCAATCTTTAGGGGTTAGGATTTCATAAGCAAAATTCTCTAACAGCATTTTAACATAATATGATATATACCCATAGATAGTACAAGCCTTTTTCAAATCCTTGATATTGTCCAGATTAAAAGAAGTGTCTCTTTTCTTGATTTGGCCTGGAGGCCCATTAGGGTCTGCTTCTTCATTTACAAAATATGCTTCCATTCTCAATCCAAATGTATCCTGTCTCTCCTCTTTTGCTTTAACCAGTGCCTCCTGTAATCAGGACATAAGAAGATGGCAAAACTGCTATGCTGGTGTACTGATGTTGTACCACCTTCCCTACTGTTCTTCTGTCTCCCACCCTTAAAGACAGAGTTGAGGGGGAAGGATGAAAAAGTAATGGGTCAGGAAACAGGATACACCAGGGGCACAGGAGCACGTATAAGTGCAGGGGGCTGAGAAACAGAGAAGTGCCATGGCCCTCGAACCTCCCAGCTCCATCTTTGTCTTTGTTTAATGTACTACACAATTTAGAATTGTCACCACCTTCTTCTTCTTTGTTTTCCTCACCCTCCTTTGTTTGGCACCCTATACTAAAAGCCCTCTTTTTTGATAATATGTGGGATCTCTCAAAGCCAATTTTATTACATTGTATGTAAGGAATGTGTGCTCAGGGATTGAGCTCAGACCCATAGTATGATAGCATCTAGTTCATTGTTCTTCCACTATTTTCCACTTCTCTGGCTCCAGCATCTCTTCCTCAAGGAACCATGGAGATGTTCACTCCACAATATCTAAGACTCAGTGATGTGTTCTGAATTACTAACAAACCTTGCTCTTTTATTAACGTAACCAAACATTTTTCATACTTCCCTCAAGAGAGAAATTCTTTTGTAGTGGTTGCCCCATTTTGGTTGAAAAATGAAAGTAACTAGATTAATTCTTTCTGAATCTTCCTGCTGCCTATTTAAACTTACCCTCTTCCTGGGTACTGGGGATTTCTCACCAGAACTCACACTGTTTGATCAGCCAAGTTGCTGTGTTCAATGCTCTTGAGAGCCCCACATTGCAATCAGTTGTCTGGACCTGCTCATGTAAGGATTTCAGTACCAGTCCAAATCCTGATCATGGGTGAGGAATGAAGAAAAAAATGGTCAAACAGGAGTCTGTTTATTAAAAAATTCCTCAGTATTATATACCTTCTGTTTTGTAAAACACTTACATAACTATAGGATACTATGCATGCAGGACCACATAAATAATTTTCTATTGTGTGCAGATGTTTCCCTTGCTACATTTGCATAACCCTGCTTCAAATATAACACAGGATGTCACACTCCCTGACTTCTCAGGAAGGCCAAGATGCCTTTAGGGGTGATGGGGAGCCAAACCAGATATTGTTAGCAGGGTTCCTTACTGGACTAAAGGTTTTATGCCGCACCCAGGGTTCCCCACTCTTTGTGGCCCTTTATTCCCCTGTGCCTCCTAGTTCTGGGCCCCAGCACCCTAACTAACAAGTTATTTCTTTAGACAGGGGACTTGTATCTCCTTTCCTCTGTAGGACTCTGTGTGTGGAGACAGATGTGACCTAAGGATGATATAGGCATCAACCACCCCTTCCAACTGCTGCCCATGAGAATCCAGGTGTCCTTGGCACCCATTATCATGGCAGCTGAGGTGGGAGAGTCAGCAAGTTTGTCTTTGGTAAGCCCACCTTCTTGGAAAAAAATGTCAGCCAAGCTTTTTGCAAGCTGTTAATGTGGTTGGGGAATAGCTAGGATTTCACTCCTGTTCTCAGAAGAACACAAGCCACTGCTTTCTATAAAAGATTATAACTGAACCCATCACCCAGAGTTGTTCTGGAGGATCACATGACTGTAAAAGTGCTTGGGGTAAAGCAAATGCTATATGAATACTGTTTTGTTGTATGTAATTTCCTCATACATCATAAGTTCATATGAATTTGTGACTTACACATAATGCCAATGTTGAGATAAATGCTTTTTTTCTGTATAAGGTAATTTAAAATTGCATTCCAATAAATTAAGGTTACCTGATTGATAACTGATGGGATCCCCAAAACTTGGGTCCTTAGACAAATAAAGGAAAGAGAGTTTTTTCCTCTTATTTCCCCTCAGTCTTATTTTCTTTCTAAAACAAAAGGGAAACTTAATTCAATATCAATAGCCATAATAGGGCCCTGCTAAACCTGTTTTATAGTTCTTTGTAACTGCCAGTTATGAAGTTGGATAATTTTACCTTTGTAAATTGTAAAGGAAGTTGTAGCTAAGTTGGCCATCACTTATGAAAACTATAAAATGATTAAGTTATTTGAATTATAGTAGTAATGTTAAAATCTAAAATTGGTTATCACTGCTCATTCAGAACAGTGCATTTTAGATATGACAGTGTGCACCAAAGTCAGTCTATTCACTCATACACACCTTTCACAGATGGAGGATGACAAATCCCACAGCAGTCCAGTAGACAGGAACATCAAGCTCAGTTCCTTCTCTGGGTCCTCATTGAATTCCTTTAATTCATAGACTTTCCAGGTTGACTTAAACCATCTCGTGAGCAAGATGATCAGCCTAGGGACAATTTAGATTTTGGAGTTCCTAAACAATGAACTTGGCTTGATGAGGTTTGCAAGCCTGTTTTGATCATTGAAAGCTGAATCCATCTAAAGCCTCTGATTGGTAAATTTTACTATTTGAGATAAAATTCCTTGGGGCTACAACTGATATTATTTTTGAATTTTTAATTAGATATGATTTTTTGATGGATCATTAAGTCAGTAATCCACTACTCAAGAGAATTGCTATGAGTTACTCAGGTAGATGTGATCCTGAACTTTTACAGATAAAGGTATATATCTGGACAAAAGCTGGAAGAAAAATATTAGGCTTCACTTAAGATGGGATCCTTTTGCCTTAGTTTCCTAGGTTTTCCATTTAATTATTCCTGAGTCTGGCTATTGGTTGTCAACTATGACTTTTACTTGAAATCAAACAGAGCTAAGGATGCTTTATACTGCCACAATCTTGCCCCTGCTTTTTCCTTTCATAGACAATTTCTATTATGAGAGCAAGTGGTCAGTTGAAGACAAGAGCATAATGCAAGCATGTAAGATCTTGATGCTTTTAAATTGAAAATATGTAGTCATATCTTTTAACTAAATAAATGAGTATTTGACCGAGTCATCTGCCTGTTACTAAATATATCATTTTGGTTTGGAGAATTTTATATACTTAAATATAAATGGAATAAAGTAAACATTTTACTCATATTTCTATGGCAACAGAATACTCCTTCAGCGTATCATCCTTACCACCCACTTTTTAAGCACTTTGGCTTTTGTACCTTTGGCCACATGGGCACTCCATAGCACTACCATCACTAAAGTTCCCCTTTTCTCATTAGATGTGTTTCCTTTCTGCTGTAGATGATCTTCAATTGATGGTCAACAGTGGTCTGAGACAAAGCATTCGTTGGATGCTTCAGGGATCTTGATCCTGATACTTACCACCTATTGAATGCTGTATCATTCAGCCTATGTATCCTAGAGTTCATCATGGCTTTGACTGGAACTCCTAAGACAAGGACAAATTCCTAAGACAAGGCTCAATCTTAGCAGAAAGCAGTTTCAGAAGACTTTCATCAATTCAGAAGATTTTCCTCTATCACTCCAAAAGATTTTGGCTCCCATTTCTTTGAAGGGGGACTTGATAGAGAGAGTTGGATTTACTGTAAACAATCTGGAAGTCAATCCAGATGGCCATCAGGGAGGAGCACTGATAAATGGGGCTTTTGATTTTGATTATGCTTTTTGTTCAAGTGGACTTTAATTAAATTTCTAGCTAAGGTGGAGAAAGTGCAATAATTACTATGTATTTTCCAGTATCCAAAACCAACTACAAGGCAAAAAGGGCTGGTTTAGACTTCTCTTACCACCTATCCTTTCCACAATGGTCTCTTCCTGAAATCCCAGAGTTTCAGCTTTGCCAGTTTGCTTTGTCAGTATATAGGTTCACCAGTAGCACAAGGCCAAAAATGTGGCTTCTTTTATTATATTTAACTATTTCTTAATTATTTAACAAGTATAAAAATGTGTTATCATTTCAATAAGTCCCTAACTATTTTTAAGGTGGTACTGACAAAATTGTCTTCATAAACTCTTCATGTTTTGTTTAATCTAATAGGAGAACACACCTTTAGTTTCCAATTATTATCTAACCCCCCCATACACACAAACTTAAAGTATTAAAAGCTTTTGAGTATATAAATGCTTTTCTTCTTTCTTTGACTTCTTTGAGGTATAGGAGTAGTGGTAGTACATACACACACACATGCACAAACATATACACACATATAGTGATGGGTAAAGAGTCATGTGTACTTTGGAAAACTTTATTCACTTTCCAGATTTTTTTGAACAATTGCTTTCCAGAATTGTTATAACAATTCACAGCTCCACCAACAATGTACTAATATACTTGTTTTGCCATAATCTCTCCAATCAATATCTATTATTTTCCAATTGGCATGTTTACCAGGTAGAGAAGTATGAGGTAAAATCCAAAATTGTTTTAATGAGAAGTTTTGTAATTATTAATAACTTTTTCATATATTTGTTCATAGTATGGAATCATTCCTTTAAAAATGGTTATTCATATACTTTGACTATCCATCTATTGGGGAGATGCCACCATGCATTTCAATTGGCTTTTTATATATTTTTGCAAGTGTGGACTTTATCAGAGGAATTTTTTGCAAGGATTTTTTAAAACAGATTTTGCTTTTAATTTTCATATTATTACATTTGTGCCAAAAAAATCCTTTTAAATATGATGTAATCAAAATTGACTAATTTTTTTCTTGTGTTATGCCAATTATTACTTGTTTAATAATTTCTTTCTTGCTTCTCTACTTTGTTTATGGTGGATCCTTTGATCTTTGGACCATATGTCTATTTTGAATACATTTTTTATGTATAGTGGAAGGTATTGGTCCAGACCTAATTTCTGCCAGACAACAGTCTCCAGGTTTCCAAGAAGTTTTTGTTAAATAGTAAATCTTTTGACCAGTATCTAGGATTTTTGGATTTATTAAACATTACTGTTATTGTTATTTTATTTTTATGTTATTGTATTTTAACCAGTATATTATAATTTTAATGATTATTGACTTGTAGTATAGCTTGGATCTTGTATTAACATACCACTTCCCTACTCTTTTTTAATGTTTTCCTTTGAGATTTTCTTCTTCCATATATGTTTTTTTCTATTCTATTAATTGTCTTTTTAAAGTTTGACATGAAAACCTTGATTAAATAAGTTAATTTAGATAGCATTGTCATTTTTATTATATTGGTTCCATATTGAGGAGCAATTAAGGGTTATCTAATTGTTTGATTGTATTTATTTCTGCAAGGTGTTTCCTAGTTGCATTCATATTGCACCTGGGTAAATCTTGGTAGATAGACTCCTAATCATGTTACAATTTCTACAATTATTTTGAATGGAATTTCTCTTTTTAGCAATTCATGTTAGGTTTTGTTCATTACATAGAGGAATGCTTATGTTATTCATATAATCATATATATGTAAATAGAAAAGAACTTATAAATTAACATGTGCAATGTGTTAATACATAATATTATGCAATGTTATTTATTTAAATATATTAGGAGATCTTATGTCTTGCAACTAAAATATTATTTAGTTATTATTTCAATTACTAAAGTTATTATTATAATTAGTTTCTTAGTTGCATTTTTAAGGTTCCTGAAAATACCATCACTGAGAAAATATTAAATCTGTTTCTTTTTTGCCTATATTTATTTGTATGATTTATTTTTATTATCTTTTTTGCTATAGATAGTATCTCAAGCACTATATTAAATAATAATGATGACAATGGACATTCTTGCTATGATCTGGTTTAAGGGAAAGGTATTTAATCTTTTCTCATTAATATCAATAATCTCAATTAATATCAATATCTCAATAATAATCATAATTATGTATAATATATAATTATATATAATATGTTGTAATAATTAAAATATTTGATGTAAGATTTGAGTAATTAATATTTTTATTGAGAGATATTTATTTTTATGATTTTAAGAGTTTCATTAAGAAATAAATACTCAATTCTGTCCATCTTCTTAGGATTAATTTATGTAATGACATTATTTTTTATTATTTGTATTAATTACAAGTTCTAATATATTTTTTGTCATTTGTATATTAAACAAACTCAATTTTCCTGATATAAAACCAATTTGGTCATAGTACATAATCTTTAATATATAATTTTGTCTACTTACTAATATTTTATTTTAAATTTTGAATCAATATTTATTAGAGATATTGGTTTATAGTTTTCTTTTTTGGCTTTGTCTTTCCCTGATTTATTTATAAATACCATACTTGTATCAAAGAAAAAATTGTGAAATTGCCTTCTTTTGAATTAATTATTAATTGAGTGTTTGATAAAGTTCTCTAATGAATCTATCTGTTACCAGGGCTCCCTGTCCCCCTTGGAAATTCATACCTACATTATTCAACTTTTTTTTTTTTTCTGATGCTGGGTTATTAAATCAATCTTTGTTCTTTTTATAATTGGGCTAATTTTTTTCTTGAAAGTAATTATCTTTTTCCTCTAAGTTGTCAGATTTGTTAGCATATAGAACAAAATAGTTTTTAATAATTTCCTTTGTTTCTTTTTCAAGTACAATATGTTTTTTTAAATTTTATGTAAATAATTTAGTTTTCTATTTAAAATTGTTTTTCATAATTATTCACCTATTTATTACTTATTTTCAAAAATCAGGTTCTTGTTTTATACCAATTCAATTCTTTTTCCTTTCAATTCTATTAATTTGTTAATTCTTAGAATTTCTACTTCATTATTTCTTTGGGAATTTTTTATTTGTGGTTATTAAAGCTTTGAAAATTACATGTCCAATTCATTATTTTTTCCCCTCTCTTTTTTTGCTTTAAGCATTTATAATAATTTTTTCATGTCTATTAGAATAATGATTCTAAGAATAATGACAACAATAATAGCTGATATTTATACAGTACCCGCTAGGTGACAGATACCATACTAAATGCTTCACAAGTATTATCTCATTTGATCCTCACAGTATTCCTAATTTCTATTATAATTCCCATTTTACAATTGAAGAAACTGAGACAAACAGATTAAATACATTACCCAGGATCACAAAATAAGTAAGTGTCTGAGATTAAATTTGAACTTCATGACTCCATGTCATTTTGCCTTCTCTTTGCATCTCTCAAGTTTTAGTCTGTTGTTTCATTATTGTCATCAGCTTTGTGAAAATTTTCATTGCTTTGAAATTTTGTTATTGAACTCAGTCTTCTAGAATTATGTTATATATTATTTTATTGCCTCATTTAAAAATATTGAATATTATTTTATTAAATTATTATATGTCTGCTATTTCTGCTTTTCTGCATTATTTTTGGTGTGGTCTTTATGTTCCTGTACATTGTCAGTTTTGTAAAGGTATCATGTATAACTCAGAATGTCTTTCTGCTCCAAGTCAGTTATCAGTAGTACTAAATAAACTCTATTTTTCTAAAGTTTTATTCCAGTCCAAAATTTTCTTGTTAATATTTTTGCTATATTTCTGCTTTGCAATACATTCTGCTATCAATTTCCACTTCATGAGTTCATCCCATTCCCATTCCCAGCTATGATTTTTAAACATCAGATTTCTTAATCAGCAAAAATCCATGCTTGCTGTCTAAAGTGGGGGGGAATAGAGGGAGAAAAATTTGAAACACAAGGTTTTGCAAAGGTGTTGAAAACCGTCTTTGCATGTATTTTGTAAAATACAAAGCTATTAAAAATCTAACTCCACTTCTTCCTATCTATGCCTCCAATTGAGAAAAAAAAGTAAAACAAAATCCCTATTACAAACATACATAGACAAGCAATACACATTTTTGTATTGATCATCTGAAAAAAAGCCTCATTCTGTACTGTGACTTTTTCACATATTTATCAGGAGATGAATATCATGTTTCATCTAGTATAATGGAATTATGGTTTCTCTGATCAGAGTTCTGATATCTTCTAAAGTTTTTTTTATATACAATATTATTATCATTGCACAAATTTTTCTACTAGTTCTACAGATTTTAATCTACCTTAATTCAAAAGGTCTTTTCAAGACACAAGAGAATTTCATTCTGGGGCATGGTGAAGTTCAGGGAATACTTAGTACCTCTGGTGTGAGAGCTGCTGACCACTGTTCAGGTCTGGTTCAGATTTTCACATTTGATGTCCACTAGATTTGGAGTCCATCCAACTCTTACCTGTGGCTCCAAGAAGCTGTAGTATGTATAGTAAACATAACTCAATAAACCTGGGACTAACCCAGGTTGATGGTAACTGAGGAGTCTCTAACTCATTGGTGAGTTAGAAGGGTATCAAGTGTGTGAAGATTTTTTCTTACAGAATGGGGAGATGAGAACAATTTGTTTCAATAACTATGGAAGTGGTTGAAGGAGGCATTAAAGAGCAGAAAGCTTGGTTAAACATCAAAGATACCAGGGTCATCCATTTCATCTCTAGTCATCACCAGTTATTTTAACACAATCCTGTATCACTTAAATCTAATTAATGTGAAAGTTACAAGGTATCACTCATACAATTTTACCATTTGTACCAACATGAAAATTCTGTGGTGAAAGACTTTTGACAAGGCATCAGCTATGGATGTATGAAAGCTGTAGTCAGAACCCTACATATAGGCTGCCCAGACCATGAGGCTTCCTTCTCACTGCACTGAAACAAGAGGGGAATTCAGCATACTCATATGTCTGTGCAGCCTTTCTAAAGAATTGTACCACTCACCTACTGGCATGAGGCAGAGAGTAGAAAAGGTATCTTAAAGATTTTCTGCTTCACCCAACCTTGGTCTGCTTATTGTAGCAGGCAGGGATCCCACCCTATGGTCAAAACATGAAAATATTTACAAAAAAACTTTTAAATGAATGTTCACATGAAATGTGCGCCAGCTCATAGACAACAAAAAATCCAATAGACCTGAAAGATAAACAGTTTGTTGAAAAAGAATCCAATAAGTACTTAATCTAAATAATAGTTTTGAGTGAAACGAGACTGACAAATGAAAGCTAGCTTACCCAACTTGGACCTAAACACATATGTTTCTGGAGTGGCCATAGTAATGGGGAGCATTGTGAAGCTAGTATAGATTTCAAAATCATTTTTAAAATTAATTTATAATTATAATTTTTTGACAGTATATATGCATGAGTAATTTTTTTATAACATTTTTCCAAATTTTCCCCTCCCTCCCTCTACTCCCTCCCCTAGATGACAGGCAATCCCATACATTTTACATGTGTTACAGTATAACCTAGATACAATATATGTGTGTAAATCCAATTTTATTGTTGCACATTAAGTATTGGATTATGAAGGTATAAGTAATGTGGGTAGATAGACAGTAGTGCTAACAGTTTACATTCAATTCCCAGTGTTCCTTCTCTGGGAGCAGTTATTTCTGTCCATCATTGATCAACTGGAAGTGAGTTAGATCTTCTTTATGTTGAAGATATCCACTTCCATCAGAATACGTTCTCATACAGTATTGTTGTTGAAGTTATACTGATCTTCTGGTTCTGCTCATTTCACTCAGCATCAGTTCATGTAAGTCTCTTCAAACCTTTCTGAATTCATCTTGCTGGTCATTTCTTACAGAGCAATAATATTCCATAACCTTCATATACCATAATTTACCCAACCATGATGGATATCCATTCATCTTCCAGCTTCTAGCCACTATGAAAAGGGCTGCCACAAACATTTTGGCACATACAGGTCCCTTTCCTTTCTTTAGTATTTCCTTGGGATATAAGCCCAGTAGTAGCACTGCCAGATCAAAGGGTATGCACAGTTTGACAACTTTTTGGGCATAGTTCCAGATTGCTCTCCAAAATGGTTGGATTCTTTCACAACTCCACCAACAATGCATCAGAGTCCCAGTTTTCCCACATTCCCTCCAACATTCATCATTATTTGATCCTGTCATCTTAGCCAATCTGACAGGTGTATAATGGTATCTCAGAGTTGTCTTAATTTGCATTTCTCTGATCAGTAGTGATTTTGAACACTCATATGAGTGGATATAGTTTCAATTTCATCATCTGAGAATATCCTTTGACCATTTATCAATTGGAGAATGGTTTGATTTCTTATAAATTAGGGTCAGTTCTCTATATATTTTGGAAATGAGACCTTCACTGGAACCTTTAACTGTAAAAATATTTTCCCAATTTGTTACTTCTGTTCTAATCTTGTTTGCATTAGTATTGTTTGTACAGAAACTTTTTAGTTTGATGAATCAAAATCTTCTATTGTGTGATCAATAATGATCTCTAGTTCTCCTCTGGTCATAAATTCCTTCCTCCTTCATAGGTCTGTTTCTATGTTCTATGGTATCCTCTGTTCCTATAATCTATTTATGATCTCATTCTTTATGCCTAAAACATGGACCCATTTTGATCTTATCTTGGTATATGGTGTTAAGTGTGGATCCATATCTAATTTCTGCCATACTAATTTCTAGTTTTCCCAACAGTTTTTTTTCAAATAATGAATTTTTATCCCAAATGTTGGTATCTTTGAGTTTATCAAACACTAGATTGCTATAGGTGTACCTTTTTTTGTCCTTTGTATCTAATCTGTTCCATTGATCGACTGGTCTATTTCTTAGCCAATAACAAATGGTTTTGGTGACTGCTGCTATATAATATAGCTTTAGATCAGGTACATATAGACCACCTTCATCTGACTTTTTTTTCATTAATTCCCTTGAAATTCTCGACCTTTTATTCTTCCATATGAATTTTGTTGTTATTTTTTCTAGGTCACTAAAATAGTTTCTTGGGAGTCTGATTGGTATAGTATTAAATAAATAGATTTGTTTAGGGAGTATTGTCATCTTTATTATATTTGCTCGGCCTATCCACGAGCACTGAATGTCTTCCTAATTATTTAAATCTGACTCTATTTTTGTGGCAAATGTTTTGAAATTTTGGTCATAAAATTCCTGACTTTCCTTTAGTTGATAGATTCCTGAATATTTTATGCTCTCGACATTTGCTTGGAATGGAATTTCTCTTTGTATCTCTTGCTGTTGCATTTTGTTGGTGATGTATAAAAATGTTGAGGATTTATGTGGATTTATTTTGTACCCAGCAACTTTGCTAAAGTTGTTAATTATTTCTAATAACTTTTTATTAGAATCTCTGGGGTTCTCTAAATATAGCATCACATCATTTGCAAAGAGTTACAGTTTGATTTCCTCATTACCTACTCTTATTCATTTAATCTCTTTCTTAACTCTTATTGCCGAGGCTAGCATTTCTAATACAATACTGAATAGTAATGGTGATAGTGGACAACCTTGTTTCATTCCTGATCTTACTGGGAAAGGTTCCAGTTCATCTCCATTACATATTATGCTTAATGACAGTCTTAGATGTATGCTCCTGATTAATCTAAGGAATAGTCCATTTATTCCTCTACTCTAAAGCATTTTTAGTAGGAATGGATGTTGGATTTTATCAGATGTTTTTTTCTGCATCTATTAAGATGATCATATGCTTTTTTATTAATTTGATTATTAATATGGTCAATTATGCTAATAGTTTTCCTAATATTAAACCAGCCCTGCATTCCTGGTATAAATCCTACTTGATCACAGTGTATTATCCTGGGGATGATTTTCTGAAGTCTTTTTGCTAATATCTTATTTAAGATTTTAGCATCAATATTCATTAAGGAAATTGGTCTATAATTTTCTTTCTCAGTTTTTGATCGACCTGGTTTAGGTATCAGTACCATGTCTGTGTCATAAAAGGAGTTTGGTAGGACTCCTTCATTCCCTATTTTTTCAAATAGTTTATATAACATTGGGGCTAATTGTTCTTTAAATGTTTGGTAGAATACACATGCAAATCCATCTGGTCCTGGGGATTTTTTGCTGGGGAATTTATTAATAGCTTGTTCTATTTCTTTTTCTGAAATGGGACTATTTAAGCAATTTATCTCCTCCTCTGTTAATCTAGGAAGGCTATATTTTTGGAGGTAGTCATCCATTTCATTTAAGTTACCAAATTCATTGGCATAAAGTTGGGCAAAGTAACTCCTTATTATTTCTCTAATTTCCTCTTCATTGGTGGAAAGATCCCCCTTTTTATTTGTAAGACTAACACTTTGATTTTCCTCTTTCCTTTTTCTGATCAGATTTACCAAAGGTTTATCTATTTTATTGGCCTTTTCATAAAACCAATTCTTGGTTTTATTTATTAATTCAATAGTTTTTTTTTTACTTTTAATATTATTGACTTCTTTTAATTTTAGTATTTCAAGTTTGGTTTTTGGTTGGGGTTTTTTAATTTGGTCTTTTTCTAGCTTTTTAAGTTGCAGGCCCCATTCATTAATCTTCTCTTTCTCTATTTTCTTCAAATAAGCCTCTAAAGATATAAAATTTCCGCTTATTACCCCTTTAGCTGCATCCCACATATTTTGGTATGATGTCTCATCGTTGTCATTATCTTAGGTCAAATTATTAATTGTTTCTATAGTTTGCTGTTTCACCCAGGCATTCTTTAAGATGATATTATTCAGTTTCCAATTACTTTTTGGTCTATTTACCCCTAACTTCTTATTGAATGTAGTTTTTATTGCATTGTGATCTGAGAAGAAGGCATTTACTATTTCTGCCTTCCTGCATTTAATTTTGAGATCTTTATGTCCTAATATATGGTTAATTTTTGTATAGGTTCCTTGAACTGCTGAGAAGAAAGTATACTCCTTTCTATCGCCATTCAGTTTTCTCCAAAGGTCTATCATACCTAGTTTTTCTAATGTTCAATTTACCTTTTTAATTTCTTTCTTATTTGTTTTGTGATTTGATTTGTCTAATTCTGAGAGTGCAAGGTTGAGATCTCCCACTATTATAGTTTTGCTGTCTATTTCTTCTTGCAACTCTCTTAACTTTTCCTTTAGGAAGTTAGATGCTATACCACTTGGTGCATTTATGTTTAGTATTGATATGGCTTCATTGTCTATGCTACCTTTTAGTAGGATATAGTTTCCTTCCTTATCTCTTTTAATTAGATCAATTTCTACTTTTGCTTGATCTGAGATAAGTCTGGCAACCCCTGCTTTTTTGGCTTTACCTGAAGCATAATAGATTCTGCTCCAATCTTTTACCTTTACTCTGTATGTATCTCCCTGCTTTAAGTTTGTTTCCTGTAAACAACATAATGTAGGGTTCTGCCTTTTGATCCAGGCTGCTATCCACCTCTGTTTAATGGAATAGTTCATCCCATTCACATTTACAGTTAAAATTACTAATTTTGTATTTCCTGCCATCATATTATCCCCAGATGATGTTTTTTTTTATTCCTTGATCTCCCTGAACCCCTTCCCCAGTATTTAATTTATAGACCCCATTTGTGACGCACAGCCCTCCCTTTTTAGTATCCCTGCCCCATCCTTTTAAGTCCCTTCCCCTTTCTTGTACCCTTCCATTATTTTCCTCTTTGTTTTCCCTTTTCCTCTTCCCCCTTTTAATGAGGTGAGAGAGGATTCTCTGAAAAACAAAAATGTCAATTATTTACTCTTTGAGCCTACTCTGATGAGAGTAAGATTCACACAAGGTTTCTCCCCCTCTCTAAATTCCCTCAGATGTGGTAAATTTTCTATGCCTCTTCCTGGGATGTAGTTTCCTTCTTTTTATCACTCCTTCCCCTTTTTCTGATACTATCCCCTTCCCTTTACTACTTCCCTTTTTAAAAATATTATATCAGTAAAATCAAATTATCCATACGGACTTTCTGTATATCCACAACAGAGATACAGTTCTCAAGAGTTCTTTTTACCTTTTTCTGCTTTTCCTCAGTCTTGCACATGTAGATCAAATTTTTTGTTTAAGTCTTGTTTTTTCCTAGAAACAAAAGGAATTCCTCTGTTTCATTAAATGACCATCTTCTTCCATGGAAGAAAATGCTAAACTTAGCTGGGTAGTTTATTCTTGGTTGCAATACTTGTTCTTTTGCCTTTCAGAATATTAGGTTCCAGGCCATTTCAATCCTTTAATGTGGGGGCAGCTAGATCTTGAGTGACACTTATTGTGGCACCTTGATATTTGAATTATTTTTTCCTTGCTGCTTGCAATATTTTTCCCTTCCTTTGGTAGTTCTGCAGCTTAGCCACAATGTTCTGTGAAGTTCTTATTTTAGGGTCTTTTTCAGAAGGTGTTAGGTGAATTCTTTCAATGCCTATTTTCTATTCTGTTTCTATCATCTCTGGACAGTTCTCTTTGATGATTTCCTGTAAAATAGAATCTAGGATCTTTTTTTGATCATAGTTTTTGGGAAGTCCAATGATCCTCAGATTATCTCTCCTAGATCTATTTTCCAGGTCTATAGATTTTTCCAGTAAGTATTTGACATTATTCTCCAGCTTTTCTTTTTCTTTTCTTTTTTTTTTTTTTTTTTTTTTTTTTGTTTTGTTTTGTTTTGTTTGACTGATTCTTGGTTTCTCAATGAATCATTCATTTCTATTTGTTCCATCCTGATTTTTAATGAGTTATTTTCTTCATTCACATTTTTAGTTCTTTTTGTATATGTCCAATTGAGTTTTTAAATGAATTATTTTGCTCTGTTGAATTTTTTCCATTTCACTAATTATTTTTTAGTGAGTTATTTTTCCAATTCAGAAATCCTACTTTCTTGAGACTTTTTTTTTATCTTTTCCAATTCAGAAATCCTACTTTCTTGAGAATTTTTTATCTTTTCCAATTCAGAAATCCTATTTTCCTTTGATTTTTTTTAACCTTTTCTAATTCACAAATTTTGTTTTCCTGCACCTCCTTTGAATTCTTTTTTTTTCCAACTCAAATTTCAGGTCATTGTTATTCTTATCCTAGCTTCTCTTTCCTTTCCCCATTTTTCTTCAAACTCTCTTAACTTTTCAATAGTCTCTTCTAGGAGAGAGTTATGTGATGGCGGGCAGGTATCATTCCCCTTTAGGGTGTTATCTGGAGACTGTCTGGTGTTAACTTCCTCGGGGATGGATACCAGCTCTTTGTCTGTGTAGAAGGTGTCAATTGTTCTCTTCAGCTTCTTACTAATTTTAAAAAATCTGTTGAGGTTTGCCCTAGGGGTAAGAAGTTTATTTATTTATTTACCAGCTTCCTCCCAGACTGGAGGTAGAATGCAACAACCACAGGCTTGCCTGAGGTAAGAGAGAGCCCTGGGAGAGAGTTTCCCCTCCCCCCTCCCTGGAAATGCCTCAGAGGTGTTTAGCACAGGTGCACTGTGAAGTGTGCCCAGTGAAGGACCCCACTGTTTGGCCTAATGACTGCCCTGAGGCTTAAGGCTGGACAATGAAAGCGTCACAAACCCCAGCCAAAGCCTCTTGTGGGCCGTGGATATCAACAGCTGACATGAAAACCCCTGCACTGAAACTGGAAGTGTCTGCCCAGAAACCATGGTCCCTACTTCAAAGGTTCTGCTTCTCTGGGAGTTCTGCTTCTCTGGGAATTCCGCAGCTGCTAGAATTCCACTGCCTTAGCTGATCCCAGCACTATGTGGATTAGAGGCTGCCTAGGGCTGTGTCCCTGATGTTTAGGCTCTTAACTACCCCAAGGAGAAGCCACAGACAGCAGAAGGTGGCTGCACAGCAGTGACGAGATCTATTAGGTCACTTCTGGATTGGGGTGGTTCTAGGATCTGGCTTTTTATTTTAAAGTGGCTTGAATCTCTTCTGAACTGCTGTTTTATGAGCAGAGAAGTGCTAACAGCCTGTGTCATATTCCTCTATCTCAGTAGCTTCTCTGATCCCAGAGTTCTCCCCAGCCCAATTGGCACAGTGTGCTAGCACCCAATCCAATCTTGTCTGTTCTGGCCTTTTTTTTCCCCTCCCCTCAGAACATACTTTTTCTATTGAAATTCCAGATTCTCTTCAGCTTGTAAGTTGTGCTTCTAATCCTTGTGGTTTTTATCAGTCCAGAGTTATTTTTGAGGCTGATTTAACTAATTGGTAATGAGGGGAAAAAGGAGCTTATAAATTCGCATGTATCTTCTCTGCCATCTTGGCTCCGCCCCCCGATTTCAAAATCATAATAGTCTAGTCAACAAGCTTGCATGATTACCAAAATGACTAAATGACAGACTCATGACAGTGCAATTGTCACTTGTAGGAAAACATCAAGCCACCATCATCAGTATATATGCTCCTATTATGATGAATTCTGATAAAGTTAAATAAAAATTTTATGAAGACCTCAAAACCTTCATCAATATGCTGAAAAATGAGAAGTCTGCAATTCTGAGTGAGATTAACACCAGAGTAGACACAGACTATCAGATATCACAGAGAAAATTTTTGAGATGAATGGATTAGAAATAGCAAGAGCATAGGTGAATTAGAAGCAAAGCTTGGATGTTTCATGACTTTCTCATCCCTAATGCTGTCTTCCTTTTATTTAAATGCAACAAAATTTCGTAGATGTGCCCTCATAGCAAACATTGGCATTTAATAAACTATGTTACTGTAAAGAGTAGAGATAGACAGGATGTGACAATAACAAAGGTAATATGACAGATAGAGTGCTGGATTAATCATAACACTTGTCCTCTCCAAGCTAAATATTTGCATTTAACGAAAAGTATAGCTCCAAGGCCAAATCACTACCAGATGATTTAATATCAATAGGTTAGAGCCCTTTTCTCATAATGAACAGTTTGTTGCTAACTTGGATGGAAACCTGCATTGTAATGGTTGGTAATAATAAAGCATAAAAGGAGTAGGAAGCTTTCAGAGATTTGGCATACAGAAATACATTTATTCATCTGTGCTAAAACACTGACAAGCATAAAGATTCATTTGACAAAAATGATAAGAAAATTCAGAAGCTGGTAAAAGAAAACAAGAACTCCACATAGTTTACCAGCGGGATGGTTCATCAATCTCTAAGAGGACGACATTTAATTTAATCAGAAGTAAAGTAGAAACAAAGCAGGATTCATGGTTCAATATAAGATAGTATATAAGACGTATGGAATTCAATTTAATGCTCACAATAACAATCCAAGGTTCTTTTATGATGCCTCAAAGATTTATGGTGCATTTCAACTATATAGTGATGGAGTCACATTGATTAGTGATAAGGATATAATCATGGAGATTGGGATCAACCCTTCTACAGCATTTTCATCAGATCATCATCAATTAATTTTGAAGCCACTGACCACATACTTCAGGTTAAAGTTAATCCCACTTTAGCCAAACTTTTAACTGAAGAAGTCCCTCTCTGGTGCTGATTCTATTCCATCTGAGATTAGTAAGATAGGAGATCTGCCACTCATACAATAACTGGCTGAAAATTTCCATGTTATGTGGCAAAGGAAGTTATTCCCCAGGAGTTCAAAGATACCTTCATTGTTCATCTATATAAAGGAGAAGGAAATGGGTTGTCCTGTGACAATTTTAAGGATTTCTCTCTTAGTCATTACTGGCAAGATTCTTAGCACAGTCCTTTTTAATAGGCCGACTTACTAGCTTCACTTACAAGATTGTCATCTACCTAAGAACCAGTATAGCTTCAGAAAAGACTGAGAAAAATTTTATATTTTGGTTTGCTGCATAACAATTCCAGGAGAAAAATGAGGAGCAGAACAGGTCTGTCCCAAACATTTTTTGATCTGCCTAAGCCCTTTGATACTGTAAGTCATGAAGGTTTGTAGAAAATCATGGCAAAATATGGTTTCCCAGAAAAGTTAATCAGTTTTGTACATCAGTTTCATGAGAGCATGCTTGCATAAATTCTGGATAATGGATGATGTTTATATATTTTCCAAATCACCAATGGAATGAAGCAGGACTATGTACTTATTTTCATGGTTTTTAGCATGATATTTTCAATGATATTGTCAGACACTTTCAATGAAAATGAAAAGGTCAGCTATCATATTGATAGCAAATTATTTAACTTGAAAAGACTACAAGCCAAGACTAAAATGAGGGGGGGAGGATAATGTTGGTGAATGACTTTTGTTTGAATATGATTGTACATTCAAAGTAACCTCTGAGGTTGAGATGTAACAAAGTATAGATTAATTATCTACTGCTTATGATAATTTTGGCTTCAAAATCAATACCAAGAAAAGGGAGGTTCTTCACCAACCAGCATTAATCATCCATATATGGAACCATCAGTTATAACACATGGAGAAATTTAAAATACTATGCACAAGTTCATTTACCTTGGAAATACACTTTCCAGGAATGTGCACATAGATGATGTGGCTGAAAAACACATTGTCAGAGTTATCTCAGTGTTTGAGTTTCCAAAGGAAAGTGTGAGGGAGAAGAGCTATTAAACAACATCCCCAACTGAAGGTATGAGTCACATTGACTTCATTGTGGTATGACTATAAAACTTGAAGTGTATAACAGCACCATGCCAGGGAACTGAATTTTTTTCCATTTGACTTGTCTTAGGGAGATTCTAAAAATCACCAGGAGAGGCAAAGTGAATTATTTGTGCTTCACTTATGGTGGAGCCTTTTGAGTTCATAATCTGGTCAATCATAGTCAGATTCATTGCACCTTGACATCAACATAATGATGTTGTTTTGATCCTCTTCAAGAATGAATTACAACTGACTCTCTCTCTCCCTCACACACACACACACACACACACACACACACACACACACACACACACAGAATGCCCAAATCATTGCTTAATTAATACCCTATAAGTTTCTAATTCTTTTCTACTACAAAAAGAGTTATAAACCTTTTTGAATATCATTAAAGTTTGTTTTACTTAGGACAAGTCTCAAGTCTCTCCTTTAGTGTATCACCTCTCTGATTCTCTTGAGTCAATTAGTAATTTTGGCAAAGTAGAAGGATATATATTAAATCCACATAATTCATCAGTGTTCATAATTATCTTCTGTAAGAAGAGTTACTAAGAGATACTCCATTTAAAATAACACTACACCTTATAAAATGTCTGAGAGTATACCTGCCAAAATTAATCCCAAGAATTATATAAATAAAACTATTTACACAAATAAAATCTGATTTAAATAAGTAAAGAAATATTAATTATTCATAAGTAGGCAGAAATACCATAACAAATTTATAATTTTACCTAAATCATTAACTAATTTATTAACTCCCCAATAATTATTTTAATAAATTAGAAAAAAATAACAAAATCCATTTGGAAAAACAGAATCAAGATTATTAAAGGAACTAACAAAAAATGTAAATACAAATGTAAAGGAAAGAGGTTTAGCAAAGCCAGATCTTAAAATCATATTATATATTATCTTTTTATTTAAATAATATTTTCTCCAGTTATATTTAAAATTGTTTTTTTACATGTTTTACATTTTAAAAATCCAGATTCTCTCTTTTATTCCCACCCCTAGCTCCCATTAAGAAATATATGAAGTTATGCAAAACATTTCCATAAATGTCTTGTAAAAGAAAACAAAGCTCTCCCACCCTAATAATGAAAATAAAAGTTAGGAAAAAGAAGTGAGAGAGAGAGAGAGAGTGTGTGTGTGTATGATTCAATCAGTTACTTCTCTGGTATGGATATGATGTTTTATTGTAAGTCCTTAAGAGTAGTCATGGATCATTGTACTGTTGAGAATAGCAGTCATTTACAGCTGATCAGCCCACAACAATGCTATTACTTTGTATGTACATTTTACTTTGCTTGAGTTCATGGAGTATTTTTCAAGGTTTTTTTTTTGTTTGTTTTTTTTTTTTCTGAAGAGTATTCTGCTCATCACTCCCCATAGAACCACAATCTTAAACTATATTATAAAGCAGTAATTATCCAAAGTAACTGGTACTAGCTAACAAGTAAAATGGTATCTCAATGGAACAGAATAAATACATACTTTACCACAACAAAGATATATATATATATTTATTTATTTATTTAACAAGTGTAAAGATTTAAGATTTGGGGAAAATAATTCATTATTTGGTTAAAAAAACTGGGAAAACTAGAAATCAATATGGAATAAATTGGGCATAAACTAATATCTTACACATTTATCAAGTTAAGATCAATATGTTTACATGACCTAGATGTGAAGAGAGATCTTCAGACTTATGGATAGGCAAATACTTTGTGAACAAATGAGAGAGCAGAGTGAATTGTAAAATAGACAATTTCAATTACATCAAATTAACAAATATTTTGTATAAATAAAGCAAAAGTAATTAAAATCAGAAGAAAAATAGAAAATTGAGGGAAGGAGATTTAGAAAATTTCTCGGATAATGGTCTCACATCTCAAAAGTATAAAGAACTTTGGAAAAATCTATAAGAATATGAATCATTCCCAGTTGATAGTCAAAAACATATAAACAAGCAGTTTTTAGTTGAAGAAATTGAAACAATTTATAATTATAGAAAATTATCTAAATCATTATTAATTAAATAAATCCAAGTTAAAATAAGTTTGAGATAACATTTTATATCTATAAGTTTGGTTGAAATAATTGAAGGGGAAAGTGACATTGTTGAGGGGAATGTGGAAAAATGGAACATTAATTTATCATTAGTTGAATTGGGCAATGATTCAACCATTTTGTGGAGCGATCTGTAATTGTACACAAATAATTATTAAAGTACCTACACTCTCTATTATTACTAATACTAATCACTAGGTCCATTTTCCAAGATAACTAGGGTAAAAGGAAAATAAACCACATGTTCTAAAATATTCATAACAGCTCTCTCTGTGGTAGCATCATTATGTAGTGGGGATGCCCATTAACTGAGGAATGGCCAAATGAGTTGTGGTACATGATTGTGATGAATGATAAGCACAATAATTTTAAGTAAACATAGACTTAAAAGAAATAATGAAGAGTGAAATGAGAAGAACCAAGAGAGCATTGTAAATAGTAATAGCAATATTAAAAACAACTTTGAGTGACTAAGTCATTTTGACTTTTCTAAATACTCAAATTAACTACCAAGGCCATATGAAGGAAATTGTTATCTGTATTGGGGGGGGACCTAATAAACATACACATACAATTGGGTCTAATCATAGCCATCTCTAGGCTAGGTATGATAGGAGGGAAGAAAAAAGAAGGAAAAAAATTTAAATGACAACTTTATTATATATTTTTAAATGATAGCAAGTTGCACATAATGGATCTACAGTTTTATGTACAATCATCTTTTTTGTTATGTTAAAGAAATGCTTGTTTTATTTCATAAATTAAAAATAAAATAAATAAAAATGTAAAAAGAGATACCTTCTACCCTTAAGAAATTTATATTCTAAGAGGAGCAGACAACAAATAAAAAAGATCTGAAAAAAGAGTTTGGGACAAGAATAATGTCCTCTCCTGTATGGACATTGTCCCATTGTAGGAGCATTAGAATCAAGAAGCCCAGAAAAGTAGGAGTGCAATACAGGGAGGGAATATGATTGGCCTTAGTTAAAATAGTGATTCTGGGAGGAAATGACTCATCAGAGGAGGGAGTCAGAGAAATGAATGATTTCTTACACTGAGAAGAATGGATCCTTGTGGAGAAAGAAGTTTAGGATGTCATAATATGGGGTCCTGAGAGGAATAAAGAAATCTCTTTGCCCTCCCTTTTGACTCTTTTTGTTCTTAAATCCTCCTACTTCCCTTTTAAGCTTAATGTGTTTCTAAATTGAGCTCTCTCTCTGCAAATATATTTGGACAAAAGAGTATAATTGTATTCAATCTTCCTTTATCATATTCAGATAAGAATGAGGTTCATGAGATAAATTCCTCTCACTCCTTCCTTCATAGCTATGTACTTCACTTAAGCACAGTTATTATGAAGTAATGATATTCCTCTCTGTCTTCTTCCTTTTTTCCCAAGTGTAATCTCTTCCCCCCTCTTTCTGCCTTTGCTTAAGACCATTCAAATAGAACACTCCACTCCATTCTCTCAACTGTATCTGCATCTGCTGCTCTGTCTGGTTTCAACTCCACAGAACAAGATATACCACACCACTTATTACCTGATAGATCACCTCCTGCCTCCTTCTGTATGTTGCCTGCACTCACCTAAATAATAAGATCTTTAGGGCAGATATTCTGTTATTTTTATTAATTGTAAACCCACTACTTAGCACCCCGTAGGTATGTAGGTATTTGATAAATGTTGATTGGATTGGATTAGAACAGGATGTTTCACAAAAGATATAGATCCTTTGTCATTTTAATTTTTCTCTATCACATTTAAAGCAATTAGAATTCTGAACATACATTTGTTTCTTTTCCCATTAAGATGTAAATAATTCTTTCTTATATATTCCCTTTCAGTTATACAAAGAGGTATGCCTTTATATGGTTTTTTGGATGACTTTATTTCCATTTCTGAATGTCTACTTAGTTCTAGTCTTTTAATCATTAATGCTTAGAAATCCTTTTTTACATTAGACTCATTTTTTTCCCTGTTGTAAAATATATATTTCATTTTGCTGCTTAGATTGTACATGTATGAAAACTTTTCCTTCTTTCCTTTTAAAGTGTAATATTCTGATCTCAACTTTCCTTTATGGGGTAATTAAGTCATGTCTAATTCTTATAGTACAACCTTAATAAGTCAACTCCTTTTTGTCTTCCTAAAGTATTTTTTTCTCTGTAGAAATTGTATTTTGGCTATGATGGGAGTTTTTATTTGGGGGATTCTTTCTTCATGTGACCAGTGGATTCTATTTTCACTTAGCCATCTGCTTCTAAGAATTCTGGACAATTTTAGCTTATATTTCCTGAAACACAGTATCTAGATTTTTTTTTCCAATTAAAATTTTAAATGGTCTGATAAGTTCTAAGGTTATTTCTCCTTGTCCTATTTTCTAATTTAGTTTTTGTCATTGCATTTCTTAAATGTTTATCTTTTTAAAAAATTCAGATATTTCTCATATTGTTTACTCATTATTTTCTATCTAGTTCATTCAAGACACAATTTTTAAATGACATAGTTCCCTTTTATTTAAAAACAATTTTAATATTCTTTTAAAAAATTCTTTAAAAACATTTCTTAAGTGAGATATTCTACCATTCATTTGAAGATATCCATTTTTTTTCTTTGCAATTCTTTCCTCCTTATCTTTTCTATTCAGTTTCTTTTGGTTTGTTTCCTTCATATCCATCTGTGATCCTTGTAGTCATAGCAATTTTTATTTTGTGCTCAAACTAGTTGGATAGCTTTTCGGTGTTAACCCCAGTATAGCTCTCAAACCACTATTTTCTCAACTCCATACCTGAATGATATTGATACTATTTTCCTTGTCTAGAATACACTCCTGAATGCAGGTTTGGGGGCTATTTTCTGCAGTAGGCTCCACCTGAACTCTTTCTTCCTTTTGCCTGGTTCTTCTGTTACTCCTGAGCTAGGCTTTCATCACACCCTTCAAAGACAGCTCCTGGGGTGAAGCCAAGATGGTGGAGATGGCAGATGTTTCTCTCTGACTTTCTTTACAACTCTCACAATAATTATGAAATCTAGCCTCTGAATTAGCTCTGGAGGGCAAAACTCACAAATATTGGGAATGCAATAAATTATCAGCAGAAAATAATTTCAAAGATTGCCCAAAAAGGTCTGTTTCAATTGATAATGGAAGGGAGGCAGCCAGGGAAACCAGTACAAACACCAGCACAAATAGCTCAGAGTCTCAGGGCAGTGAATTTACAGGAGGAAGGAGACCAGAAAACATATGTTTCAATCAGAAACAGGAGAGAGGCAGCAAAGCACAAACAACTGACCACAAACAACAGCAGGGACAGAGCATAGCACTGGGGTCAAGCAGTTTCATTGTGGTGGTGCGACTTCCACAGAGCAGAGAGTTTGCAGGAGGAAGCAGACCAGAGAAGGTCTGTTTCAATCAGAAGTGGGAGAGAGATAGCAAGGCCTGGGCAGCTGACCACAAATGCTAGCACAGACAGCACAGACAGCTTGGAGTCCTAGAACAGTGCAATCTCAGTGTGGCTGAGTAGATTCCAACCACAAACACCAGGGCAGACAGCACAGTGCCCTGGGGAATTTTGGATGACTCCACGTGGCAAAGCCAGCACCAGGAGTGAGTCAGCATTGACCCAACACAGATGTAGTTGCTTGGAAAACCTCTCCTAGCCTAAAGGTAGACCTTATCTTAAATTAAAAAATGAGCAAAAAAGCAAAGAGGACTATAACAATTGACAGCTTTTATGGCAAAAGAGAAGAACAGATTTCAAACTCTGAGGATACTAATGGCAGATTGTCTCCAGATGAACTCCAAAAGGTTAAATAACCTGGTCCCCATCACATAAGTCTCTCCTAGAAGAAGTTAAAAAGGATATTAAAAGAGAGCTAGAAGAAAAATGAGGAAAAGAAAGGGAAGCCTTGCAAGAGAGTTTGGAAAAGGCAACAAAAAATAGACATAGTGAAATAGAAAAAGCATATAGCTCATTAAAAGATAGATTTGATAAACTGAAATATCAAAGCAACTCCTACAAAAACAGAATTTGTGAAACAGAAAAATAAAATAACATTTTAAAAAACAAAATTTGTGCAATGGAAAAATAAAATAACTTCTTAAAAAAAGAATTTGTGAAATGGAAAAAAATTCCATAGAGCAAAGCAACTCATGCAAAAATTCAATTGAGCAAATACAAAAAGAAGTAAAAAAAGTAAATGAAGAAAATAACACACTAAAATTCAGAATTGAACAAATGGAAACAAATGACTCAATAAAACAACAAGAATCACTTAAGCAAAAGCAAAAAAAAAATGAAAAAATAGGAAAATGTAAAATACTTAATGGGGAAAACAACCACCCTAGTAGAGACAATCTAAGAATTATTAGATTCCCTGAAAATCATGATAAAAAAAGAGCCTAGACACTATTTTTCAGGAAAGCATCAAAGAGAACTGCCCAGATGTCATAGAAACAGAAGGTAAAATAGACATTGAAAGAATTCATCGATCAACTACTGAAAGACATCCCAAAATCAAAACTCCAAGAAATATTGTGGCTAAATTCCAGAACTGCCAGACCAAGGAAAAGATACTATAAGAAGCAAGCAAAAAGCAATTCAAATAATGAAGAGCCACAATAAGGATCATTCAGGATCTAGCACCTTTCACATTAAAGGATTGAAGGGCTTGAAATCTGGTATTCCAAAAGTTAAAAGAAATTGTTATGCAGCCAAGAATAATTTACCCAGCCAAACTGAGTGCTTTCTTCCAGAGAAAAAGATGGAAATTCAATGAAATAGGTGAATTCCACTTATTTCTAACAAAAAAACAGAGCTAAACAAAAAGTTTGACCTCCAAATATAGGACTCAAGAAAAGTATAAAAAGGTAAAAAGAACTCTTGAGAATTGTATTTCTGTTATAGGTATACATAAAGAATACATGTATAATTCGGTTTACTGTAATAATATAAAAAAGGATGTGGAAAGGAAATGGTACCAGAAAAAGGGAAAAGTGGAGGTAATACATTTCACAAAGAGACAAAGGAAACATATTATATCATTAGGAAAGAAGGTATGGGGATGTCCTAGTGTGAATCTTACTCTCATCAGAATTGGGTCAAGGAGAAAATATTAGACATATTCGGTTTACAAAGAACCTACTCCCCCCTCATTGAAAAAGTGGGAGGGAAAAATTAAGTAAAGGGAAAAGAAAAGAGAAAAGCATAATCTGGGGTTAACAAAATGGAAGGAAATACAGAATTAGTAATTTTAGCCATAAATGTGAATGGGGTAAACTCACCCATACAGCCTAGGTGTATAGCAGACTGGATTAAAAGCCAGAAGCCTATAATATGTTGTTTACAGGAAATACATTTGAAGCAGGGCAATACATACAGAGTAAAGGTAAAAGGTTGGAGCAGAATCTATTATCTTAAGGTGAAGTCAAAAAAGCAAGGGTAGCCATCCAGATCTCAGATAAAGAAAAAAAGAGAAATAGATATAATTAAAAGAGAAAAGGAAGGACATATATCATGCTAAAGGGCAGCATATATAATGAAGCAATATAAATACTAAGCATATATGTAGTAAGCTGTGCAGCATCTAAATTCTTAAAAGAGAAATTAAGAGGGCTGCAAAAAGAAATAGACAGCAAAACTAAAATAGTGGGAGATCTCAACCTTGCACTCTCAGAATTAGATAAATCAAACCATAAAATAAATAAGAAAGAAATTAAAAAGGTAAATAGAACACTAGAAAAGTTAGGTATGATAGATCTTTGGAGAAAACTAAATGGAGAAAGAAAGAAGTACACTTTCTTTTTGGGACTTCATGGAATCTATACAAAAATTGACCATATATTAAAATATAAAGATCTCAAATTCAAATGCAGTATTTTTAAGTTAAGATAAGGTCTACCTTTAGGCTGGGAGAGGTTTTCCAAGCAACTACATCTGCAGAAAAGTAAATGCATCATTTTCAGATTGCAATGCAATAAAATTACATTCAATAAAAAGCCAGGGGAAAATAGATATAAAAGTAATTGGAAACTAAATAATGTCATCATAAAAAATGAATGAGTGAAACAGCAAATCATAGACACAATGATTTCACCCAAGATAATTACAATAATGAGATGACATACCAAAATGTGTGGGATGCAGCCAAAGCAGTAGTAAGGGGTAATTTTATATTTCTAGAGGCCTACTTGAATAAAATAGAGAAAGAATAATCAATGAATTAAGCTTGCAACTAAAAAAGCTAGAAAAAGAGCAAAATAAAACCCCCAATAAAACACTAAACTTGAAATTCTAAAAATAAAAGGAGAGATTAATAAAATTGAAAGTTAAAAAACCATTGAATTAATAAATTAAACTAAGAGTTGGTTCTGTGAAAAAATGAACAAAATAGATAAACCCTGGTTAATTTGATTAAAAAGAGGAAAACCAAATTATTAATATTAAAAATGAAAAGTGAGAACTTTCCACTAATGAAGAGGAAATTGAAGGAATAATTAAGACTTACTTTACCCAATTTTATGCCAATAAATTTGATAACTTAAATGAAATGAATGAATACCTACAAAAATATAGCTTGCCCAGATTAACAGAGGAAGAAGTAAATTGGTTAAACAGTCCCATCTTAGAAAAAGAAATAGTACAAGATATTAATCTCTAAGAAAAAATCCCTAGGACTAGATGGATTTACATGTCAATTCTACCAAACATTTAAAAAACAATTAAATCCAGTGATATATAAACTATTTGAAAAAATAGGGAATAAAGGAGCCCTATCAAATTCCTTTTATGACATAGACATGGTACTGACACTTAAACCAGGTATGATGAAAATAGAAAAAGTAAATTATTGACCAATCTCCCTAATGAATTTGATGCAAAAATCTTAAATAAAATATTAGCAAAAAGATTACAGAAAATCATCCCCAGGAAAATACTCCATGATCAAGAAGGATTTATAATATAATGCAGGGTTGGTTCAATATAAGGGAAATATTAGCATAATTGACTATATCAATCACCAAATTAACAAAAAACATATGATCATCTCAATAGATGCAGAAAAAGCATTTGATAAAATCCAACACCAATTCCAATTAAAAACACTAAAGAATATAGGAATAAATGAACTTTTCCTTAAAATAGTCAGTAGCATCTATTTAAAAACATCAGTAAGCATGTAATGGGGATAAACTGGAACCATTTCCAATAAAATCAGGAGTGAAACAAGGTTGCCCCTTATCACCATTATTATTCAATATTGTGTTAGAAATGCTAGCTTTGGCAATAAGAGATGAAAAAGAGATTAAAGGAATTAAAATAGGTAATGAGGAAACCAAATTATCATTCTTTGCAGATGATGTGATGATATACTTAGAGAATAGCAGTAGTTGTACTAAAAAGCTATTAGTAATAATCCATGACTTTAGCAAAATTGCAAGATACAAAATAAATCCACATAAATCCTCAGCATTTTTATATATCACTAACAAAATCCAAAAGCAAGAGATGCATAGAGAAATTCCATTTAAAATAACTGGTCATAGTATAAAGTATATGGGTATCTATCAGCCAAGGGAAAGTCAGGAACTATATGAACAAAACTACAAAACACTTTCCACACAAATAAAGTCAGATTTAAACAATTGGAAAAATATTAAGTGCTCTTGGATAGGTCAAGCGGATATAATAAAGATGACAGTACTACCTGAACTAATCTTTAGTGCTATATTATTTTAGTGCTATACCAATCAGACTCTCAAAAATATTTTAATGACCTCAAAAAATAACAACAAAATTCAACTGGAAGAACAAATGATCAACAATTTCAAGGAAACTAATGAAAAAAAATCAAATGAGGGTGGCCTAGCTCCTATAATTATAGTATAAAGCAGCAGTCACCAAAAGCATTTGGTATTGGCTAAGAAATAGAGTAATTGATCAGTGGAATAGGTTAGGTTCAAAGGAAAGAATAGTCAATAACTATAGAAATCTAATGTTTGACAAACACAAAGATCTCAACATTTGGGATAAGAATTCATTGTTTGACAAAAACTGCTGGGAAAACTGGAAATTAGGCATGGACCCACAGTTAACACAATACAGCAAGATAAGATCAAAATGGGTTCATGATATAAGAATAAAGAATAAGATTATAAATAAATTATAAGAACATAGGATAGTTTACCTCACAGACCTGTGGAGGAGGAAGGAATGTGTGACCAAAGAAGGACTAGAGATTATTATTGATCACAAAGAAAAAAATTTTTATTATATCAAGTTTAAAAGCTTTTGTGCAAACAAAACTAATGCAGACAAGATTAGAAGGGAAGCAACAAACTAGAAAAAACATTTTTACATTTAAAGGTTCTGATAAAGGCTTCATTTCCAAAATATAGAGAGAATTGTCTCTAATTAAAAGAAATCAAGCCATTCTCCAATTGATAAATGGTCAAAGGATATGAACAATTTTCAGATGATGAAATTGAAACTATTTTCACTCATATGAAAGAATGTTACAAATTACTATTGATCATAGAAATGCAAATTAAGACAACTCTGAGATACCACTACACACCTGTCAAAATTGACTAAGATGACAGGAAAAAATGATGACAAATGTTGGAGGAGATATGGAGAAACTGGTACACTTATGCTTTGTTGGTGGAGTTATGAATGGATCCAACCATTCTGGAGAGCAATTTGGAAGTATACTTAAAACACTTTCAAACTGTGCATACCTTTTTAATCCAGCAGTGTTACTAGTGGGCTTATATTCCAAAGATATCTTTAAAAAGGGAAAGGAACCTGTATGTGGAAAAATGTTTGTGGCAGCCCTTTTTGTAGTGACTAGAAACTGGAAATTGAATGAATGCCCATCAATTGGAGAATGGCTGGGTAAATTGGAGTATATATAAATATGGATACATACATTGTATTTAACATATACTTTAAAATATTTAATATATGTGGGACTGCCTGCCATCTAAAGGAGGGAGTGGAGGGAAGGTTTTGCAAGGGTCAATGTTGAAAAATTACCCATGCATGTTTTTTTTCAGTAAAACAGGTATAAGAGAGAGAGAGAGAGAGAGAGAGAGAGAGAGAGAGAGAGAGAGAGAGAGAGAGAGAGAGAGAGAGAGAGAGAGAAGGAGGGAGAGATAGAGCTCCTGCTGGATTTTTTTCTAGAGACTTCACTTAGGCCACTACAGCTTGTTTTTCTTTTACTTGGAGAAGCCATAAGAAGCTCTTTGTTTGCTATGTTAGGGATCATTCTGTGGCAGGTAACCCCACACCAGCAGCTGTCTTAGGCTGACCAGAATCTCCAGAGGAATCACTCTCTTACAATTCAGGGCCTTTTAGAAAAGGTTCAGTCTTGTTTTGGCATGAGTATGGAAGAGATTAGGCAGAGAGTTCTGGAAATTCTGAAGGCTTTCAGGAGTGGATGCCTACTCTCCACTCCTCCCTATTTTGCAAGTTTGTTTTGGACTTGCCCATGGTTATCTGTTTTAGGACCTCTAAGAGTCCCTTTGTGGATTAATGGATTGAGTAGGGAAATCTATTGTGATTGTTTCTCTTGTCTAATGAAATGGTACATCTTTCCTCTAGAGAATGTTTGCAGAATATCTTGAACCTTTTGCATCCTAGCATCTTGATGTCTTCCTATTCTTTTTCTCTTTGAATACACATTCACACAAACACACACATACACACACTCCTATGTGTGCATGTATGTATAATCATTAAACTGGATCTGATCCCAGCTCTGTCACCTATTTAGAATCTGCAAAACCTTAGGATTACAAAGCACTTAACCTTTCTAAATTTCAGTTACTTCCACTGTACAATGGGGATATTGCTGCTTACATTATCTCTCATTAGATGGGAGACCTTTTTTTTTCTTTTTTACTTTTTTTAAAATTAATTTTATAATTATAACTTTTTTGACAGTACATATACATGGGTAATTTTTTTACAACATTATCCCTTGCACTCACTTCTGTTCCGAATTTTCCCCTCCTTCCCTCTACTCCCTCCCTAGATGGCAGGCATAGATACATGTTAAATATGTTTTTAGTATATCCTATATACAATACATATATATATATATATATATATATATATATATATATATATATATATATACATACACACACACACACACACACACACACACACACACACACACACACACACACACATATATATATATATATATATATATATATGCAGAAACAAATTTCTTGTTGCACTGGAAGAATTGGATTCAGAAGATAAAAAATAACCTGGGAGGAAAAGCAAAAATGCAAACAATTTACACTCATTTCCCAGTGTTCCTTCTCTGGGTGTATCTGATTCTGTCCATCATTGATCAATTGGAACTGAATTAGATCTTCTCTTTGTTGAAGATATCCACTTGAGATCATTCTTAAACCATTACAATCACATACAAAACAATCACTTGTATCTTAACAACACCTAACAAAGTGCCTTGATCTTATTTTAAAAATGTAGAATTGAACTGAGTGTGATCGCTGAATTACAAAAATTATTTATTATCTCACTTTAGGCAAATCATTAACTATAACCTCCAACACTCTTAGGGAGTTATCATTTTTCTTTCTGAATCTTCCACATGCTATTCTTGGTAGATGTTGTATTTGACAGAAGAGAATATATTCACCTTTAGAACAAGATTTATTTTGATTTTGTATCTACATCTTCAATACTGAATAGGATAAATTGAGTGAAGACTTCTCATAAGAATGTGACTTTGATCTATACCCTACTTATAACTTAAAACTTTGCAACAATAAGTTGTGCTATAGCCAAAAGTCAATAGGTGTTCACTTATCTTAGATAAATATACATTTCCTTCCTGTTCCCCCTGCCCTTTTCACCACAATTACCAAATATGTTAAAGAATGAATCATTGGCTAGTATTTTTTGTCCCTGGATAGCTTTTTAGTCCCTGGAAAGATTTATGTACTTCTGGACTTCCAGCCAATGAGAGAATAAATCCTTTTTGCCTTTTACCTTGAGAGTTTCTGATTTTAATCTGGATAAGAGTCACTGTCCCACACACTACCTATGTTGCACATAACAGACTTTTAATAAATGATTGTTGAAAGGAATTGAATTGAGATGAATAAAATTATTGACTAGTACTTTAAGAAAAATAGAGATAACAATAAAATGTGGATGATAGTTTAATTCACGTCTTCATAGTAGCAAAACAATAGTTAATAAATATTTACAAATATAAACTGCATATTAAATGGCTCATATTTTGACAAGAAAATATTCATAATTTGCTTTTTTTACTTGGAAACCTGAAAATACAATTCAAAAAGTAGTTTTCAAAACATTGAAAATTCTTTGAAATTCAAAGTCCTATAAATAATATTTTGTTTTATTTTGTTTTTGTTTTTTGATTTGTTTGTTTTTTATTTATGCATTTTCTTGGCTTCCCTATTTTCATTTGAGCATTAGCAAATTTGTTACTTAGTGCTTGTCAAGTTTTACAATGCTATACTATAGCTTTAAAAAGGAAGTGCTACTTAAAACAAATGTCTCTTTTACTCCCATTTCCAAAGGCAGCAGTTTATATATCTTTAAAAACACTCTCTTCAAAGAATTACAAAGCAAATTTAAGGGTGTTATCACACCCTAGAGCTCACAGAACAAATTTTTCTCTCTCTGACATCTAGTCAGTTGCTAAGCAGTGGGAGTTAATAAGCTTCAAAATACAAGAAGCTGCCACAACAGTGCGTCTGCTTATCATTTGATCTGTATCTTTCCCATTCTCCCCCCTCCCTACTCTTCCTACTTCACCCTTTTAAAGTATTAATTTTCCTCTCAGAGTTTCTTAGCTTTTTCTAGCTCCTTAAACATGTTACCCTATATGCCTAAAAACACTATACACTTGTGCTGTTTATAAACAAGACTGTAGTTTTTTTTTTTTTATTAAGCAGAGCAAAGCTGTACTGATTCTACATAATACATATATATATACATATATAAATGCATATATATTACACATATATACAATATATATGCTTACTATAAAATTTGACAAAATTGGAACTCAGGTCTCTTTTTTTAAAGCTTCATATTTTCAAAATATCTGCATAGTTTTCAAGATTTACCCTTGCAAAACTTTGTGTCCCAATTTTTTTCTCCCTCCCTTCCCCCACTCCTCCCTTAAATGGCAAGAAATCCAATATGTTAAACTTGTGCAGTTTTTCTGTACATATTTCCACAACTATGTTCCACAAGAAATATCAGATCAAAAGGGGAAAAAATGAAAAAGAAAACAAAAAACAAGCAAACAACAACAAAAAGGTAAAATTACTGTTATGATCCATAAGCAGTCATCACAGGCCTCTTTCTTTGTACAGGTGACTCTATCCATCACAAGTCCATTGGAAGTTGCCTGAATCATCATTGTGAAAATTGTTATTGAAAATAGCCATGGCCATCAGAACTGATCATCATATAATATTGTTGCTGTGTACAATATTCTCTTAGTTCTACTTGATTCTACTAACTTCGCATCAGTTCATTTTATCCAGGCCTTTCTGATATTATCTGCTAACCATTTCTTACAGGACAATAATATTCCAATTACATTCAAATACAAAAATTTACTCAGCCATTTTTGAACTGATAGGCACCCATTCAGTTTCCACTTCCTTGCTACTATATAAAGGGCTGTTAAAAAGATTTCTGCACATGTGAGTCCTTTGCTCTTTTTTATGATCACTTTGGGATACAAATCCAGTAAAAACACTGGGATCAAAGGGTATCCACTGTTTGATAGCCTTTTGACCATAGTTCTATATTGCTCTCCAGATTGTTTGGGTCAGTTCATAACTTCACCAACAATGTATTAATGTCCTAGTTTTCCCAAATCCCCTCCAACATTCATCATTATCTTTTCCTGTCATAGCCAATCTGAGAGGTATGTAGTAGTAAATTAGAATTTTCTTAATTTGCATTTCTCTGATCAGAGTGATTTTTTTCATATAACTAGAAATGGTTTTAATTTCCCCATGTGAAAATTGCCTGTTCATATCTTTTGATTATCAACTGGAGAGTGGCTTGTATTCTTATAGATTTGAGTCAATTCTCTATAAATTTTAGAAATGAGGTCTTTATCAGAACCTTTGTATGTAAAAATTTTTTCTCAGTTTTTTGCTTCCTTTCTAATCTTATCTGCATAGGTTATACAAAACTTTTTTAACTTAATATAATCAAAATTATGCATTTTGTATTCCATACTCTGTTGCTCCATACTCTACACTCATTGCATGTATACTGTAGTTCTTCTTTGGCCACAAATTCCTTCCTTCTCCACAAATCTGAGAGATAGACTATCCTATGTTCTTTTAATTTGCTTACAGTAACACTCTTTTGCCTAAATTTTGAACCCATTTTGACCTTATCTTGATATAGGATGTTAGATGTGGGTCCATGGCAAGTTTCTGCAATACTAATTCTAAATTTTTCCAATAATTTTTGTGAAATAGTGAATTCTTATTCGAGGAGATGAAGTCTTTGGGTTTATCAAACACTAGATTACTATAGTTATTGACTATTGTGTCTTGTGAATCTAACTTATTCCACTGATAGTCTATTTTATTTCTTAGCTAATACCAGATGGTTTTGATGACCATTGCTTTATAATATGTTTTAGGTCTGGTACATCTAGGCCATCTTCATTTGCATTTTTTTCATTAATTTCCTTGAATTTTTGGACCTTTTGATCTTTCAGATGAACTTTGTTATTATTTTTTTTTTAGTTCAGTAAAATAATTTCTTGGTAGTTAGGTATGACACTGAATAAGTATATGGTAGTATTGTCATCTTTATTATGTTAGCTTGGCCTTACTATGAGACCTGATAATCTTTCAATTGATTAGAACTGACTTTATTTGTGTGGAATGTATTTTGTAATTGTGTTCATAAAGTTCCTGACTTTGTTTTGGCAAATAGATTCCCAAATAGTTTATATTATCTACAGTTATCTTAAATGTAATTTCTCTCTGTATATCTTTTTGATAGACTTTGTTGGTAATATATAGAAATGTAGATGATTTTTGTGGATATATTTTGTATCTTGCAACTTTGCTAAAGTCTTTAATTGTTTCTAACAGTTTTTTTTTAGTTCTAGTAGTTTTGGTAGTAACTATACCATCATATCATCTGCAAAGAGTGATAATTTGGTTTCTTTATTACCTCTCTACATCTCTGTGGCTCTCTGGGAAGGAGAGGTTGGAACCAGAGATGTGGAAGGTAGTGGTACAACAAGTAACTGAATACTACAAGGCTATGGGTCCTGGCTCGATACCTGAGCACACATTCCTCATGTACAATGTAATAAAAATGGCTTTAAGAAATCCCACATATAAGAAAATGAAAGCTTTCAGTGTGGGATTCAAACAAGGAAGTATGAAGAAACCAAATCAGGGGATGGTGTGTGGTATGGGATAGAGATAGGGACTGCACTGAGAATTTTAAAAAGCATGGTACTTCTCTAGTTCTTAACCTGCCTTCATTTCCTCCTATAATCCCTGTATATGCCTTTGATATATCCTCTACTTCCTGATCCTCCTCTCTCAAGTTCACTTTCTTAGGTGAGAGAAGGAGGAACAGGAGGGGCAGTGACAGCATCTGCATCCCCAGCACAGCAGTTTTGCTCTCCCTATGTCCCTATTACAAGAGGCATTAGCTAAAGTAAAGGAGGAAGTATGGATACATTTGGATTGAGAATGGAAGCATATCCTGTGATTGAAGAACCTGATCCTAATGGGCCTACAGGTCAAATCAGGAGAAGACACATTCCTTTTAATCTGGAAGTTATCAAAGACCTGAAAAAGGCTTCTACTTTCTATGGGTCTACAATGCTTCTACTTTCTATGGGTCTACAATCTGCAGGCAAGCTGAGGACGTTTATGTGGCCCGCCAGGTTATGGCAAATGGGCTGAGGGGTAGAGACAGTGCGATTTTTTGTTTTTACTATAGTCTGGCCCTCCAACAGTCTGAGGGACAGTGAACTGGCCCCCTATTTAAAAAGTTTGAGGACCACTGGACATCATCTTATATTAAGATTCTGTTAGAAAATTTGGCTTATGAAATCCTAACCCATAATCATTGGAAATCCATAGCAAAAACAGCACAACCAAAACAAAGCCTTATTCCTTACCCAGTACCTGTGGCTAGAATCTTGTTAAAAGACATTAAATAACCTAACAAGTTATAAGGACCTAACAAGATATACACCTTTTATACCAGTGTACAAATTAAAGTAGGTTGTGAAACCATCCCAGAGTGGCAAATTTTATTGGCCACAGCTGCAAATTTTATGCATAAGTTCCCCTTAAAGATAGCCTGGCTATTACATAATTGGTCCTGTTTTTTATTATTATTATAACTTGTTATTAACAGTATATATGCATGGGTAATTTTTTTCAAAAGAACTTTAATATATGCATGAATTGAACTAAACTGTAGAGAAAAAATTCATTCAAAGACCTTCCTGATCTTTTTTTTAAAATAACTTTTTATTGACAGTACATATGGATGGATAATTTTTTTTACATTATCCCTATCACTCACTTCTGTTCCAACTTTTTCCTTCCCTCCCTCTACCTCCTCCCCTAAATGGAAGACAGCTTTATACATGTTTAATATGTTATAGTATATCATAAATACAATATATCTGTGCAGAAGGTAAAAATAACCTGAGAAGAAAAATAAAAATGCACACAGTTCACACTCATTTCCCAGTGTTCCTCCTCTGGATGTAGCTAATTCTGTCCATCATTGATCAATTGGAACTAAATTAGATCTTCTCTTTCTTGAAGATATCCACTTCCATCAGAGTACATCCTCAAACAGTATTGTTGTTGAAGTGTATAATGATCTTCTGGTTGTATTCATTTCACTTAGCATCTATTCATGTAAGTCTTTCCAAGCCTTTCTATATTCATCCTGCTGGTCATTTCTTACAGAACAATAATATTCTATAACAATCATATATCACAATTTACCCAACCATTCTCCAATTGATGGACATCCATTCATTTTCCAGTTTCTAGTCACCACAAAAAGGACTGCCACAAACATTTTGGCAGATACAGGTCCCTTTCCCTTCTTTAGTATCTCTTTGGGATATAAGCCCAGTAGTAACACTGCTGGATCAAAGGATATGCACAGATTGATAACTTTTTGGGTATAATTCTAGATTGCTCTCTAGAATAGTTGGATTTGTTCACAACTGCACCAAAAAATGCATCAGTGTGCAAGTTTTCTCACATCGCCTCGAACATTCATCATTATTTTTTCCTGTCATCTTAGCCAATCTGACAGATGTGTAGTGGTATCTCAGAAATGTCTTAATTTGTATTTCTCTGATCAATAGTTATTTGGAACACTTTCATATAAAAGGAAATAGTTGCAATGTCATCATCTGAAAATTGTCTGTTCATATCCTTTGGCCATTCATCAATTGGAGAATGGCTTGATTTCTTGTAAATTAGAGTCAATTCTCTATACATTTTGGAAATGAGGCCTTTATCAGGACCTTTAACTGTAAAAATGTTTTTCTAGTTAGTTGCTTCCCTTCTAATCTTGTTTGCATTAGGGATTTTTTGGTTGTTTTTTTGATTTTTTGGGTTTTTTTGTACAAAGGCTTTTTAGCTTGATAAAATCAAATTTTTCTATTTTGTGATCAATAATGATCTCTAGTTTTTCTTTGGTCACAAATTCATTTTTCCTTCACAAGTCTGAGAAGTAAACTATACTATGTTCCTCTAGTTTATTTATAGTACCATTCTTTATGCCTAAATCATGGACCCATTTTCATCTTTTCTTGCTGTACAGTGTTAAGTGTGGGTCCATGACTAATTTCTGCCATACTAATTTCAGGTTTTCCCAGAAGTTTTTGTCAAACAATGAATTTTTATCCCAAAAGTTGAGATCTTTGGGGTTTTTAAACACTAGCTTCATATAGTTATTGACTATTTTGTCTTGTGAGCTTAATCTATTTCATTGATCAACTAATTTATTGCTTAGCCAATACCAAATGGTTATGGTGACTGCTGCATTATAATATAGCTTTAGATCAGGTATAGCTAGACCACCTTCATTTGAGTTTTTTTTTTTCATTAATTGCCTTGAAAATTTTGACCTTTTTTTCTTCCATATGAATTTTGTTGTTATTTTTTCTAGGTCATTAAAATAGTTGCTTGGGAGTCTGATTGATATAGCACTAAATAAATAGATTAGTTTAGGGAGTATTGTCACCTTGATTATATTCCTGTCCAAGAGCACTTAACGTCTTTCCAATTATTTACATCTAACTTTATTTTTGTGGCAAGTGTTTTGTAATTTTGCTCATATAATTCCTGACATTCCTTTGCTAGATAGATTCCCAAATATTTTATGCTATCAACAGTTATTTTAAATGGATTTTCTCTTTGTATCTCTTGATGTTGGATTTTGTTGGTGATGTATAAAAATGCTGAGGATTTAAGAGTCTTTATTTTTTATCCTGCAACTTTGCTAAAGTTGTGAATTATTTCTAATAGCTTTTTAGTGGAATCTCTGGGATTTTCTAAGTCTACCAGAATACCATCTGCAAAGAGTGATAATTTGGTTTTCTCATTACCTACTCTAATATCTTTAATCTCTTTCTCAACTCTTATTTCCAAGGCATATATTTCTAATACAATATTGAATAACAGTGGTGATAGTGAGCAACCTTATTTCACTCCTGATCTTACTGGGAAAGGTTCCAGTTTATCCTCATTGCATATGATGCTTACTGATAGTTTTAAATGTATGCTCCTGACTATTTTAAGGAAAAGTACATTTATTCCTATACTCTTAAGTGTTTTTATTAGGAATGGATGCTGGATTTTCTCAAATGCCTTTTTTTTTTTTTTTTTTTTTGCATCTATTGAGATGATCATGTGGTTTTTGTTAATTTGCAATAAGCAAATATAATCAATTATGCTAATTGTTTTCCTAATATTGAACCAGCCCTGCATTCCTGGTCTATACCCTACTTGGTCATAGTGTATTATCTTGGGGATTATTTTCTGTAATTTTTCTTGCTAATATTTTATTTAGGATTTTACTATTAATATTCATTAGGGAGATTGGTCTATAATTTTCTTTCTCTATTTTTAACCTACCTGAATTAGGTATCAGTACCATGTCTGTGTCATAAAAGGAATTTGGTAGGACTCCTTCAATCACTATTTTTTCAAATTGTATATATAGCATTGGAATTAATTTTTCTTTAATGTTTGGCACTGGGGATTTTTTCTTAGGGATTTGATTAATATCTTGTTCTATTTCTTTTTCTAAATGGGACTGTTTAACCAATTTACTTCTTCCTCTGTTAATCTGGGCAAGCTATATTTTTGAAGGTATTCTTCCATTTCATTTAAGTTATAGAATTTATTGACATAAAGTTGAGCAAAGTAATTCCTAATCATTGCTCAAATTTCCTCTTCATTAGTGGCAAATTCTCCCTTTTCATTTTTAAGACTAACAATTTGATTTTCCTCTTTCCTTTTTAAAATAAGATTTCCTAAGGATTTATCCATTTTGTTGTTTTTTCATAGAATCAACTCTTATTTTTAATGAGTTTTTTTTTTTTTACTTTTAATTTTATTAATCTCTCCTTTTATTTTTAGAATTTCAAGTTTAGTGTTTGACTGGGGGTTTATAATTTTCTCGTTTTCTAGCATTTTTCGTTGCAAGCCCAATTCATTGACCTTGTCTTTCTCTATTTCATGCAAGTAGGGCTCTAGAGATATAAAATTTCCCCTTATTACTGCTTTGGCTGCATTCCACATATATTGATATGACATCTCATTACTGTCATTTTCTTGGGTGAAGTTATTAATTATGTGTATGATTTGCTGTTTCACCCAATCATTTAGTATGAGATTATTTAGTTTCCAATTCTTTTTTGGTCTATTTTCCCCTGGCTTTTTATTGAATGTAATTTTTATTGCATCATGATCTGTCTTACTATTTCTGCCTTACTGCATTTGAATTTGAGGTTCTTATGTCCTAATATATGGACAAGTTTTGCATAGGTTCCATGAACTGCTGAGAAGAAAGTGTACTCCTTTCTGTCTTCATTTAGTTTTCTCCAAAGATCTATCAAATATAATGTTTTGAGTATTTTATTTACCTGTTTGATTATTTATATTGTGGTTTGATTTATCTAATTCTGAGAGTGCAATGTTGAGATCTCTCACTATTATAGTTTTGCTGTCTATTTCTTCTTGCAGCTCTCTTAATTTCTCTCTTAAGAATTTAGATGCTATACCACTTGTTACAAATATATTTAATATTGATATCGCTTCATTATCTATGCTACCCTTTAGCAAGATATACTTCCCTTTCTTATCCCTTTTAATTAGATCCATTTTTGCTTTTGCTTGATCTGAAATCAGGATGGCTACTCCTGCTTTTTTTTTTTACTTCACCTGAAGATAGTAGATTATGCTCCAACCTTTTACCTTTACTGTATGTATCTCCCTGCTTCAAGTGTGTTTCCTTTGTGGATTCTGGATTTTAATCCAATCTGCTAACTGCTTCTTCTTTATGGGGGCGTTTATCCCATTCACATTTATAGTTAAATTGCCAATATGTATTACCTGCCATATTGTTAACTCCTGCTTATGTTTTTATCCTTTCCTTGCCCCTTACCCCCTCCCCAGTATTAAACTTGTGAGCACCACTTGCTTCTCACAGTCCTCCCTTTTTATCATCCCTCCCCCATCTTAGTGTTCCTCCCCGATCTTATCCCTTTATGTCACAATTTCTGTATTCCCTTCTGCTTAGCTTACTACTTCTTTTTTCACTTTTCTCCTCCCACTTTTAAATGAGGTGGGAGACGTTTCACCATAAATCAAATATGTCTAATAGTTTTCTCTTTAAGCCAATTCTGATGATAGTAAGATACCCACCATGTTCATCCTCCTCTACTCTTTCTTTCAGATATAATATGTTTCCTTTGCCTCTTTGTGAGATGTAGTACCCCCACTTTACTCTTTTTCTGGTAGAATTTCCTTTCCACTTCTAGTTTCTAGAACAAATTAAACATGTGTTCTTTATATATCTTTATAGCAGAAATATAATTCCCAAGATTTCTTTTTATCTTTTTAGGTTTCTCTTGAGTTCTATATTTGGAGATCAAACTTTTTGTTTAGTTCCAACTGTTTCATCAGAAATAGATGAAATTCACTTATTTTCTTGAATTTCCATCTTCTCTGGAAAGAAATTCTTATTTTGGCTGCATACCAAGTTCTTTAGTCTTTCAGAATATCAGATTCCAGGCCCTTTGATCTTTTAACATGGACACTGTTAGATCCTGGGTAATCTTTATTGTGATTCCTCTATATTTGAATTGATTTTTTCTAGCAGCATGTAATATTTTTTCTTTGGTTTGATGGTTCTGGAATGTGACCACTATATTTCTTGGAGTTTTGATTTTAGGGTCCCTTTCAGTATGTGATCAATGAATTCTTTTGATATCTATTTTACCCTCTGTTTCTTTAACTTCTGTGCAGTTCTCTTGGATCACTCCCTGGAAAATTGTGTCCAGGCTCTTTTTTTCATCGTATTTTTCAGGAAGTCCAATAATTCTCAGATTATATCTCTTAGATCTATTTATCAGGTCTGTTGTTTTTCCAAGAAGGTATTTGATATTTTTTTGGTTTTGCTTGACTTATTCTTGATGTCTCCTTGAGTCATTCAATTCCATTTGTTCAGTTCTGATTTTCAATGAAGTATTTTCTTCACTCACTTTTTTATATCTTTTTCTAATTGTCCAATTTAATTTTTAAGTGAGTTTCCCCTCCCCCCCCCGTGGAATTTTTTTCCATTTCACCAATTTTATTTTTTAGAGAGTTATTTTCTTTTTTCAACTCACTAATTCTGTTTTTCAAGGATATGATTTCTTTATCCACTCTATCTTTAAATGAATGGAATGACTTACCTAGATTCTCTTGCCATGCTTCCCTTTTCTTTTCCCATTTTTTTCTAGCTCTCTTGTGAAAGCCTTTTTAATTTCTTCTATGAGAGTCTTGTATATTGAGGACCACATCATATCCATTTTGGGGATTGTCTGTTTTTAGTCTCCTCAGGGTTTAAAATATGCTCTATTCATATAGAAACTATCAATATTCAGAGCCTGTTTTGGTTTGTTGCTCATTTTGTGAAAGAAGAATCAAAGAAAACAAATTAACAACAACAACAACAACAACAAAAAACAAATGCAGTATGCTATTTTTTTGGTGGGGTGGGGCTGGATAGTATTACTGAGCTTCCTCTATAGACTGTAGGGGGCAGAAGTGAGGCACTAGCAGGACAGCAATGGCTGCACTGGGTCTGTGCTCTGGGACTCTGAGAGCCTGCTGAGAAACTCAGGGTGGGTATGGCCAGGTCCTGAAAGACTCTAACTTTTTAGGGTTATAGTCTTTAGCCCTGTGTTTAGAGGTTTTCTGCTGATCTATTGGCTTGCTACCAGGGAAAAGTAGACACACTGTAGTAAAGTTCTCCCTGCAGAAACGTCTGAGATCACACCTTTTCCCCCTCAGGTCTGCTCAATGTGAGCTACCTTCTGTACTCTCACTGTCTGCTGCTCTGTTGCTGCCCACGTTCAGCCCACGCCTGATCTAACTGATCCTGCCAAGCAAAAAAAACAGACTTTTTCTGGCTAATTTCAAGGCATCTTCTGTAGGCAATTATTTGTGGGGGGGGGTTTCAGTCAAGCACTAATTCTGAGGCCTTGTCATGAAATAAAGTATTCTGAGAGCAAAGATGGAATTTAAATGGATGTGTGTCCTCTCCACCATCTTGGCCAGAAGTCTTTGGCCATAGGTTTTTGAAGAAAACATTTCTAAGAGCCCTCTTAAAGGACCAATCATCTTTACAGATGCATCCAAACATGACATCTGTTCTGTATATTCTTCTAACTTAGCTGTAAAAAGAGTAGTCAGAACTTTTTTCAGTATACTCAGTAGAATGAGTTGTATGCAATTATTTTAGCTCTTACTTATTACCCAGGAGATATAAATATAGTATCTGATTCAGCTTATTCAGTTGGTGTGGTTGGCAAAGAATTGCCACTGCCTAAATAAAATTTGTAACCTCTAACATATTTCAGCTTTTTAAAGAATTTATGGAGCAAGTGCAAAACCACCTAGGTAAGTATTATTTCTTTTATGTCCCCTCTCCTACTAATCTTCCAGGATCTATTTTTTTTTTATGGAAACTCAAAGGCAGATCATATTCTCACCATGTTAGCCAACATTCTCCTATTTCATACATCCCAGGAATCTCATTCTAAATATCATAAGGCTGCATGAGCTTTACATCTGCAGTTTGGGATAACAAAAGAAGAAGCTAGAAGAATAGTAAAGGCTTATACAGTTTGCCTTCCTTTCCATGTTCCTACACTCCCTCTAGGGAAGAACTCTCATGGTTTGAGGTCTAATGAAATTTGGCAGATGGATGTGACTCATTATAAATATTTTGGCCATCTGTCTTTTATCCTTGTTGTCATGGACACCTTCTCAGGATTTACCTTTGCAATACCACAGCAAAAGAGATGTCTTAGGTGGTCACTGAATTCCTTCACTGGCCTTTGCAATTATGGGCATGTCACAAGCAACAAAAACAGATAATGGACATGCATATACTTCCAAACACTTTGCACAGTTTTGTGCACAGTATCAGATTTTACACACCCCTGGCATGCCCTTCAATCCTAAGGGACAGTCAGTAGTGGAGAGGAGGAACAGAGGCGTTCTTCCAAAAACAAAAAGGAGGGGGAACCACATGTAACCCTAGAGTGTTATGGGCCAGAACTCTGAACTTGAAACAAGGATGCTTACAAGGTACTAAATGGAATTGATGAGACAATGGTTATCTAGTTTAGCATGATTCAGTATGATTGATTTAATCTTACAATAAATAATGGTTTCCTAGTGATATAATGATTGGTTTATATTCAGTGTGGAGCATATAAGCAGGGATTAAGAGCCACAGAGGAGAAGCACACTAGAAGTTCTCGGAGCCAAGGAGACAGAAATTCATTTCATCTTCAGTCAGGCTCTTGGTGGCTGGGACTAGCCTCCTACATTTCCCTCACTGAGACCATAGCCAGTTTGAAAGGCTCTCCAGAAAGCTGCCCACCCCCAGTAAGGAGATAATAAAAGATTTGGATTTTAACACCTGGCTACTCTTGTGGTGATTACTGAACTGAAATTAAAGCTGATCCCAGAGATCCCAAGAAAACCAAATCAGATAACATTTTGGTGCCTTAACGTGGGGCCAAGAACCTTCATCTGTGACCCAGAAATTAGGGTAAGTACAAGAAAAAAACTTTGTAAATGGCTAAACTAGTGCTTCAGCTAAAATGGGACAGATGTTCAAAAACAGCCTTCTTTTCCAATTTAAGGAAAATGTGTCATAAAAAAGCTTGGTTAAACATAAAAACAAACAAACAAACAAACAAACAAACAAAAAACAAAACAAAAAACAACCTAAGATTTGATTGTAACTTGGGAGCAAATCATCAAACTTTTAGAAACAGCACAGTACACATATCCTTGGTTCTCAAGGAAAAAGAATTAGATCCAGATGAGTGGAAATTAGTAGGAGAGCAACTATGTGAATACTATAATGATAATGGACCTGCTCAATTTCTAAAGAAAGAACTTTATACATATAATTTATTACAACTGGCTTTAAGAAATTATATAAGCATTAGAATAAGGAAAAAGAAAAAAGTGGAGGAGGGGGAAGAAACTGATAAACTAAATGAAAAGCATAAAGAATCAGACAAGAATGGAGTTAAGTACGAAGCTGTTGAAATTAAGGAGTGTGGTGCTTCACAGAAGGAGCCATTATGGCATTCCCCATCCCCTGACCTACCTCCCTCAATTAACTCTTCATGGGTGGAGGGAGAAAGAGGAAGGGAAAGGGTAGTGACACAATCAGCACCACCTGTGAAGCAGCCTATGACAAGGTTACAAAAGGCATTAGTTAAAGCAAAAAAAAATGGATAGGATATATCTGATTTGACATATGCATACCCTGTTATTGAAGATCTTAACTCTTCAGGTCAACAAAAAAGAAGATACAATCCTTTTGATCTGGAAAAAAATTAAGGATTTGAAAAAGGGTCGCACTCTTTATGGGGCTACATCATCTTATATTAAGATGTTACTAGAGAATTTGGCTTATGAAATCTTAACCCCTAGTTATTGGAAATCTATAGTAAGGGCATCTTTAGAACCTGGACAAAACTTGTTGTGGCTTTCAGAGTATAGTGAATTATACAGGCTACAAGCCCAACACAATAAGCAAACTGGGATTAATATACAAATCCCCTTTGACCAACTAGAAGGTAAAGATCAGTATGCAGACACTTTAGCCCAGATTAATTACCCCATAACAGCATATGAGCAAATTACTGCTGCTGCAATCATGGGGCTCCCTCCCAGGAAAAGATGGAGGTGAAGCTTTCATGAAAATAGAACAAGGTCCCAATGAAACTTTTGCTGATTTTTTTAAGAGTTTCTTCTAGGAGAGAGTTATGTGATGGGGGGCAGGAATCATTCCCCTTTAGGTTGTTATCTGCTGTCTCTCTGCTGTTAACTTCCTCGGGGTTGGATACCCGCTCTTTCTCTGTATAGAAGGAATCTATAGTTTTTCTGGCTTTTTTGCTCATATTTAAAAAATCTTTTGGGGTCTGTCCCTGGGGTAGGAAATTATTTATTTACTTCTTTACCAGCTTCCTCCCAGACTGGATGGATGCAGCGGCTCCTGTGCCTGAGCTAAGATAGAGCTCTGGGAGAGAGTTCCCGACCCCCTCCCTGGAAGTGCCTCAGAGGTGATTAGCACTGCTGTGCTCGAGGGCGCTGAACAATAAAGACAGCACAAAGCCCAGCCTATGTGTCCGGGTGGGGCGTGGATGTCTGCAGCAGGTGACGTGAAAAGCCCCTGTGCTCAAACTGGAAGTGTCTGCCAGAAACCACGGTCCCTAGTTCAAAGGTTCCGCTTCTCTGGGACTTCCTGGAGCTGAGTTCCACTCCCTCCAGCGAAACTAGGCAGTGTGTGTTGCCTTGGGCCATATCCACCCACTTGTCAATCTCTTAACTATTCTCAGGTGGTAGCTGAGGCCACACCCCCTGGTGCCGAGATCTGCTGAGTCACCTCCAGGATCCGGGGAAAATCTAATCTGAGTTTTTAAAGTATTTTGGCTTTCTCTTCTGAACTGCTAAATAATTAGCAGAGAAGAGCTAACAGCCTGTGCCAGATTCCTTTATCTCTGTGGCTTCTCTGATCCCAGAGCCCTTCCCAGCGCAATGGGCAGAGTATGCTAGCACCCAGCCGTCTGTGCTGGCCTCTCTTCTTCCTCCCCTGGGGACTGACCTTTTCTGTTGAAACTCCAGATTCTCTTCAGCTGGTAAGTCGTGCTTCCAGTCCTTGTGGTATCTATCAATCCTGGGCTTATTTTGAGACTTAATATATCTAATTGGTTGTGAGGGAGTGAGGACGTTCACAGAGTCGTGTGTTTCTTCTCCGCCATCTTGGCTCTGCCCCCCCAACTTTTGCTGATTTTGTGGGACGTCTACAAACAGTGTCACAAGAACCATTGGAGAAAATGCAACTACATGAATTATGAGAAGACAACTGGCTAAGAAATATGCTAATGAGGTTTGTAGAAGAATTATATGGGGACATCACAAAGATGCTCCTTTAGAGGAGAACATAAGACACTGTGCCACAGTGGGCACAAATGCTTATTATACCCAGACTATGATGAACATGGGAAGACAAAGTCCCTCTTGGCAAAGGACTTCCAGAGAAACTCATCAATGCTTTGAGTGTGGTGAAACAGGGCATCTGAAAGCTCAATGTAGGCAAAGAGATAAAGTGAGAGGACAGAGTGAGAGAATAAGACCCAAAACCCTATGTCCAAATGCAACAGAGGTTTCCACTAGAACTCAGAATGTAGATTAACTTATGGAAACAAGAGGCAGGGCTCAGCTCCAATATCTGAAACAAAAAGCAGGTGGGGCATGATAGCAGCTGAATTTACACTCAGAAAGTATTTAGAAGTTCAGGACTCTATGATCATTCAGTAGAGAAGCAATATGATAGAAAAAAGGGATTATATGATCAATCAGCCAAAAAGCAATCAGAAAAATCTCAAAACAAAGGAGAAGACATAAGAAACATCTAACCTGAAAGAGCATGGTTGATAATGAGACTGTTACAGAACTTCAGAACCAGCAGGAATCACTGGATTTCCTGAGATGAAAAATTGTTGATAAGACTGTGTCAGAACTCCAAAACCAGCAGGAATCATTGGATTCTCTGAAACATGACAAGACTGATACAGGACTTCAAAATCTGCAGATATCATTGGATTCCCTAATAAAATATGAGACTATTGCAGGACTTCAAAACTTGCAAGAATCATTGGATTCTCTATATACATGAAGTAATGGACAATAGATTGGTTTTGGACTATTTCTAGGACTTATGGACATGTATAATTCCTCGTTGATTCATGTTATTTATCACATCACTACAAGCCTGTGTTATATTGCTATATGCTTATGTAATTTATGTAATTATGTGTAATACCTCCCATGTGGATATTATGTATACCTGTTTCAAGTGAGATCCTTCAAAAACCCACTGATCTGATTTGATTTCACATTTCCTTTGGTGTTTTCATCTCCATTCCTGAGACATCAGGGAGGGTATGATCACCTCTTTTTATTGTGTTTTCACTCCTTTTTTTTGAGGAGTCAGGGAAGGCGTGATTACCTCCTTTTGGGGTGTTTTCACCTTCTTGAGAAATCAGGGAGGGCAAACTTATGTTCTAAAACAAAAGAAAGTAGGACTAGAGAACTTCTCAACTTAACTCTTTATACTATTTTTTTTTTTTGATGGAGATATACTGACTCTAGCAGACAGGTTTCACAACCTGCCAGAAGGTCAGTGTCTAATGTGAGCAGCTCTGGTATCTTTATTTAATCACCAGGTGATGTGGAGAGATCTGGAGAGTAGTGAATGGAAGGGACCAGATAGATTAGCTGTTTGAAGCAGAGGGTTTGCTTGTGTCTCTGCAGATGGAGGGGGAGTCCAATAGGTACTGACACACCATATCCTCCTTGTGCATCTGAGAAAGATGAAAAGGGTGGGGCCCCTTGAAGTGAAGAAGGGATTCTTGGGGGCATCATGTGGGTCCATCTCTGACACAGCTGCCCCTGGGGGAGCATGGCTATTGACCCTATGTGTGTGGCAATTGACTAACAAATATTACCATGACCATAAAAATAATTGCTAATGATGCAATTACTTTGAGGCCTGTGAAAATCATTGTATTCCCTGGCACATGAAGTGATGAACAATAGATTAGCTTTAAACTACCTCTTCACTGCTTCAGGAAGTATATACATGGTTGTGAATTAATAGTTATCTTCTATACTTTTCTTCTGGGACTCATAGAAGTCTTTTATGGTATCTTATTTATTCATTTTATTTTAATATTACTACTTGCCTGTGTGATTCCCCCCAAGCTGAAACTTGTTTTATGGATTTAACCACTGATGTATACCTGTTTCAGTTAAAACAAAAGAAAGTAGGAGATATAGAGGGTCACAAATAGTGGGGAACCCTAGGCAAGGTAAAAAAAAAAAAACCCTTTAGTCCACTAAAAGGAATCCTGCAGATGTGTCTTGTTTGCCCCATCCACCTTCCTCCTAGGTGAATCTCTGAATTCCTGAGAAATCAGTGGGTATGACAAACTGTGCTGTAATTAAAGCAGAGTTATAGTAAAGTGGTAAGGAAACATCTGTACACAATAGCAAGTTGTTTGTGTGGTTCCGCTAAGTATCCTATAGTTAGTATGTGCACAGTGTGCTATAGCTATGTAACTTAGGGTATATAAGGCTGAGAAAACTTTGAATAAATGGACTACTATTTTGACCATCTTTGTGAGTTCTGCCCCTTCACTCCTCACCCATGATCAGGATTTGGGATGGTACCGAAATCCTCTAGTGAGCAGGTCCAGACACCCTACCTACTGTTTCCTTATCTGTAGCATGGTGTAATAATAGCACCTACCTTTCAGGGTTACTGTGAAGATCTTATAAAATATCTTTTTTATTATTACTTAGTACAGGAGCTGGCAGATAGAAACTGCTCTATGAATGTTATATTTTTTGTTATACAAATTGTCTTTTGGGATATTTTTATATACAATATTTTATTTAGTTCTCAGTACAATACTAGAGTGTAGACATTTTTATTCCTTTTCTAAAACTTAGGGAACTGAGGCTTAGGAAAGATAGGAATCATAGATTCAAAGCTAGAAGGGATATTAATGATCACCTAATCTAATTCCTCATTTTATAGATAAGGATAGTAGAATTTATAGAGGCTTAAGTGGCTTGCTCAAACACAATCACATAGATTGAGGATGGAAGACATGATTTAATTCTGATCTTTATGACTTTAAGAGCAATAATACAACTGCTATACTTTGTAAAAGTTAAGCGATTCATTCCTAGCCACACAACCAGCAAGTGTCAGACATGGTATTGCACCATTAGGTATAGTATGATTTCAGAGACAATTCTCTTAATATATTTTCCTCCAACTGGAATGGTAATAGAAAGGAAAAAGGAAAATAAAATACAATAAGAAGAGGAAGAAAAAGAGAAGAGGAATCCAGGAGACATTGGTCAATATTTGTACCTATTTGAAATCTTGATAAGGTTCTTCTTATCTTGACTGTATGTTCCCTAATGCTTAGAATAGTATTTGGCATGTAATAAGCACTTAATAAAATGTTTATAGTTGAACTGTATTAACTTGTTTTAGGCCTCTTTATAAATGGAGAAGGATAAAGAATACTTTACATTTTCAAAGGAATAACTGTAATGGCATTCTTGCACGTCAAACCCTGAATAGAGAGATCAAAGGCCAAGCTCTGAAAGTTTTGCTATACTTGTAAGGAGAAAATTAGGAGCATTTCAGTCCTATACCATAAATTATAAAGGCCCTTTCAGAAGGAACCTATTTAAACATGTTGACTTACCCTTCCAGTAAAATGTTTATAGAAAGGATTTGCTACAGGGAATAGTTTTAAAGACTACATTACACTGTCAGGGATATTAAAACACCAAACCACAAATTGGTTACTAGGGGTACGCAAGTCAGAGCTTTGAATGTCAAAGTAAAGTTGCTACCAAAGCCTGGAGAGAGATAAGACCTAAGAAAGTGACTGAGGGTAAGAAACCAAATATTTAAATAGCAAATCTGACAGCCTACAGGACACTTACAAGGCAAGCTGAGAAAACCTGCCATGGGCTATAGCAAGAATCTATTACAGCTGAACTAGGCCAAATGCAAACATACTGTCCTCTTTAAAAAAAAAATTAAAAGGACTAACTCAAATAGCAATGAAGAAAGATAAATATGCACACAAGAAAGACATTCAACTCAGCCATGCTAAGATCCTTGCTATATGCCAGCTGTTGAGGCCCTGAGTTAACAAGCTGGACAAACAAAGTCTAAATTCACCTTGCACATAAGAATTATATCAGAACATTCAGATAAATAGGAAGCTAGGTGGTACAATGGATAGGTGGTACCAGACTTAGAGTCAGAAGACTCATCTTCCTGAGTTTAAATCTGGCCTCAGTCACTTATTAGCTTTGTAACATGACACTGGGGAATTCATTTTACCCTGTTTGTCTCAGTTCCTCACCTGTAAATTGAGCTGGCAAAGGAGATGACAAATTACTCAAATATCTTAGCCAATAAAACACCACAAGGGTTCACATGGACATGACTAAATAATAATAATAACAGAAATCAGGAAAAGCACTTAAAGATGCAAAAATAAACCCTGGGTGGGTTAGTGAAGAGGAGAATATTTGAATATTTAACATTTCTTCTCTACTATACTTTTTACTCTATCATTTTCATTTTTCAATTTTTCAGTCATGTCAAACTAAGAGACATCACCATCTAGAAAAGTAGCACTATGCTATGGATTAACACAGTTAATTTGTTAATAACTTAAATAAACATTATTTCATGACTAAAGTATATACTTTACAGTTACCATAGTGCCTTGAACATAATAGATGCTTAATGAACATTTAATTATTGACTAAAGATTGCAATGAAAACAAAGAGACAAAAATACTAGCACATCAGGTAGTTTAGCATGAAGGAGAAGTTATGGACCTGAAGTCAGAGATTTTGATTTGAATCTTGTCTCTTACACTTAACAATTGTGTTACTTTAGCCAAATCCAATGAGGTTTCTAATTTTTTACTCCCTTCTATGTATTATGGAAATAAAAATAATATTCGCCTCTCAGAACTGTTGTAAGGATCAAATGAGATGTGTCCAATAAGGCACTACATAAATGTCAGCCATTATTACTAATGTGATGACTTAGAGGTGTAGATTGCTGATAAAGCACAATCTTCTGTAGAAAATGTGTCCAGGCCAGAGAAATTTCCTGAAGGGAAAATATTTGTAAGATAGTCAGCAATCAGCCTTTTGGCTTATCAAGATCCTTCATTTGATGTATCCTCATTGTCCATCTTTCTCACTCTTGATAATCTTAAGTCACAGTGGTTATGTTCATGAAGTAGGTTAGTAGAAAGCCAAATACAAACTCAGGTAGGCTTGAGTTCAAGTCTCATCTCTTTAAAGCATACTGGTTATTGGATCAGGGATTAGTGATTTAACTTCTCAGTATAGAACAGTTACTGACCTATTTCCATATGGTAATATGCTGCTCAGGGAACTCTTAACACTGATGAAATAATAGCTCTAAACCAACCTCATAGTTCCCTGTGCCCCAGTAATATTGACACAAAAGAAGTTGAAATATGAAATTAATAGAACAAACATTTTACAGATTTTTAAACCTTTTTTCATTATAAATTATGGAAAAGCAAGAGTGTTTAATAAAATTAAACAGGTGTGTTACAGTGGAGAAAAAGACTGCTTCTAAAATCAAAGAATTCAAATTTCACCTCTGATATTTTCTATTATTTTGATCAAAGAACAAGGCTATTAATATTATTCAGACTCAATTACCTTACATCTAAAAAAAGAGGATTGGATTAGATGTTCACCACTTGGATAAGAGTTGGGGGACCTTGACACTAACACTGTGTTCCCTGAAAGATGAGCTTCTGGTACTTCTTCCCATTTCCTGAAGACTAGAAAGGCTAATACTCTACTAGTTATATTGCTTCCCCAATTGCACTTTCTTTCAACACTGACTCCACCAGTCATAGGTTGTAGTGGCAGAATAGAGATACTCCTTGTTGCTCATAGCAACTTTCAGTCAATTAGTAATCATTTAAATAAGCATCAGAAGCATAGTCTCTCACTTTATGGAACTAATTCTACTGGAGGAGAGAATATACAAATATACAAATAATTCTGTTAATATAGGATACCCATTATCTATCATAGGAAGTAAACTCAAAAAGAAGGTACTAGCATTAGGGAGTGGGGAGTGAAAAGAGATATGGGAAAGACTTATCACAGCAGATTCTCTCTGTCTGTCTTCCTCTGTCTCTGCCTCTGTCTCTGCCTCTGTCTCTGTCTCTCTGTCTCTGTCTCTGTCTCTCTGTCTTTGTTTCTCTGTCTCTGTCTCTCTATTTCTGTCTCATTCTGTCTGTCTGTCTCTCCTTCATTCTTGAAATGTCTCCTTCACTCTTGAGAAAAATTGACTGTATTTTTTTCAGTAGCTATCATCCTGTCATACTTCTGGACATTCTCTTTAAACTTCTGGTAAAAGTTTTCTGTACTTTACGCCTTCTCTTCCTCTTTGTCCACAATCTTCTTCAACCTGACTCAGTCTCATCATTCAACAGAAACAACTCTCTCTAAATTTACCAGTGCTATCTTAATTACAAATTTTAAGGGTCTCTTCTCATTCTTTTTGATCTCTTTGCATCACCTGACATCTGACATTGCTAATTATCTTTGTCTTACATTTAATCTCCTCTCAGAATTTTTGTGGAAATATTATTTTTCTAATTTCCCTTCTACCTGAATAACTATTCCTTCTCAATATCCTTTGCTCAATCATCTTCCAGGCTGTTGAGACCCTGGATATCTTAGATTCAGCAGAAGTCAGGACAAGCAAAAGTCTTTATTCTTGGTCTTTTGCAGTCAGGGAGTTAGATCTTGCAATCTCCACACCTCCTTCCTCTCTCCTCACTGCCAAGAGAATGAATCAATCTCCTCTTCCTACTCCACCCACTGATTTCACTTCCCCTTCTTTGTCCACACCCACCGATCCAGCCAGCACAGAATAGTTGGGGAGAATCATACTTCAAACATGTGGCAATAGATTGGTGATTAGCCTCACGTGCTAGGTTACCTTGCATCTTCTCAGTTCTAGCCCTCCACACCAGGTCATAAGGTCATACTCATTAATTATATCTGCCTGGAGGGCAGAGCCAAGATGGCACAGAGGACATGTGTGTCTCTGTGAGCTCTCCTTTACCCTCAAACTACTTTTCATGAAACAACCTCAAAATTAGTGCTTGAATATCAAAACCCATTAATATTGGGAGTACACACATTACCAACAGAAGAAAATTTCAAAATTCACCAAATTGCTTGGGGGTGGGGATGGCTAGGCCAGGCACAGAATCAGACAGACAGTGAGAGCACGGGAAACAGCTCACACTGAGCAGACTGGAAGAGGATGATGTGTGGTCTTTGCTGGCTGAAAATTTGTGGGGAGAACTTTACCACAATGTGGGTTAATCTGCTCTGGCAGCAAGACTGTATCATCAGAGAAGCTATAAACAGAGGGGGTAAAGACTATAACCCCAAAATGCGAGAGTCTCTCAGGACCTGGTCACACCCACCCAGAATCAGAAAATACTCAGCACTATCACAGCACGCAACCATTGATCCTAGTGCAAAGGCTGATCCCAGCTCAGACACTGATCCCAGGGCAGATGCTAAACCCAGTGAACCCTTTGCTGTCCCACTGCTGCTTCACTGCTACTTACTATTGTCTATTGAGGAAGCTTGGTAACATCACACTGCTCCTAAAACAGACTACAACATTTTTTGTTGTTGTTAATATGAGTAAAAAAGCAAAGTGGACTTTAACTATAGACAGCTTCTATACTGAAAGAGAGCAGATTTCAAACCCTGAGGAGACTAAAAGCAGATTATCTCCAGATAAAGCCCCAAATTGATATAATCTGGTCCCCATCACATAAGACTCTCTTAGAAGAAATTAAAAAGGCTCTCACAAGAGAGCTAGAAGAAAAATGGGGAAAAGAAAGGGAAGCTTTGCAAAAGGGTCTGGATAAGCCATCCTACTCATTAAAATATAGAGTAGATAAAGAAATCAACACCCTGAAAAACACAGTGAATTAGAAAAAGAAAATGGCTCCTTAAAAAATAAAATTGGAAAATGGAAAAAAATTCCATAGAACAAAACAACTCATTTAAAAACTCAATTAGACAATTACAAAAAAAGAAATTTAAAAAGCAAATGAAGAAAATAATTCATTAAAAATCAGAAATGGACAAATGGAAATGAATGACTTGAGGAGACACTGAGAATCAATCAAATAAAACCAAAAAAAAAAAAAAAAAAGAGAGAGAGAGAAAAAAATAGAAAAAATGTTAAATACCTACTTGGGAAAATAACAGACCTAGAAAATAGATCTAGGACAGATAATCTAAGGATCATTGGACTTCCTAAAAATCATGATGAAAAGAAGAGCCTAGACGCTGTTTTTCAGGAAATGATCAAAGAGAATTTCCCAGATGTTATAGAAAGAGAAGGTAAAATAGAAATTGAAAGAATTCATTGATTACTTACTGAAAAAGATCCCAAAATCAAAACTCCAGAACTATCAGACCAAGGAAAAACACTACAAGCAGCCAGAAAAAAAATAGTTCAAATACAGAGAAGCCACAATAAGGATGACTCAAGATCTAGCAGCATTTACATTAAAGGATCAAAGGACCTGGAATCTGATATTCCAAAAGACAAAGGAACTTGGTGTCCAGCCAAGAATAACTTACTCAGCCAAACTGAGCATTTTGTTCCAGGGAAGAATATGAGCATTCAATGAAATAGATGAATTTCATTTATTTCTGATGAAAAAACCAGAGCTAAACAAAAAGTTTGTGAATAGGGTAAACTCCCCCATAAATCCTAGGTGGATAGCATCCTGGATTAAAAGGCAGAACAACATATTGTTTACAGGAAACACACTTGAAGCAGGGTGATACATGCAGAGTAAAAGCAAAAGGCTGGAGCAAAATCTACTATTCTTCAGATGAAGTAGAAAAAGGGGTAGCCTTTCTGATCTCAGATCAAGCAAAAGCAAAAATTGATTTAATTAAAAGAGATAAGGAAGGGTACTATATCTTGCTAAAGGGCAGCATAGATAATGAAGCAATATCAATACTAAACATATATGCAATAAGTTCTGTAGCATCTAAATTCCTAAAGGAAAAATTAAGAGAATGACAATAATGAGACAACATACCAAAATGTGTGGGATGCAGCCAAAGCAGTAATAAGGGGAAATTTTATTTCTAGAGGCCTACTTCCATAAAATAGAGAAAGAGAAAATTAATGAATTAGGCTTGCAACTTAAGAAGCTAGAAAAAAGAGCAAAATAAAACCACCAATCAAGCATTAAACTTGAAATTCTAGAAATAAAAGGAGAGATTAATAAAATTGAAAGTGAAAAAAAATTATTGAATTAATAAATAAAATTAAGAGTTGGTTCTATGCAAAAAACAACAAAATATATAAACCCTTGGTAAATTTGATTAGAAAAAGGAAAGAGGAAAATCAAATTGTTAGTCTTAAAAATGAAAAAGGACAACTTTCCACTAAAGAAGAGGAAATTAGAACAATAATTAGGAGCTACTTTGCTCACCTTTATGCCAATAAATTTGATAAATGTAATGGATGAATACCTTCAAAATGTAGGTTGCCCAGATTAACAGAGGAAGAAGTAAATTTGTTAAACAGTCCCATCTTAGAAAAAGAAATAATCAACTCCCTAAGAAAAAAGCCCCCAGGACCAAATAGATTTACATGTGACTTCTACCAAACATTTGAAGAACAATCAACTCCAATGCTATATAAACTATTTGAAAAAATAAGGATTGAAGGAGTACTACCAAATTATTTTTATGACACAGGCATGATTCTGATACCTAAACCAGGTAGGACAAAAACAGAGAAAGAAAATTATAGACCAATTTCCCTAATGAACATTGATGCAAAAATCTTAAATAAAATATTAGCAAAAAAATTACAAAAAATCATCCCCTGAATAATATACCATGCCTAAGTAGGATTTCCAGCAATGCAGGGCTGGTTAAATATTAGGAAAACTATTAGCATAATTGACTATATCAATCACCAAATTAACAAACGCCGCATGATCATCTCAATAGATGTAGAAAAAGCATTTGATAAAATTTAATACCCATTCCTATTAAAAACACTAGAGAGTATAGGAATAAATGTACTTTTCATTATAATAATCAGTAGCATCTATTTGAAAACATCAGTAAGTATTATTTGTAATGATGGAACCATTCCCAATAACATCAAGGGTGAAACAAGGTCACTCACTATCACCATTACTATTCAATATTATATTAGAAATGCTAGTTTGGGCAATAAGAGAATAAAAAGAGATTAAAGGAAATAGAGTAGGTAATGAGGAAACCAAATTATCACTCTTTGCAGATGATATGATGGTACTCTTAGAGAAGCCTAGAAAATCTACTAAAAAGCTATTAGAAGTAATTCACAGCTCCAGCAAAGTTGCAGAATACAAAATAAACCCACATAAATCCTCAGCATTTTTATTTATCACTAATAAAATCCAACATCAAGAGATACAAAGAGAAATTCCATTCAAAATAACTGTTGATAGTATAAAATATTTGGAAATATATATGCCAAATGAAAGTCAGCAACTATAGGTGCAAAATTACAAAACATTTTCCACACAAATAAAGTCACATCTAAACAATTGGAAAAATATTAAGTGCTCTTGGATGGGCTGAGTGAATATAATAAAGATAACAATACTGCCTAAACTAATCTATTTATTTTTTTGGTGTAACAATCAGACTCCCAAGAAGCTATTTTAATGACTTAGAAGAAATAACAACAAAGTTCATCTGGAAGAAAAAGTGTTCAAGAATTTCAAGGGAACTTATGAAGAAAAATCAAATGAAGTTTCCCTAGCTGTACCTGATCTAAAACAATATTATAAAGCAGCAATCAACAAAACTATTTGGTATTCACTAAGAAATAGACTAGTTGATCAGTGGAATAGGTTAGGTTCATAGGACAAAATAGTTAATAACTATAGCAATCTAGTGTTTCACAAACCCAAAGACCCCAGCTTTTGGCATAAGAATGCCCTATTTGACCAAAAACTGCTGGGAAAATTGGAAATTAGTATGGCAGAAACTAGGCATTTATCCACACTTAAAATTGTACACCAAGATAAGATCAAAATGGGTTCATGATTTAGGCATAAAGAATGAGATTATAAGTAAATTAGAAGAACACAGGATAGTTTGCCTCTCAGATTTTTGGAGGAGAGAGGAATTTGTGGTTAAAGAAGAGCTAGAGATCATTATTGTTCACAAAATATAAATTTTGATTATATCAAGTTAAAAATCTTTTGTACAAACAAAAACTGGTATAACATATAAACAGCTTCCAAATAGCTCCATAGAAGCAATAATGAGAAGTCCTAGCTGAGTTCAGAGATACCCTCAGCTAGACTCAAGAACAGAACAAAATTGGATGCTAGTCACTTGACCTAGTGACATTTCAGACTTCTGGACAATAAAAGTCTGGGATCTGAGTCCCAGATTGAAGAAAACTCTCCTGACAAAAAATGCCAGGCAGAACTACACAGCTGAGCTATGACTCTGGGCAAGAAGGAGCCAGAACATTGTGAACACTACTAGCTGTGGGTGCTATAGAAGAGTAGAGTATTTGATTTTGGGTTCCAGAGGGAAGATCTGAAGTGAAGTCAGAGGCACTATACTGCTCATCCCAGGATTAGAGGTGCTTCCACTAGTAAGTTATTTTAAAAAAGGGGTAGTCAAAAGAGAAAAAAAACAACACACAGCTATAGGAAGTTGCTATGGCAATAGAAAGGGTTTCATCTTCAAAAGAGGATATTAAAGTAAAGGAAAACTTTCCCTACCCCCAAAAGCAATTTTAATGCCTATCTGATCCTCAAAAATTTACAGAAGAACTCAAAAAACTTTAAAAATCAAATGAGAAAGATTGAGGGAAAACTAAAAGAAACAAAAAATAACAATAACAAAAAAGCAAACCCAAGAACAATCCAAGAAAAAAACAAGAAGAATATGAAAAGAAAGTCAACTAATTAAAAATAGAGATCTAGTCTTAAAAAAGAAAATTAATTTTTGAAATTTAGAATTGGGCAAAGGGGGAGCTGATGTGGTACAACCCTTAGGAAGGATGTAGCAATAACTCCAAGGCCACTTGGTCTTAGGAATGATCTAGTTAAAATGATTTAATTTTTCTCTTAGACTGTCTTGCCTTAGTTTATATGACCAGTATGCTAAGCCCAAAAGATTGCTATCTGGCAGAATATGTTGGTCAGTGATAACTGAATTTCTGAGACTAATGAGCAATAATAATAAGGTGCTTAAAATTAACTCAAGAACAGAACAAAATTGGATACTAGTCACTTGACCTAGTGACATTTCAGGCTTCCTACCCAAGTTAGGCCCAGAGAACTGTGTGGACTGCACCTGTATGTATACAAAGTCAGAACCAAACCATTCCTCAACTTCACCTAAGCCATAAAATTTAGTTTCTCCAACTTTTTCCTACAAATTTATCTGCTTTCTCTTGGTCTTTGCTTTTGAAATTTAGCCTACTTTATTTGGCTTCACAATTATAATAAACTCTGCCTTGGAGATAGGTCTGTCTGCAAATTATTTTGAGATTCCTTGTGACATACTAATTTGTAACTCCAACATTTTTTGAGGTTCCCCTTGAGTACCCACAAAAACAGTGAAAATATTGTATTCACAACTATTCACTTTTTCTTTGCTTCCTTGTAATTTTTCTTTTATTTTCTCCGGTGCATTTTATTTTATTCGTTTTACTCCTTTCTTCCCCCATGTCCCCCAATATGCTCACTTGCACACATACAAATACACATAGATCTAAAAATATTAATATGGCTGACATAATGGAGATTTTTCTCCTGATTGAATATTTTGAATTTGATTTTTTCTGAGCCCAATGTTTACTACCTCTGCTTTTTCCACTGATAAATTTTAGTCCGGATCATTTTTGCTATGTTTATGTACTTCTTTTAGCTTTTATTCCTGCTAGTTGTTCTATTTATTGATTTGTCTTGCTATTTTTAATCTCCATGCTGCATCTCCTTTATCTTCTTCCCTATCTTCTCTCCCCACATTTTCCTTCCTTCTTTGCCCCATTCTTACTAATTTACATATCTTATCCCAGTGAAGTTATGAGACCAAGAAAAAATAAAACAAAATAGAAAGAATGAAAAAAATAGAAAATAATGTGAAACATCTTATAACTCTTCTACTTTACAGGATTGACAAATTAGAATCAGAAAAACTCTTAGAGACCAGTGAGTCCAACTTCCTTCATTTTACAGATGAAGAACCCAAGGCACAGAAAATTAGGTAATTTGTCCATGGTTATTTAAATAAACTCTAAGGCAAGATTTGAGTATAGACTTTTCTGATTTCAAATATAATGTTTTTTATCCCTGTGTAGCCCTGATTTCTTTAGCATTTATCTCAATGATTTTTTTATGAACAAAAATTGCCTGTATATTAAATTTACATATAGCAGAAAGCCATAGAAGCAAATAGAAATACTAGGCATTTGTATGTTATATTTAAACATAAGATTATTTTCCTAAATAAATTTTCCTTAGGATTATTGAAATATATGTTTAAACAAAACATTGAGTGATGGAAATCCACAAAGATCTTCATGAACTAGAATAGTTGACACCTTCTAATAAATCATATGTAATAGAAATAACTAAGAACACTTGAATTAAAAAACAATTTCACAATTCAAGATGAGAGACCAAAGCTAGTGAGATGGGATGTCCAAAGAATTCATAGGTTTGGGGGCTTAATGTAAGTCATAGTTTGACTCAATAGACAAAAACAAGATTGGATAAGAAGAGCAGGGTTTGAACTAGATTCCTTTCTAGTCAGATCATATTGGAATATTGTATTAATTCTTATGCTACTCCTAAATAGATTGTAAACTCTTTCAGAATGGAGAAAATCTCTTCTTTGTATCTCCATCCTTACCTTACAGTATTATGCAATTATAGACTAGAAATATATATTTGTTAAATGGATAAATGTTGCATGCCATTTGGATGATAGCTAAGTTTGAACAAGTACTATTTTAAAACCCATTCATTCTCACTACTGTGTTGTTTGTATAAAATAAGTTACTGCCAAAATAAATCCTTATGCAACTTTAAATTTGACATGAACTTAGTATTTGCAGAAGACTAGTGCCTAAGCATCTTTTTGACACTGGTTTGCTCATTGAAAATATATATTACTGTGTTTTGTTCATTTTTATAGAGCAGTGATGGAGTTTGCCAGATATATGCATTTCATCATTCATTTGAGAGCTTACAGTGCATTTGATAAAGATGTGAATTTATTTGTACTCAATTCATGTTGCTCTTTTCAGGGCCTTTTTATGTTCATTGTATGATTTTTAAAAGTATAAAGGTTGGATAATGTCAAATTGAGCTTCATATAAACAGCTTTAACTTGGCTAAAAAACATGACCAAAGAGATGTGTATGGAAAAATTGAATGGAATTATTATAAAAGCATTACTTTAAGGTTTTAGAGCCCAAAGTCTAGAAGGTCTAAGTGGTTGTCCTGGAAGGCTATTTGGAGATTGTAGCAAAAAACTGTTCCACTATCCTTTATTGAGTGATTATTATAACTAATGAAATGTTTTTACTCTCAAGCAATCAATCAACAAATGATTATTAAGTGCCAAATATGTTTCAAGGCCCATATTATAAATTCAATGAATGAAATAATCTTATTGGCAAAGATTTTTGGTTTTAATGATGTATACATATACTTTTGGATTCTATAAAGCATGGTATTTACCTACAGTAACTTCTCCAAGCCCTGTATTTTATAGGAGGTACTTGCTATAAAACAAGTTATTCAGATACTTCAGGGAGAATAATTATTAATAAGGTTATGACCTGAGTGTGTAACAAAGAAAGAGTTTCCTTCCACTGATATAAGAAGCATTGTGTGTTGCTTATAGGTCTAAAAATCTTTGTCCTTTGTAGCTATATTTTTGCCAGAAACTCAAATTTTGGCTTTGAAAAAGGCACCAGAAAGCACATGCCATGCCAGCAGCTCTAGGACATGGGTAGAGGCCCTCCTTTTGCAATAAAGTCCTTATATGAAAAGTGATGATAAATATGAGGAAATACTAGCATAAATTTCCAACAAAAATAAACTGTTTTATTTAGCTGTTTTAACTGTTATATAAACAATATTAATATTGCTTTAGAAATTATAATCAATTTGCAGTAAAGCAGTAATTGTGATTCTTGTCCATCCCTTGTGATTGTTTTATAAGAGGTTCTGCTGAAACTGTGCCTAAGGGCTACTGTAAATAGAAATATTTGGCATTTATTTATTGTATTTCAAAATACAACAGGATTATTTTCCTAAAATAAATTTCCTATGAACTCTTGATATACAGATTTAAAAGTATAAACTCCCCTTCTTCCAGCATCAAAGAAGTAAAATATTTTAATAATAACATTCTATTCTTCATTCCTTATAAATTTCAAGACAGCTAGAAGTAGTTTGAAGAGGCTTTTAAGAACTCCAATTAAACATGTAAAGATCATTTGGTAGGACTTCTTCTTGGATTTTTAGTAGCATTTAATTTTTCCAATAGTTGCAATATTATTTTTATCTCTTGAATAATAATTATCAACTGCCTTATTCTTGAAAATTTATCATTAGAATTATTTCATTATTGTATATTCTTTTCCCCTAAATTGCTTGTCTCCCCTTCTCTTAGGTCCTGTGCAGGAGTGGATTTGATCTAACTTGTACTTGACTTGTAAGAGCTGATTGTTAAATTTTTACTATGAATATTTTCATCTTAGAAATTGGCAAATGATAAAAATCAGGCCTTGCTTTATTATTTTCTTGACCTTTTTAAACTTAAGAAAGTGACAGAAAATATCAAAAATATATTAAACTTAAATTTGTATTATGTTTATATTTTTTGAGAGTTGATTGTTAAATTGTTCCAGTGTGGTTTTCTTTTGTTTCACTTCCTAGGTTACCATCCAACTCCAAATTATCAACAAGAATGTCCTATAGGCTCTCTTCCCTTCTTTCTCAGAAATATTTCCCTAGATTATTCCATTTATTCCTGGGAGTTTATTTAGTGTCTTTATGTAGATAAATCTCAAATCTTTATCTCCCCCAATCTCTCTCCTGAATTCAAGATGTATTGCTTAATATGCATCTTCATCTGTATATTCCATCTGTATCTCCATCTTAACATGTACAACACAGAACTATCTTCTCCTAATCCCACTCTTCTAAATGTCTCTATTAATATTTGTAATAATATTAATATGATCTTTCTCATACTTGTTCATAACCTGAGTCATCCTTGATATTTCTCTTGCTTCTGCCCTACTCAAAACAACCACCTCAGCTGCCAAGACTTCTCAGTCTTGTTCATTACAATTCTATCTCAGTCAAATTAAAAGAGGAACTTCTAATTTATAGATAAGAAGCCCAGCTAGTTGTATATAAATTTAGCTTACATGTAATGTTATCTATTTTGTTGTATTTTTGTTAATATTTGTTTATTTGTTTTTATTTGTTATATATTTTCCAGTTACACTTTAATCTAGTTAGGATCTTTTTTGTAGGTCATATGTGGTTCTCCATCTGTATGTTTGATGTCTATGCTCTACATCTCTTGCTTCTTTTCTTTTACCTCCACTCCTGACTGTTACCCTAATTAAGGCCCTCAACATCTTTTATCTAGAATATAATAAAATATAAAAGTCTCCTAATCTTTTCCTGTCCCTCATTTTTAAATTTATATTCAACATAGAACCAAAACAGTGTTCCCAAAACAAAGCTACTGCTGTTTGTTCCCCAACTCAAAAATCGTCAGTTACTCCCTAGTGTTTCCAGGATAAACTCTTCAGACTGTCAGTTCAAAACTTTCATAATACTTTAACATAGTTAATATGTATTGATCTACCTGCCATCTGGGAGGTAGGTGGAAGGAGGGGAAAAATTGGAACAAAAGGTTTTGCAATTGTCAATGATGAAAAATTACCCATGCATATATCTTGTAAATAAAAAGCTATAATAATAAAAAAAACTTTGCATAATTTGGCTCTGACTTAATTTTTCAGACTTATTTTACATTATTCCCATTTTAGTCAAGTATAATTACTAAAAAATTTAGCTCCCATCTCCTTGACTTCCTCTCTGATTGTTCTCAAAATACTTCTCAACTATATTAGAATCCTAATATTACTTCCAATACCTCACTTAATGAAGTGTCTTTTGTGAAGTCAATCTTTATTGTGCTCTCTCTGATTTCCAATTATTTTGTATATTTTATATATCTCTCTTAGAATATAAGCTCCTTGAGGACAGGGACTATATCATTATACTCTTTCTATAGTGCCTACAACAATATACTCTTTACTTTAAGAACCTATGATTTCATTACAACCACAATTTGAATTTCTTCTGCCTAATCAGATTACAATCTACTGATAATTTATAATCTTAGTGAGTTACCTGAATAACAGAGATTATTTGAAAGTTAGGCAGGATTTGAATCCAGTTTCTTCTGACTTCAGTTGAGGTTTCTGTTATATTTCACTCTCTTGAATGTAGTTGGTTCTTTATAAACATTTATTAATTGAATCAGTCAATAGACATTAAGTGTTTACTATATGACCATGTGTACACCCTGCTATCAAAAAACCTTTACCTGATGTATCATTTCTCACTTTCATCTTATAAGTCTACTCCTCTTTGTGGCAAAACTCTGTTTTTAGAACCCAAACATAGGCAATGAAGGATGCTCCAGTTATTTAAGTTGTTTTAGGGGTAGCTAGATGGTACAGTGAATAAAATGGCAGCCTTGGAGAGAAAAATACTTGATTTCAAGTCTGGTCTCAGGTACTTAAACTGTGTGGCCCTGAACAAATCATAGTTCTGTTTGCCTCAATTCCTCATCTATAAAATGAGATGGAGAAGGAAATATTGCCAGGATGTTTGCCAAGAAAACTCCAAATGGGCTCACAAAGAGTTGTGACAATCCATATGGCTAAAGTATAACAAAAAATGCTTAAGGATTTGTTTGTTTGTTTGTTTTTTAAACACCTTGTAATTGGACCTATAAAACATTTTGAGTACTTTGGTAGATTTTCCTCCTGATATCTTAAGTATTTTATTTGGAATAGAATTTCCCTTTTTATTACAGCATTTTGGATTGTGTTATTATTAAAAATAAATGCAGTTAATTTTTGAGACTTTTATTTTTGTAGCCTACATCTTAATTAGGATACTTACTGATTTCTTTGGATTTTCTAATGATGTCATTAGAAAAAGGGGAGTTTTAATTACTTTTTTGCTTTTTATATACCTTTAATTTCTTCTTTACTATCTTAATGCTATATTCAATTGCATGATCGTTACTCTTAAAAACATTTCCAGAATTATAACAAATAATAGTGGGGAGAGTAGGCATCTTTATTTACTGGGGAAAATTCTATTCTATTCCCATTCCATATGATTCTTGCTTTGGACTTTAGATAAACATTTATTGTATTATATAAAAATCTTCCCTGAACTTTATATTTTTGTAGTTGTTGTGTTTGTTTGTTTTTTCAAACATAAATAAAGTTTGTACTTTGTCAAAGACTTTTTTCTGAATCAATTAAAGAATGTGGTTTTGGGTGCATTTGTTTTTAAATTATAATTATTGTTTTTCTAATTTTGAACCATTCTTATATGTCTAAAATAAATCCAATTTGACTATAATGAGTGGTTTCTTGGGTGAATTACTATAATCCCTGTGACAGGATATCATTTAAATTTTTTGAATAGCTATTTATTGCTGCAATTGGTGTGCAGTTCTTTGTTTTATCTTTCTTTGTTTAGATGTTAGAACATTTGTATAATCAAAGGGGAATGATGGAGCCTTTTCTTTCTTAATTTTTGAGAATAATTTGTATATCATACCTACTAATAATTCTTCAAATGTTTAATGGAATTTTTCTGTTAATCCATTAAAACTTGAGCTTCTCTTCTTCCCTTCTCCCTGCTTTACAAGTTCTTTTTTTTTTTTTTTTTTTTTTTTCTATTTCTACTTCTATTTCTTTTCCTGAGACTGGATTATTTAAAAATTTTATTACTTTTATTAATTGGAGCATTTTATATTTTTGAAAACAGTCCTCTATTTCTTCAGAGTTCTCAGGTTTATTAGTATATAATTGCATAGTAGATTCTTTTAATTCTTATTTCTCTTGATTTTGTTGTGATTTTATCTTGTTTATTTGCTTATTTATTTGATTAGATTTTCTGCTATTCTTTTTCATCTGATTAGCCAAAGGTTCATAAATTTATTAATTTTTTTTTAAAAAATTACCTTTCAAGACTTCCGGCCAAGATGGCAGCGTGGAGGCAGACAGCTGTTTGAGCTCCGTGTTTTCTCTAAGGACTTACTTCATGACAAGCCTCAGAGTTAATGCTTGACCAGAAAAAAACCCCACAAATATTCACCAACAGAAGACATCCTCAAAATTCGCCAGAGAAGGTCTGTGTTTGCTCGGGGGAGGGTTGAACAGACTGGGCCCAGACTGAGGGCAGGCAAGCCAGAGGAAGACAGATAGCTCACAGCTCAGACGAGAGCGGGGAGGGGTACAATCTCTGCCATTTCTGAGAAAAGACTTTTACCCCAGTGTGCCATTCCATCTTGGCAGCAAGCCAGGAGCAGCAGTGAGGGTGTAAACACCGGAGGTGAAGATTAAAACCCAGGAAAGCTAGCGTCTCTCAGAACCGGCCACCCACAACCCCCACCTGGAGTGACTCCAAGTTCTCAGAGCCTCAGAGTGCAGACGCAGGGCAGCCATCAATGTCCTGTTAGTGGGTCTCTGCTGCCCTACCCCCAGTCTATAGAGGAAGCCCATTAACACCATCCAGTCCCATCCCCCCCAAAACAGACCAATTATTTCTCTTGTCAATTTGTTTTCTTAGATTCTGCTCTTGACAAAGTGAACAAAAAATTCAAAAGGGCTCTAACCATTGACAGCTTCTGTATGGAGAGAGAGCAGACTTCAAATACTGAGGAGACTAAAAACAGACTGTTCCCAGCGGAATCCCCTAAGGGGGATATGATCTGCTCCTCAATACAAAAGAATCTCATAGAGGAAATCAAAAAGGCTCTCACAAGAGAGGTAGAAGAGAAATTGGAAAAGGAAAGGGAAGCTTGGAAAGAGAGCCTGGAGAAGTCATCCAGAGTGGAAAAAGAGATCAAATCATTGAGAAATAAAATTAGTGAATTAAAAAAGGCAAACAACTCCAAGGAAAACAGGATTAGTGAGATGGATAAAAAATCAGCTCTCTAAAAAATAAAATGGAAAAAAATTCCATAGAAGAAAAAAAAACCTCGCTTAAAAACACAATTGGACAATTAAAAAAAAGATATAAAAAAAGTGAGTGAAGAAAATACATCATTGAAAATTAGACTTGAACAAGTAGAAATGAATGACTCAAGGAGAAACCAAGAGGTAGTCAATCAAAACCAGAGAAATGAAACAATTGAAAAGAACGTCAAGTATCTTATTAGAAAGACCACAGACCTGGAAAACAGATCCAGGAGAGACAATTTGAGAATAATCGGACTCCCTGAAAAATGTGAGGAAAAAAAGAGCTTGGACACCATTTTCGAGGAAATTATCAAAGAGAACTGCCCAGACGTTCTGGAAACAGAGGGTAAAATAGACATTGAAAAAATTCATCGATCACCTACTGAAAGGGACCCTAAAATCAAAACGCCAAGAAATATAGTGGCCAAGTTCAAGAACCATCAGACAAAGGAAAAAATCTTGGAAGCTGCTAGAAAAAAGCAACTCAGATATGGAGGAGCCACAATAAGGATAACCCAGGATCTAGCAGCATCCACATAAAAAAGAAGGAAGGGCCTGAAATATGATATTCCGAAAGGCTAAGGAACTTGGTATGCAGCCAGGAATAACTTACCCAGCAAGAATGAGCATCGTTTTCCAGGGAAGAAGATGGACATTTAATGAAATAAATGAATTCCATCTATTTTTGATGAAAACCCCAGACCTATATAAAATGTTTGATCTTCAAATACAGAACTCAAAGGATTTCTAAAAAGGTAAAAAGAAATCTTGAGAACTATACTTCTGCCATAAAAAAAAAAAATATGTAAAGAACAAAGATATAATTTGTCCTAGAAACTAGAGGTGGAAATAAAATGATATCATAAAAAAGACTAAAGTGGTGGTACTACACCTCATGAAGAGGCAAAGGTAACCTATTATATCTGAGAGAAAGAAAGGAGGGAGATGAACATAGTGTGTATCAATAGACATATTTGATTTCTGGTGAAAATTCTTCCACTTCATTGAAAAGTGAGAGGGAAGGAGTAAGCTAAAGGGAAGGGAATACAGAAATTGTGAGAAAAAGGGGTAAAATAAGGGGAGAAACTTTAAGGTTGGGGAGGGATACTAAAAAGGGAGGGCTGTGAAAAGCAACTGGTGTTCACAAGTTTAATACTGGGTAGGGGTGTAAGAGGGAAGGAAAGGGGAAAAGCATAAGCAGGGGTTAATAGGATGGCAAGCAATATAGAATTAGTCCTTCTAACCATAAATGTGAATGAGCAAACTGCCTCATAAAGAGGAAGCAGTTACCAGACTGGATTAAAAGTCAGAATCCTACTATATGTTGTTTACAAGAAACACACCTGAAACAGGGTGAGACATTCAAACTAAAAGTAAAAGGGTGGAGCAGAATGTACTATGCTTCAGGAGAAGCCAAAAAAGTAGGGGTAGTCATCTGCATCTCAGATCAAGCAAAAGCAAACATTGATCTAATTAAAAGAGATAAGGAAGGGCATTATATCCTGCTAAAGGATAGCATCAATAATGAAGCAGTATCAACATTAATCATATATGCACCAAGTGGTGCAGCATCTAAATTCTTAAAAGGGAAATTAAGAGAGCAGCAAGAAGAAATAGACAGCAAAACTATAATAGTGGGAGATCTCAACCTTGCACTCTCAGAATTAGATAAATCAAACCACAAAATAAATAAGAAAGAAGTCAAAGAGGTAAATAGAATACTAGAAAAGTTTGATAGGATAGATCTTTGCCGAAAGCTAAATGGAGACAGAAAGGAGTATACTTTCTTCTTAGCAGTTCATAGAACCTATAAAAAAAATTGATCATATACTAGGGCATTAAAAACCTCAGCCTCAAATGCAGTAAGGCAGAAAGAGAAAATGTATCGTTTTCAGACCACAATGCAATCAAAATTACATTTAATAAAAAGCCAGGGGAAAATAGACCAAAAAATAATTGGAAACTAAATAATCTTATACTAAAGAATGATTGGGTAAAACAGCAAATCATAGACATAATTAATAACTTCACCCAAGAAAATGAAAAAATTGAGACATCATACCAAAATGTGTGGGATACAGCCAAAGCAGTAATAAGGGGAAGTTTTATATCTGTACAGGCCTACTTGCATAAAATAGAGAAAGAGAGGGCCAACCAATTGGGCTTACAACTAAAATTACTAGAAAAGGAACAAATTAAAAACCCCCAAAGAAACACAAAACTTGAAATTCAAAAAATAAAAGGTGAGATTAATAAAATTGAAAGTAAAAAAAAACTATTGAATTAATTAATAAAACTAAAAGTTGGTTCTATGAAAAAACCAACAAAATAGACAAACCCTTAGTAAACCTGATTAAAAAAAGGAAAGAGAAAAAGCAAATTGTTAGTCTTGTAAATGAAAAGGGAGTACTCACCACTAATGAAGAGGAAATTAGAACAATAGTTAGGAGCTACTTTGCTCAACTTTATGCCAATCAATTCGATAACTTAAATGAAATGGAAGAATACCTTCAAAAATATAGCTTGCCCAGATTAACAGAGGAAGAAGTAAGTAGTCTAAATAGTCCAATCTCAGAAAAAGAAATAGACCAAGCTATTAACCAACTTCCTAAGAAAAAATCCCCAGGACCAGATGGATTTAAATGTGAATTCTACCAAACATTTAAGGAACAATTAACTCCAATGCTATGTAAACTATTTGAAAAAATAGGGATTGAAAGAGTCCTACCAAATTCCTTCTATGACACAGACATGGTACTGATACCTAAACCAGGTAGATCAAAAACTGAGAAAGAAAACTATAGATCAATTTCCTTAATGAATATTGATGCTAAAACCTTAAATAAGATATTAGCAAAAAGACTTCAGAAAATCATCCCCAGGATAATACACTATGACCAAGTGGGAATTATACCAGGAATGCAGGGCTGGTTTAATATTAGGAAAACTATTAGTATAATTGACCATATTAATAATCAAATTAATAAAAACCATATGATTATCTCAATAGATACACAAAAAGCATTTGATAAAATCCAACATCCATTCCTACTAAAAACGCTTGAGAGTATAGGGATAAATGGACTTTTCCTTAAAATAATAACGAGCCTTCAGTAAACATCATATATAATGGCGATAAACTAGAACCTTTCCCTATAAGATCAGGAGTGAAACAAGGTTGCCCACTATCACCATTACTATTCAATATAGTACTAGAAACTCTAGCCTCGGCAATAAGAGCCAAGAAAGAGATTCAAGGAATTAGAGTAGATAATGAGGAAATCAAACTATCACTCTTTGCAGATGACATGATGGTATACTTAGAGAACCCCAAAGACTTTGCTAAGAAGCTATTAGAAATAATTCAGAATTTTAGCAAAATTGCAGGATACAAAATAAATCCACATAAATCCTCAGCATTTTTATACATTACCAACACAATCCAACAGCAAGAGATACAAAGAGAAATTCCATTCAAAATAACGGTCGATAGTATAAAATATTTGGGAATCCATCTACCAAAGAATAGTCAGGAATTATATGAGCAAAATTATGAAACACTTGCCACAAAAATAAAGTCAGATTTAAATAATTGGAAAGACATTCAGTGCTCTTGGATAGGCCGAGCGAATATAATTAAGATGACAATACTCCCTAAACTAATCTATTTATTTAGTGCTATACCAATCAGACTCCCAAGAAACTATTTTAATGACCTAGAAAAAATAACAACAGAATTCATATGGAGGAACAAAAGGTCGAGAATTTCAAGGGAAATAATGAAAAAAAAAATTAAATGGAGCTGGTCTAGCTATACCTTATCTAGAACTATATTATAAAGCAACAGTCACCAAAACCATTTGGTATTGTCTATGAAATAGATTAGTTGATCAGTGGAATAGGTTAGGTTCACAGGGCAAGATAGTGAATAAAAATAGCAATCTAGTATTTGACAAACCCAAAGATCCCAAATTTTGGGATAAGAATTCATTATTTGACAAAAAGTGCTGGGAAAACTGGAAATTAGTATGGCAGAAACTAGGCATGGACCCACATTTAACACAACATACTAAGATTAGATCAAAATGGGTCCAAGATTTAGACATAAAGAACGAAATCATAAATAAATTGGAGGAACATAGGATGGTTTACCTCTCAGACTTGTGGAGGAGGAAGGAGTTTGTGTCCAAGGGAGAACTAGAGACCATTATTGATCACAAAATAGAAAATTTTGATTACACCAATTTAAAAAGTTTCTGCACAAACAAAACTAATGCAAACAAGATTAGAAGGAAAGTAACAAATTGGGAAAACATTTTTACAGTTAAAGGTTCTGATAAAGGCCTCATCTCCAAAATATACAGAGAATTGACTTTAATTTATAAGAAATCAAGCCATTCTCCAATTGATAAATGGTCAAAGGATATGAATAGACAATTTTCAGATGATGAAATTAAAACTATTTCCACTCATATGAAAGAGTGTTCCAAATCACTATTGATCAGAGAAATGCAAATTAAGACAACTCTGAGATATCATTACACACCTGTCAGATTGGCTAAGATGACAGGAACAAATAACGATGAATGTTGGAGGGGCTGTGGGAAACCTGGAACACTGATGCATTGTTGTTGGAGTTGTGAAAGAATCCAACCATTCTGGAGAGCAATCTGGAATTATTCCCCAAAAAGTTATCAAAATGTGCATACCCTTTGACCCAGCCATACTACTATTGGGCTTATATCCCAAGGAAATACTATAGAGTCATCTGAAATAACTTAATGTTTATCTATAATTCCAATTTTGGTGTGAATTAAGAAGTCCTTATAATCAGAGGAATTATTTAGCTAACTCTAGGACATGTGACCCAGAAGTTCTCTAATTCCTTTCCTTTGAGTTCAATTTAATTAAATTTCACCTGCTTTCCATTCAATTTTCACTTGTTTTCCCTGTTTGATGTCTTATTTTAATAAGCCTCTGGTTTTTTAAAGTAAGTTAAGTTTTTGTGAATTTCTAAACATTGACTTTTAATGTATTTATTATAGTAATTTTAAATATATTTTCTTTCCCCCTCAACTCCATAGCTGATATACATTAGCTAATTCAGTCACTTTATTTGTATGACATCAATATTGCCTCCCTTTTTTTCTTTGTTCACTTCTAATTTTAATGACATTTTCTTCTTTGTGCAACTTTTGTCTTCTCTTTGATAGTTTTTTTTTGTGTGTATAGATGACAATCTAGATTCCCTCTGATCCTCTAATTCTCACATCTTTGTTAGTTATCCCTAATATTTTATTTTATGAAATAGTTGACCCTTAGAATCATACAATTTAAAATAAGAAGTGAGCATTAAGATAATTTACTTGAAACCCCTAACAGATAGATGAAATAAGTCTCAGATATCGTGTGCAATTTATATATTTGGGTAAATTCATCATAGAAGATTGAATATTCTTCTGTTTTAAAAATAAATACACTATATATTGATATTTACTCTCTTTATGACCTTGAGCAGGTCACTTTATACATATGATGTCATTTGACCTTCACAGCAACCTTAGAAGGCAAGTAGTTAATAATACCACTTGCGGATGATTTCTTTTCTTTTTTTTTTTTCCTTTTTCTTTCTTTCTTTCTTTCTTTCTTTCTTTTTTTTTTCAGATGAGGAAAGTAAGATTTTAAGAGATCAATTGCCTTAACTAAGGTTATACAGCTAGTAAGAACCTGAAGGAAGATTTGAATTAAGAACTTTCTGATTCCAGCACCTTATATAGTGTACTAAGATTGTAATCCAGCTATTATGACTTCAATTTCAGTGTTTTTTCCAACATTCCACAGTTATTTTGAAGCCTAATTGTAAATATTTTTAAATAAATGTGTTAAATCCAGGTATGTATAAGTAATTGCTATGAAGAAAAAAAAACAATGTTTCATGTTTTTAGTAGAATAAATTAGTTATTTCTGACAAATTTTTTTTTTTAGGTTCATGGGAAGTGTTCACTCACTATAACTGTTGCTTTAGTGTCATAGCATTCTATGAAAATGAAGCCTAGATGTCAGTTCCAATATTTATCTTTACTACTTATAGATGAAGCAAAAATATGTTTGGACTTACTAACAAATAGTTTTTATTTTAATTGTTTTGCAAGATATTATTCAACTTATTTTTAGCGAAAATGCATTTATTTTGATTTTTTAAAATATTCAGTTCTTTGCTAATTTTAGGTTGCTAAGATTCTAGCCTAATTTTAAGCTTTTATTCTATCTGCTGCACACAAACTTGATGGCCTCAGGGAAGGACTGCTACTTCCAAATACTGTAGATGACATACAAAGGTAAAGAAAAAGTGAAATGTATTTTATAGGAGAATAGGTGTTTCATGAATAAATTGATATGTGCTAGTAAAGTCAGTGTGGAACATTCCTTTTTTGATGTAGAAGCAATTCTGGTGTAAGCATATTAAATTTAGGGTCCTCTTAAACCACTACTTTCCAGCACTCTCTCTGAATGATGAATACTTCATTTCAAAAATTTATCAAGGGAATTTTATAGACTGGAAAAAGAAGGTTATTTCTTTTTGTAGACTGTACTCAGAACTCCTTTATTATTATTTTTAGTCAGTTTAAAAATCTCTTTATTAAATATTTCTATGCCAGAATGCATTATTTAGAAAGAATCTAGACATTTAATAAAAATAATCTTTAAAACAAGTATCCAAGGCAGCAATTTTTAAAAGCAGCTTCTTTTCCTAGAGCAAGCTTCTTTCCATTGGTGATATCTGTAATTGAATGACACTTTGCAATATCTTTCAAAAGTTCAGAAACTACCTGCAGTTGTTTCCATTTCATCTATCTTCACTTGCCAAGCTGTGACAGGAAAAGAGTGACATATGGTCAAAGACAATTCCACCAGGACATATTTTTTGTTGTTTAAGAGATCATTCATGCCTCATTACAACAATAAATCCTCTCAGTACAGCAAAGCATGCTACCTTGTCTACATCAGCAACCAAGCAATCAACAATGCATTCTTATTGGTTTTTCTCCAATCAGAGAATCAGTGATTTAAGAGTAGATGGGAAGTGTAGTCCTCTCATTTTATAGATGAAGAAACTAAGACTCAAATCACATGGGTAATGATCATCAAATCCAGGATTGAACCCTCTCTGCTTATTTTAAATCCAGTGCTTTGCACTATGAATTTTCAAAGTAAAAATCATAGTTCTCTTCCACTTATTCAATTCTAATTAAAATTAGAGACTCATCAGAGACTTTAGAAAACATGCTGTTCAGCTTCTACTTGGAGTATGAATCACCATTATATGACTCTTAACAAAGAGTTAACAGCTACCTTTTTGAATGTCCTGTAAAGGAGAAGTCAATCTCCAAATGTAAGGCAGATCATAAATCAGTTGGAAAACTCTTTGGAACTAGACCAAATTATGGCCCTCTGAAAAGTTTACCAGTTGATTCAATTTTTGCCCCTCCAGAATAATGCCAGAATAAGTCTAATCCCTCTTCTACATCACAGTTTAAGTATTTCAAAACAGAAATTGCATTTGATGCATCTCTTCTCATTTGGTATTAACTCAAGATCAATTTCATATTTTTCTACTTCTATATAGAATTTACTAATCCTTTGAAAAGATATTAATGCACTTCCAGCCCAGATGGCAGTGTGGAGGCAGACAGCTGCTTGAGCTCCTCGTTTTCTCTCAGAACTTACTTCATGATAAGCCTCAGACTTAATGCTTGACCCAGAAAGAAATCCACAAATAATCACCAAGAGAAGACATCCTTGAAAGTCGCCAGAAAAGGTCTGTGTTGGCTCGGGGGAGGGTCAATCAGACTGGGCGTAGACTGAGGGCAGGCAAGCCAGAGCGAGACAGGTAGCTCACACCGCACAGACCAGAAGGGGAGGGGTATGATCTCTGCCATTTCTGCAAAAAGACTTTTTACCCAGTGTGGATACTCCATCTTGGCAGCAAGCCAAGAGCAGCAGAGAGGGTGTAAGCACCGGAGGTGAAGATTAAAACCCCTGAAAGCCAGCTTCTCTCGGAGCCCGGCCACACCCAACCCCCACCTAGACTGACTCAGCGCTTTCTCAGAGCTTCAGAGCTCAGACTCAGTACAGTCATTGCTGTTCTGTTAGTGGCTCTCTGCTACCCTACCCCCAGTCTGTAGAGGAAATCCATTAATACCATCCAGCCCCAGCCCCCGCAAAACAGACCAATTGTTTCTCTTGTCAATTTGTTTTCTTCTATTCCTACTCTGACAAAATGAACAAAAAATTCAAAAAGGCTCTAACCATTGACAGCTTTTGTATGGAGAGAGAGCAGACTTCAAACACTGAAGAGACTAAAAACAGACTGTCCCCAGATGAATCCCCTAAGAGGGATATGAGCTGCTCCTCAATACAAAAGAATCTCATAGAGGAAATCAAAAAGGCTCTCACAAGAGAGCTGGAAGAGAAATGGGAAAAGGAAAGGGAAGCTTGGCAAGAGAGCCTGGAGAAGTCATCCCATGCATTCAAAGACAGAGTGGATAAAGAAATCAAATCATTGAGAAACAAGATTAGTAAGCTGGAAAAGGTAAACAACTCCAAGGAAAACAGAATTAGTGAGCTGGAAAAAGAAAACAGCTCTCTAAAAAATAAAAAGGATAAAATGGAAAAAAAATCCATAGAAGATAAAAACTCAATTGGACAATTACAAAGAGATATAAAAAAAGTGAGTGAAGAAAATACATCATTGAAAATTAGACTGGAACAAGTAGAAATGAATGACTCAAGGAGAAACCAAGAGGTAGTCAAGCAAAACCAGAGAAATGAAACAATTGAAAAGAATGTCAAGTACCTTATTAGAAAGACCACAGACCTGGAAAACAGATCCAGGAGAGACAATTTGAGAATAATCGGACTCCCTGAAAAATGGGAGGAAAAAAAAAAGCTTGGACACCATTTTCGAGGAAATTATCAAAGAGAACTGCCCAGACGTTCTGGAAACAGAGGGTAAAATAGACATTGAAAAAATTCATCGATCACCTACTGAAAGGGACCCTAAAATCAAAACGCCAAGAAATATAGTGGCCAAGTTCAAGAACCATCAGACAAAGGAAAAGATATTGGAAGCTGCTAGAAAAAAGGAATTCAGATATGGAGGAGCCACAATAAGGATAACTCAGGATCTAGCAGCGTCCACATTAAAAGAACAAAGGGCCTGGAACATGATATTCCAAAAAGCTAAGGAACTTGGTATGCAGCCAAAAATAATTTACCCAGCAAGAATGAGCATCGTTTTCCAGGGAAGAAGATGGACATTTAACGAAATAAATGAATTCCATCTATTTTTGATGAAAAAATCAGACCTACATAAAAGTTTGATCTTCAAATACAGAACTCAAGAGATTTCTAAAAAGGTAAAAAGAAATCTTGAGAACTATACTTCTGCCAAAAAAATATGTAAAGAACATATGTACAATTTGTCCTAGAAACTAGAGGTGGAAAGGAAATTATATCATTAAAAAAGGGTAACGTGGTGGTACTACACCTCATGAAGAGGCAAAGGTAACCTATTATATCTGAGAGAAAGAAAGGAGGGAGATGAACATAGTGTGTATCAATAGACATATTTGATTTCTGGTGAAAATTCTTCCACTTCATTGAAAAGTGAAAGGAAAGAAGTAAGATAAGGGGAAGGGAATACAGAAATTGTGAGGAAAAGGGGTAAAATAAGGGGAGGAACTTTAAGGTGGGAGAGGGATCCTAAAAATGGAGGGCTGTGAAAAGCAAGTGGTGTTCACAAGTTTAATACTGTGGAGGGGGGTAAGAGGGAAGGAAAGGGGAAAAGCATAAGCAGGGGTTAATAGGATGGCAAGCAATATAGAATTAGTCCTTCTAACCATAAATGTGAATGGGGCAAACTGCCTCATAAAGAGGAAGCAGTTAGCAGACTGGATTAAAAGTCAGAATCCTACTATATGTTGTTTACAAGAAACACACCTGAAACAGGGTGAGACATTCAAACTAAAAGTAAAAGGGTGGAGCAGAAAATATTATGCTTCAGGCAAAACCAAAAAAGCAGGAGTGGCCATCTGCATCTCAGATCAAGCAAAAACAAAAATTGATCTAATTAAAAGAGATAAGGAAGGAGATTATATCCTGCTAAAGGGCAGCATCAATACTGAAGCAGTTATCAATATTAAACATATATGCACCAAGTGGTGCAGCATCTAAATTCTCAAAAGAGAAATTAAGAGAGCTGCAAGAGGAAATAGATAGCAAAACTATAATAGTGGGAGATCTCAACCTTGCACTCTCAGAATTAGATAAATCAAACCACAAAATAAATAAGAAAGAAGTCAAAGAGGTAAATAGAATACTAGAAAAGTTTGATATGATAGATCTTTGGCAGAAGCTAAATGGAGACAGAAAGGAGTATACTTTCTTCTTAGCAGTTCATGGAACCTATACAAAAATTGATCATATACTAGGGCATAAAACCTCAAAATCAAGTGCAGTAAGGGAAAAATAGTAAATGCATCCTTTTCAGACCACAATGCAATCAAAATTACATTTAATAAAAAGCCAGGGGAAAATAGACCAAAAAATAATTGGAAACTAAATAATCTTATACTAAAGAATGATTGGGTAAAACAGCAAATCATAGACATAATTAATAACTTCACCCAAGAAAATGACAATGATGAGACATCATACCAAAATGTGTGGGATACAGCGAAAGCAGTAATAAGGGGAAGTTTTATATCTGTACAGGCCTACTTGCATAAAATAGAGAAAGAGAGGGCCAACCAATTGGGCTTACAACTAAAATTACTAGAAAAGGAACAAATTAAAAACCCCCAAAGAAACACAAAACTTGAAATTCAAAAAATAAAAGGTGAGATTAATAAAATTGAAATTAAAAAACTATTGAATTAATTAATAAAACTAAAAGTTGGTTCTATGAAAAAACCAACAAAATAGACAAACCCTTAGTAAACCTGATTAAAAAAAGGAAAGAGAAAAAGCAAATTGTTAGTCTTGTAAATGAAAAGGGAGAACTCACCATTAATGAAGAGGAAATTAGAACAATAGTTAGGAGCTACTTTGCTCAACTTTATGCCAATCAATTCAATAACTTAAATGAAATGGAAGAATACCTTCAAAAATATAGCTTGCCCTGATTAACAGAGGAAGAAGTAAGTAGTCTAAATAGTCCAATCTCAGAAAAAGAAATAGACCAAGCTATTAACCAACTTCCTAAGAAAAAGTCCCCAGGACGAGATGGATTTACATGTGAATTCTACCAAACATTTAAAGAACAACTAACTCCAATGCTATGTAAACTACTTGAAAAAATAGGGATTGAAGGAGTCCTACCAAATTCCTTCTATGACACAGACATGGTACTGATACCTAAACCAGGTCGATCGAAAACTGAGAAAGAAAACTATAGATCAATTTCCTTAATGAATATTGATGCTAAAATCTTAAATAAGATATTAGCAAATAGACTTCAGAAAATCATCCCTAGGATAATACACTATGACCAAGTGGGAATTATACCAGGCATGCAGGGCTGGTTTAATATTAGGAAAACTATTAGTATAATTGACCATATTAATAATCAAATTAATAAAAACCATATGATCATCTCAATCGATGCAGAAAAAGCATTTGATAAAATCCAATATCCATTCCTACTAAAAACGCTTGAGAGTATAGTAATAAATGGACTATTCCTTAAAATAACAAGGAGCATATATTTAAAACCTTCAGTAAACATCATATGTAATGGCGATAAACTATTACCTTTCCCTATAAGATCAGGAGTGAAACAAGGTTGCCCACTATCACCATTACTTTTCAATATAGTACTAGAAACTCTAGCCTCGGCAATAAGAGCCGAGAAAGAGATTCAAGGAATTAGAGTAGGTAATGAGGAAATCATTTGATTTCCTCAAACTATCACTCTTTGCAGATCACATGATGGTATACTTAGAGAACCCCAAAGACTCTGCTAAGAAGCTATTAGAAATAATTCAGAATTTTAGCAAAGTTGCAGGATACAAAATAAATTCACATAAATCCTCAGCATTTTTATACATTACCAACACAATCCAACAGCAAGAGATACAAAGAGAAATTCCATTCAAAATAACGGTCAATAGTATAAAATATTTGGGAATATATCTACCAAAGGAGAGTCAGGAATTATATGAGCAAAATTACAAAACACTAGCCACAAAAATAAAGTCAGATTTAAATAATTGGAAAAACATTCAGTGCTCTTGGATAGGCCGAGTGAATATAATTAAGAGGACAATACTCCCTAAACTAATCTATTTATTTAGTGCTATACCAATCAGACTCCCAAGAAACTATTTTAATGACCTAGAAAAAATAACAACAGAATTCATATGGAGGAACAAAAGGTCGAGAATTTCAAGGGAAGTAATGAAAAAAAGATTAAGTGAAGGTGGTCTACCTGTACCTGATCTAGAACTGTATTATAAAGCAACAGTCACCAAAACCATTTGGTATTGGCTAAGAAATAGACTAGTTGATCAGTGGCATAGGTTAGGTTCACAGGGCAAGATAGTGAATAAAAATATCAATCTAGTGTTTGACAAACCCAAAGATCCCAAATTTTGGGGTAAGAATTCATTATTTGACAAAACGTGCTGGGAAAACTGGAAATTAATATGGCAGAAACTAGGCATGGACCCACATTTAACACAACATACTAAGATTAGATCAAAATGGGTCCAAGATTTAGGCATAAAGAACGAAATCATAAATAAATTGGAGGAACATGGGATGGTTTACCTCTCAGACTTGTGGAGGAGGAAGGAGTTTGTGTCCAAGGGAGAAATAGAGACCATTATTGATCACAAAATAGAAAATTTTGATTATACCAATTTAAAAAGTTTCTGCACAAACAAAACTAATGCAAACAAGATTAGAAGGAAAGTAACAAATTGGGAAAACATTTTTACAGTTAAAGGTTCTGATAAAGGCCTCATCTCCAAAATATACAGAGAATTGACTTCAATTTATAAGAAATCAAACCATTCTCCAATTGATAAATGGTCAAAGGATATGAACAGACAATTTTCAGATGATGAAATTAAAACTATTTCCACTCATATGAAAGAGTGTTCCAAATCACTATTGATCAGAGAAATGCAAATTAAGACAACTCTGAGATATCATTACACACCTGTCAGATTGGCTAAGATGACAGGAACAAATAACGATGAATGTTGGAGGGGCTGTGGGAAACCTGGGACACTGATGCATTGTTGTTGGAGTTGTGAAAGAATCCAACCATTCTGGAGAGCAATCTGGAATTATGCCCAAAAAGTTATCAAAATGTGCATACCCTTTGACCCAGCAGTGCTACTACTGGGCTTATATCCCAAGGAAATACTAAAGAAGGGAAAGGGACCTGTATGTGCCAAAATGTTTGTGGCAGCCCTTTTCGTAGTGGCTAGAAGCTGGAAGATGAATGGATGTCCTTCAATTGGAGAATGGTTGGGTAAATTATGGTATATGAATGTTATGGAATATTATTGTTCTGTAAGAAATGACCAACAGGAGAAATAAAGAGAGGCTTGGAGAGACTTACATCAACTGATGCTAAGTGAAACGAGTAGAACTAGGGGATCATTATACATTTCAACAATGATACTGTACAAGGATGTATTTTGATGGAAGTGGATATCTTCAACATAGAGAAGAGCTAATCCAATTCCAATTGATTAATGATGGACAGAATCAGCTACATCCAGAAAAGGAACACTGGGAAATGAATGTAAACTGTTATTTTTACCTTCTGAATCCAATTCTTCCTGTGCAACAAGAAATTCAATTCTACACACATATATTGTATCTAGAATATATTGTAATATATTTAACATGTATAAGATTGCCTGCCATCTGGGGGAGGGGGTTGGGGGAGGAAGGGAAAAAATCTGAACAGAAGTAAGTGCAAGGGATAATGTTGTATAAAATTACCCATGCATATGTACTGTCAAAAAAAAGTTATAATTATAAAATAAAATAAAAGTTAAATTTAAAAAATATCCAAAAAAAAGAAAAAAAGATATTAATGCATTAGCTTCTATTATTTTCATAGTGGTCTGATGGTTCACTTTCTACAAAGTGAGACAGCTAAATATCTGTGGAAATGATGTTTCTTGTTTCATGTAGATATATGTTTAAGCAAATATTTCCCCCCAAAATAATCATGTCTTATATATCAATGTCTGTAGGGCAGGATAAAGAAGAGAAAAGTTCTAGAAATAATGTTAAAATATTTCAAATAAATTCAATATATACCTCGATTCTAAATAACTTCTCTATAAAAGTTGCCATTGGGTAAGATGGCAAAAATCAAGTTGGTGAACATGGAAAAATATGATTAAATAATGGAGGTTGTGTAGCAACAATTCCAGAGTAACTCATTTTTTCTCTTCAAATTCTCTTCTCTTAACTTCTTTGTTTCTTTTAAGGCTACTACCATTCTTGGAGTTATATAGTTTTACAGCTATAGTCATTCATTATTTATCAATTTCTCTCTTGCCTAACTCAATAATATCTCTTTCCTCCATTCCTTTCTCTCCACATTCAGTCATCATCTTAAATGAGGTTCTCATCTCCCATTGATATTATTACAAGTCTTCTAGCTGATCTCTTTGCTTCCAGCTCTTACCCTCTTTAACTTAGTTTCCCAGCCCAAAATTTACATACCTAAAGTGGAGGTGGTACCATTGCCAATTTCATGAAAGTTCAATGATTCCTTCATTCATTATAGAATAAGATGCAAACTTTTATGTTTGTCATTTAAAGTCTTTCACAAAATGACTTCAATTTATATACTCAGATTGACTCCACATAATTCAGTTTCATGGATTCTATGTTCCAGCTAAACTAGCTTGTTTGTTGTTTATGAAATACAACACGTTTTCTCTTAAAGGATTCCTGAAATGTACTTTATCACTTCTATTTCATGGAATCTGTGCCTCCCTTCAATATTCACAAGTACCACCTCCAACATTATGAGAATTTTTAATTTCCTCTCAAATGTTCTTGTTGTTTCTTCTAATAGAAATTAATCTTTTTAAAGACATAAGAACTTTTATTATTTTCTTTGTATTTTCTTTGTATAATAGCTTTGTATTGTATATGGCACATGTTAGGGATTTAATAGTGCTTTTTGAGTTGTTTTGAATTGAAATTGATCAGGCTTACTTGTTGTTACCTATGAAGAACTTTTTGTAACCTATCTTTATCATTCAATATGTTTTAATTTTCCCTCTAAGATTCACATCATCTGTAAATCTGGGAAGAAAAAGGATATTTTGTTTTATCTCTTTGCAATTTCTGCCATACTTTCAATGATTCTTAGCCACTATCTGCTGTAAACCTTTAACTTTAACACAACTTGTTCTGGTGGCTTTATATGATTATGAATCATATAACATCACTATTTCAGAAGAATTAGAATATGATCCAAAGGACAGTTGAATGATGGATTTAAACAGCTGTAAGATATTACCAATGATGGTGATTTTATATTAGAAGTTGTATAAAAGATGTCAAGGTCATGCAGTTGGAATAAGGGAACATAAATGTCCAGCTTCTGCATTGCATTGTAAAAACCCAAGGAGTTATAGAAGAATATGAATGAGACTTGGATATAATAAGAAGATATGTGGAGAGCATATGATTTGCAGTGAAGTTAATACACACACTTCCATTCATGTACTATTGTGTCATGAAATTATAATTCTCCTTCTAATAGGAAGAAATTTCATGATAGACTTCTGGCATTTTGAAGAAAAAAGCTAAAAGAGTTTTAAGAGTAGGAATACCTCAGTACTGTTGGGAGCATTTTAGTGACATTTTGAACATATCACTTTACTGGTATAGGTGGAAATTCTATGGAAATGTGCCCCAGTTTAAAATAAACCTGAATCTATTAGTTTGAAATGCAAATTTATTGAAGAGGACAGAGAAGTCACTACCCAGGGATAAAAATCTGTGTTTTAGCAAGGAGTCTGTACTGTGAGGAGAGCATGTGAAGAAAATGTGTGTGTGTGTGTGTGTGTGTGTGTATTTGTATTCCAAGACTACTAGATGAGGATGAGGGAAGATTATAAAGAAAGGAAAATTTTAGAATTAGAATCTTGGGGAAGAATATTAAAGGAAATGAAAATGCATATTTCTAAGAGTAATAATATGCTAAAAATTGTCCTGCTTTGTTCATATGTTTCTGATTTAATTATACAACCAAAATTATGTATGAGGTTATGTGATTTACTCATTAAGAAAAATTCACATGAGTAAAATTCCTTTAAAATTTGATTATTTAAGCTTGATTCCCAGCTTTATAAAAGGATTATAATAGTCAGGAGAGTTTTGTTCATGAGGTTATCCATTCTTTCCTCTGTCCCATGATGGCCTGTTATTCATTTTTCCTACATAACATTTTTTTTCTTGGAGTTTCAAATTTGAGCAATAAAATGCTAGACATCATTTAAATATGAAGGACAAAAAACTTGTCTAAAACAATATATCCTTTTGCCTCAGAAAAATGACTTTTCAAAAGTTTAACTTTCAAAGGAATAAGCACTTTCTTAACCCCTTCTATAGGGCAAGCACTACGAAAAGCATAATTACATATATTATCCCATATAATAATTACAACAACCTTCCGAAGTAGATGATTTTACGATACCCATTTACTGAAGAAGGGGCTAAATGATTTGTTAGGCAGTGTACAATTAATAAGTGACTAAGGTTGAATTTGAATTCTGACCTTTCTGATTTACCAGTAGTTTCTCCACTGCATCACCTCCTGCCTCTAGTAGAATGTATCAATAAATTAATAAATATTTAACCAATTTACTTAAATATATTATATCAATATATACATAATATATGTTAATATATATGTAAAATATATGTTAAGAAAATTTCACTTAATTTTCACTCTCTGGTCAAATCATGTAACAGTTCAAATGGCATTTGTATTTTATTTTGTTGTATTGTGCATATAATTTAATAATTGCAGAGAATTCCAGTTTGGAAATACTCTCTACTAGGGTATATTAGCAGGTTTATTATAATTTACAATCATACAGAGGGGGAGAAGTTACATGACATTCCTATATTCTCACAGCTGATATTTATAGGCATCAGAATTTGAATCCTAGTCTTCCTAACTCCAAATCTGGCCTACCATCCAATAATTTTTGTTGTATCCATTTTATATATAATAATAACACATTTTCATGGGTAAAAAAAATTCTCTCTGTAAATTAATCATATTAACCTTTAATTAATTAATTTAACTTTGATTCCTTCTACTAAATGAGCTTTTTTTTAAACTTCCTATTAGTCAAATGATTTTCCATGAAAATTAAGGCAAGTTTATGTTAGCAACAATATATCCTTCAACATGCCATTTTGTATTCAATTACCCTATGATGAAGAAAAATAAATGCATTATTTTTCAGCAGATGGCACTGTCTCTGAAGGTCTGAGATTCACTGCTGATTTTCTTGCAAAACTCTGGCTGCACTGGAGAAAGGAGAAGATTACTTTACTTAAATGAAGTGCTGCACCTTTTTTTATTGACTGAATGGGATATTTATTGTCCTTTCCTGGAACCCTCATGTCTGCCCTCTCAAACTATCTCATATTTAATTACTTTGTAGTTATTCTATGTGTGTGCCTGTGTTACAAGCACACATATGCATACATATGGATACATATGTGTATTTATGCATAGATAATGTATGTATGTGTACATATATATATAAATACATATGTGTACATTATATATAAGCATATGTATATGTGTATATATATATGTATATATACACACACACACACACACACACACACACATACAATATATCTACTTATATTCTTTGGTTGGAATGTAAGGTCTTTTTTATAGAAATTGTTTCATTGATTGTACTTTTATTCCCATTACCTAATTCTGTGCCCAGGGCACAATAGACATTTAATAAATGCTTATTTATTAATTTATTTGTCAATTTTCTATGTATCTTTAATATGTATCTATTGAAGTCATTCCAAAGGTAAAACAGTACAGCATGAATTCTTCTCTTTCTTTTAAATTATTGAGGGCTAGTTTGATAATTATCCTTCTAGGGGAATGGACATAATTTTAGCTGTAAGAGCCTGAAGGTATTTAAATGTATGGCACATATTCCAAACAGAAAGTAGTCTTTTTTTATAGGAGAGACAATGCTGCACATATAGTTATTTGTTTTATAGGGTCTCTTGTGATTTAATGTATTTTGAACACATGCACATTAGTTATATATTAGATGTATATTTTCCAGGAAATAACCATGAAACAGAGATGCATAAAAATAGAAATGTTTCTTCACTAAAGAATAAAATTGCTTATACTGAGGTCTAGGAAGGCATTTCCATTAAGTGATTTGCCTATTAGTGGAGTCAAGAAATCATAGGACTTTCGTGTCATGCATTTTTTATTCTTTCTACTATCCTGTTATGGGCCAGAACTCTGAACTGAAAAAAGGATTCTTACAAGGTACTAAGTCAGTGGAATTGATAGAGACAATAGTTATCGAATTCAGCATGGAGCTTAAAAGTTCTCTAGTTGGGTACATGTACTTAGTACTTACTATAGTTTTACAAGATTCACACCTGACTTCCGGGCCAAGATGGCAGCGAGGAGGCACACAGCTGCTTGAGCTCTGCATTTTCTCTCAGAATTTACTTCATAACAAACCTCAGAATTAATGCTTGACCAGAAAACAAAACAAAACAAAACAAAAAAACAAAAAAAAAAAACCCACAAATAATTACCAACAGAAGACATACTTGAAATTCACCAGAAAAGGTCTGTGTCTGCTTGGGCGAAGGGACAAAAAGACTAGGCACAGACTGAGGGCAAGCAGCCAGAGTGAGGCAGGCAGCTCACACTGTGCAGACCTGAGAGGGGAGGGGTACAATCTCTTCTGTTTCTTCGAAACGACCTTTAACCCAGTGTGGATATTCCATCTTGGCAGCAAGAGAGGAGCAGCAGAGAAGGTGTAAACACTGGAGGTAAAGAATAAAACCACAGAAAACTAGGGACTCTCCAGACCCAGCCACCCCGACCCCCAACCCAGAGTGACTCAGCAAGTTCTTAGAGCCTCAGAGTGCAGACTCAGTGCACAGCCATCTCTGACCTGTTAGTGCCTCCCTACTGTCTCCGGCAGTCTGCAGAGGAAGCCTGGTAACACCATCCAGCCCCATCCCCCCCTCCCAGAAACAGACCAATTGTTTCTCTTGTCAATTTGTTTTCTTCCATTCCTGCTCTGACAAAATGAACAAAAAATTTAAAAGGGCTCTAATCATTGACAGCTTCTGTATGGAGAGAGAGCAGACTTCAAACACTGAGGAGATGAAAAACAGACTGTCTCCAGAGGAATCCCCTAAGGGGGATATGATCTGCTCCTCAATACACAAAACTCCCATAGAGGACATCAAAAAGGATCTCACAAGAGAGATAGAAGAGAAATGGGAAAAGGAAAGGGAAGCTTGGCAAGAGAGTCTGGAGAAGTTATCCCACACATTTAAAGAAGAGTTGACAAAGAAAACAAGCCATTGAGAAATAAAATTAGTGAGTTGGAAAAAGAAAACATCTCTCTAAAAAATAAAATAGATGAAATGGAAAAAAATTCCATAGAAGATAAAAACTCAATTGGACAACTACAAAAAGATATTTTAAAAGTGAGTGAAGAAAATATATCATTGAAAATTAGAATCAAACAAGTAGAAATGAATGACTCAAGGAGAAACCAAGAAGTAGTCAAGCAAAACCAGAGAAACGAAACAATTGAAAAGAATGTCAAGTACCTTATTAGAAAGACAAAAGACCTGGAAAACAGATCCAGGGGAGACAATTTGAGAATAATGGGACTCCCTGAAAAATGTGAGGAAAAAAAGAGCCTGAACACTATTTTCAGGGAAATTATCAAAGAGAACTGCCCAGACATTTTAGAAACAGAGGGTAAAAGAGACCTTGAAAAAAATTAATCAATCACCTACTGAAAGGGACCCTAAAATCAAAACGCCAAGAAATACAGTGGCCAAGTTCAAGAAACATCAGAGAAAAGAAAAAATATTGGAAGCTGCTAGAAAAAAGCAAATCAGATATGGAGGAGCCACAATAAGGATAACTCAGGATCTAGCAGCGTCCACATTAAAGGAACGAAGGGCCTGGAATATGATATTCCAAAAGGCTAAAGAACTTGGTATACAGCCAAGAATAACTGACCCAGCAAAAATGAGCATCCTTTTCTAGGGAAGAAGATGGAAATATTAAAAAAAATAAATGAATTCCATATTCTTGATGAAAAAAACAGATCTACACAAAATGTTTGATCTTCAAATACAGAACTCAAGAGATTTATAAAAAAGTAAAAAGAAATCTTGAGAACTATATTTCTGCCATAAAGATATGTAAAGAGCATATGTATAATATGTATAATTTGTCCTAGAAACTAGAGGTAGAAAGGAAATTATATCATAAAAAAAAGGTAAAGTGGTGGTACTACATCTCATGAAGAGGCAAAGGTAATCTATTATATCTGAGAGAAAGAAAGGAGAGGGATGAACATATTATGTATCAATAGATCTATTTGATTTCTGGTGAAACTTCTTCCACTTCATTGAAAAGTGAGAGGGAAGGAGTAAGCTAAGGGGAAGGGAATACAGAAATTTTGAGGAAAAGGAGTAAAATAGGGGGAGGAATTTTTAGGTGGGGAAGTGTAATGTGCTGTTGTCTCCAGAAACTGCCAATCACTATCTGGGAGGAGATCTGCTGTCATTAACTCAAATCTCTCCGATAGATTCTTCTTCCTGTAGAGAGTTCTTGTCTCCAGACAGTTGCCACCAACTCTGGTCCAGAGAACACTCTCCATCTCTCGATTGCCGCCCTCTTTTATCCTCCCAGAGAATGGGCGTGGGATAACTCAAGGGCTTCTGGGAAAAATTACTACAGCCATTGAACCTGGTCCTCCTAATCATGTAAGCTCCTCCCCAGGAGTTCACAGGTGTAAAACTCCCAGTAAAGACAGAACTAGAGAATTGTTAAGTACTGACTTAGCACTTAGTAAGAACCTAATATCTCATTATCTCATCAGCACTTAGTAAGAACCTAACATCTCCCCCTTTCTTTTGATTTAGAACATAGGGTGGTCATAACCTTGAAACATAAATCCATCAATATGGGAGGCATTACACATAATTACATAGATTACATAAACACATAGTAACATAGTAACATAGTAATATAATACATGCTAGAAGTATGTAACAAATAACATGATCAAATAATCATAAATTGAGAATTTATACATGTCCATAAGGACATTGTCCATTAGTCTCATCTTGTGTTAGGAAATCCAATGATTCCTGCTGGTTTAAAAGTTCTTTAACAGTCTTCTTATTAGCCATGCTCTTTCACTGTCAGATGTTTCTTAGATTTTCTCCTTTGTTTTGAGGTCTTTCTCTTTTTCTGTCTCTCTCTGATTGATAAGGCAAATATGACTCGTTGCCACCTATCTGATTCCTTTTCCATCTGAAGAAATACAAGCAAACCCTCTCTCCCAGGCAGTTAACCTATCTAATTTCCTTCTATTTACCACTTTCTAAATCTCTTCTCATCATCTGGCAATTACATTGGAGTTGTTTGCACTGGACACATCCCTGCTGGTTTAAAAGGCCTGTATTCTCCCCAAGTGTAATACATTTTTGCAATCTGAGTGCCTTTTGGCTGACTTATCAGGTAATCCCTTGCTGCCATGTGATTGCTTTTCTGCTGGTTGATCAAATCAGAGTCCTGACCTTCTAAAGGCTCTTTGGGTGTAACCTCAGTTGCAATCATGACCCAAGTCTTTTTTGCCTGGGGCCCTGGACCTGGGCCCCTCATCACATTTCCCTGAATTATTCTACACTCTGAGGCCCAATGGAGTCCTCTGTTACATTTTGGATATGGGGTATTGGGTCTTGTTCTCCCACCCTGTCTTCTCACTCTATCTCCCTATGTACACTGAGCTCTTGGATGTTCAATTTTTCCCCATTGAAAACATCTCCAAGTTTCTCTAGAAGTGCCTTGCCAGGAGGGACCATATCTTTCCAAGTTTATCATAGTCCAAGTGTAAAAAGCATTTGTTCCTACTGTAGCACATCGTCTTATGATCTCCTCTAAAGGAGCATCTTTGTCTAATCCCCATATAATTATTTGGCAAATCTCATTGGCATTTTCCTTAGCCAGATGTCTGGTCATTATTTCTATAGCTGTATTTTCTCCAATAGTCCTTTTGACAGCAGTTTGCAAATGTCCCACAAAATCTGCAAAAGGTTCATTGGGATCTTGCTCTATTTTAGTGAAAGCCTCTCCCCGATCTTTCTTTTTTTTTCTTTTTTTTTTTTGTGTAATAGTCTCTCTTTTTTTTTTTTTGAACATTTTTTTATTAATTTTTATAATTATAACATTTTCTTTGACAGTACATATCTATAGGAAGGTTTTTTTTTTTTTTTTTAATAACATTATCCCTTGTACTCCCTTCTGTTCCGAGTTTTTCCCCTCCTTCCCTCCACCCCCTCCCCTAGATGGCAGGCATTACCATACATATTAAATATCTTATAGTATATCTTATGTACAATATATATGTTCAGAACCGAATTTTGTTGTTGTTGTTGCAAAGGAAGGATTGTATTCGCAAGGTAAAAATAATCTGGGAAGAGAAACAAAACAAAACAAAAAGTAAAAAACAAAACAAAACAAAACAAAAAAACACAGTGTTCTCAGTTTGCACTCATTTCCCAGTGTCCCTTTTCTGGGTGTAGCTGATTCTGTCCATCATTGGTCAATTGGAATTGGATTAGCTCTTCTCTATGTTGAAGATATCTACTTCCATCAGAATACATCCTCATACAGTATCATTGTTGAAGTATATAATGATCCCCTAGTTCTACTTGTTTCACTTAGCATCAGTTGATATAAGTCTCTCCAAGCCTCTCTGTATTCCTCCAGTTGATCATTTCTTATTAAACAATAATATTCCATAACATTCATATACCATAATTTATCCAACTATTCTTCAGTTGATGGGCATCCATTAATTTTCCAGTTTATAGCCACTATAAAAAGGGCTGCCACAAACATTTTGGCACATACAGATCCCTTTCCGTTCTTTAGTATTTCCTTGGGGTATAAGCCCAGTAGTAGCACTGCTGGGTCAAAGGGTATGAACAGTTTGATAACTTTTTTGGGCATAATTCCAGATTGCTCTCCAGAATGGTTGGATTCTTTCACAACTCTAACAACAATGCATCAGTGTCCCAGGTTTCCCACAGCCCCTCCAACATTCATTGTTATTAGTTCCTGTCATCTTAGCCAATCTGACAGGTGTGTAATGATATCTCAAAGTTGTCTTAATTTGCATTTCTCTGATCAATAGTTATTTGGAACACTCTTTCATATGAGTGGAAATAGTTTTAATTTCATCATCTGAAAATTGTCTGTTCATATCCTTTGACCATTTATCAATTGGAGAATGGCTTGATTTTTTATAAATTGAAGTCAATTCTCTGTATATTTTGGAGATGAGGCCTTTATCAGAACCTTTAACTGTAAAAATGTTTTCCCAGTTTGTTACTTCCCTTCTAATCTTGTTTGCATTAGTTTTGTTTGTGCAGAAACTTTTTAAATTGGTGTAATCAAAATTTTCTATTTTGTGATCAATAATGGTCTCTAGTTCTCCCTTGGACACAAACTCCTTCCTCCTCCACAAGTCTGAGAGGTAAACCATCCCATGTTCCTCCAATTTATTTATGATTTCGTTCTTTATGCCTAAATCTTGGACCCATTTTGATCTAATCTTAGTATGTTGTGTTAAATGTGGGTCCATGCCTAGTTTCTGCCATATTAATTTCCAGTTTTCCCAGCACGTTTTGTCAAATAATGAATTCTTACCCCAAAATTTGGGATCTTTGGGTTTGTCAAACACTAGATTGATATTTTTATTCACTATCTTACCCTGTGAACCTAACCTATGCCAGTGATCAACTAGTCTATTTCTTGGCCAATACCAAATGGTTTTGGTGACTGTTGCTTTATAATACAGTTCTAGATCAGGTACAGGTAGACCACCTTCACTTAATCTTTTTTTCATTACTTCCCACTGTATCCCACACATTTTGGTATGATGTCTCATCATTGTCATTTTCTTGGGTGAAGTTATTAATTATGTCTATGATTTGCTCTTTTACCCAATCATTCTTTAGTATAAGATTATTTAATTTCCAATTATTTTTTGGTCTATTTTCCCCTGGCTTTTTGTTAAATGTAATTTTGATTGCATTGTGGTCTGAAAAGGATGCATTTACTATTTCTGCCTTACTGCATTTGATTTTGATGTTTTTATGCCCTTGTATATGATCAATTTTTTTATAGGTTCCATGAACTGCTGAGAAGAAAGTATACTCCTTTCTGTCTCCATTTAGCTTCTGCCAAAGATCTATCATATCAAACTTTTCTAGTATTCTATTTACCTCTTTGACTTCTTTCTTATTTATTTTGTGGTTTGATTTATCTAATTCTGAGAGTGCAAGGTTGAGATGTCCCACTATTATAGTTTTGCTGTCTATTTCTTCTTGCAGCTCTCTTAATTTCTCTTTTAAGAATTTAGATGCTGCACCTCTTGGTGCATATATGTTTAATGTTGATACTGCTTCATTATTGATGCTACCCTTTAGCAGGATATAATGCCCTTCCTTATCTCTTTTAATTAGATCAATTTTTGTTTTTGCTTGATCTGAGATGAGGATGGCTACCCCTGCTTTTTTGGCTTCGCCTGAAGCATAATAGATTCTGCTCCATCCTTTTACTTTTAGTTTGAATGTATCACCCTGTTTGAGGTGTGTTTCCTGTAAACAACATATAGTAGGATCTCCCCGATCTTTCTGTCCAGGGAGGACACCGCACGCTTTTATTGCAGCCTTAGCAATTTGCTCATATATTGTTATGGTATAATTAATCTGTTCTGAATTCTCTCCATACCAACCTTCACCAGCTAAGTGCTCAAAAGTGAATTTTGTGTTAACTCCTATTTCCAAATTGCATTTGACTTGGATTTTACATAATTCATGAAACTCCACAAGCCATAACAACTTTTGTCCAAGTTCTAGACATGTCCTTGCTATGGATTTTCAATCATTTGGGGTTAGGACTTCATAAGACAAACCATCTAGTAATGTTTTAACATAAGCTGATGTAGCCCCATAAAGGGTACAACCTTTTTTCAAATCATTAATTTTATTCAAATCTAAAGGTGTATATCTTCTCCTTTTTTGACCTACAGAATCAATCTCTTCAATCACAGGATATGCATGTATAAAATCACTTGTATCCTGTCCTTTTCTCTTAGCTTTAACCAATGCTTTTTATAATCTTGTCATAGGCTGCTTCAAAGGTGATTCTGTTGGTGTTTCTGCCTCTTCTCCTCTTCCTTCTTGCTCCACCCCTAAAGGGCTAATTGAGGGAGGAGATGGGAAATGCTCCTGTTGCTCAGAATTGTACTTAACTTCATTGTTATCTGATTCATCCTTTTCACCTAGTTAATTGACACCTCCCCATTTTGCTCCTTCTTCTCTTCCTTTAGAATAACAATTTTTAAAGCCATTTGGATTAAATTATAAGTATGAAGTGTATCTTTGGAAATTGAGTTTGGTTTGGAATTGTACTGTTCACCTAATTGCTTTCCTACTAATTCCCATTCATCTAGATTCAGTTCTTCTTCCAGAGAAAAACAATCAAAAGAAAGGGGGAGAAATGGACAGTGAAAATTCAGGTTTTCTATATTATGTTTTCACATATATATGCCATACTCTGTGTCTCAAAAAAATTATCCAACTTGGACATATAGTATAAATTCTGCACAATGATTTGTCTATACAAATGTGGTACTGGAGATGGGAGGGAATATATAGTTTGGAAAGAGAAATGAAGTTAACCATTAAAACCCTTGTGATTGGTAGTGTGAATTGAAAGAGGATAAGAAACTTGTTAATCCTTTGTTCTCTGAATATCCCCCCTTCCAAGCCTTCCATTGTATTTAGAGTTTACCCTGATTATGCACTAATTCCTTCACCTTGTGATGGTCTGCTTTAGCTCCTCTGAAGGGCTCAGAATAAGTCCTTAAATGCAAGCAAAAGTCCTTGCCCCACATTGGGCGCCAATATGTAAACTGCTGTGTCTCCAGAGACTGCCCATTGCTGATTGCTCTCCATGAGGAGATCTGCTGTGTCAACTCAAATCTCTCAGACAGATTCTTCTTCCTGTAGAGATCCCTTATCTCCAGACAGTTGCCGCCAACTCTGGTTCAGAGAAGACTCTCCATCTCTCGAGTCCCGCCTTCTTTTACCCTCCCAGAGAATGTGCATGGGATAACACGCGAGCTTCTGGGAAAAATTACTTCAACCAATGAACTTGCTCCTTTTAAGCATGTAAGCTCCTCCTCAGGAATTCCCAGGAAAGGTGAAACTAGAGAATTGTTTAGGACCAACTTAGCACTTAGTAAGAACCTAATATCTCATTATCTCATTAGCACTTAGTAAGAACCTAACAGGGAAGGGATACTAAAAAAGGAGGGCTGTGAAAAACAAGTGGTGTTCACAAGTTTAATACTGGGCAGGGGGGTAAGAGGGAAGGAAAGGAGAAAAGCATAAGCAGGGGTTAACAGGATGGCAAGCAATATAGAATTAGTCATTCTAACCATAAATGTGAATGGGGTGAACTCCCCCATAAAGAGGAAGCAATTAGCAGACTGGATTAAAAGCCAGAATCCTACTATATATTGTTTACAGGAAACACACCTGAAAATGGTGAATACAAGTAAAAGGGTGGAGCAGAATCTACTATGCTTCAGGAGAAGCCAAAAAAGCAGAGATAGCCATCCTCATCTCAGATCAAGAAAAACAAAAATTGATCTAATTTAAAAAGATAAGGAAGCACATTATATCTTGCTAAAGGGTAGCACAGAAACTGTATCAATATTAAACATATATGTATCAAGTGGTGCAGCATCTAAATTCTTAAAAGAGAAATTAAGAGAGCTGCAAGAAGAAATAGACAGCAAAACTATAATAATGGGAGATCTCAACCTTGCACTCTCAAAATTAGATAGATCAAACCACAAAATAAATAAGAAAGAAGTCAAATAGCCTAGGATATACTATAAAATATTTAATATGTATGGGAATGCCTGCCATCTAGGGGAGGGGGTGGAGGGAAGAAGAGGAAAAATTTGTAACAGAAGGGAGTACAACAGATAATGTTGTTTAAAAATTACCTATGAATATGTACTGTCAAAGAAAATGTTATAATTATAAAAATTAATAAAAATAAATAAAAATAAATAAATCCAGTAGTAGCACTGCTGGATCAAAGGGTATGCACAGTTTGATAACTTTTTGAGCATGGTTCCAAATTGCTCTCCAGAATGGCTTAATTCTTTCACAACTCCACCAACAATGTATTAGTGTCCCAGTTTTCCCACATCCCCTCCAGCATTCATCATTATTTGTTCCTGTCATCTTAGCCAATCTGACAGGTGTGTAATGATATCTCAGAGTTGTCTTAATTTGCATTTCTCTGATCAGCAGTGATTTGGAACACTCTTTCATATGAGTGGATAGTTTCAATTTAATCATTTGAAAATTGTCTGTTCATATCCTTTGACCATTTATCAATTGGAGAATGGTTTGATTTCTTATGAATTTAGGGCCAGTTTTTTATATATTTTGGAAATGTGGCCTTTAATCAGAACCTTTAATTGTAAAAATATTTTCCCAATTTGTTACTTCCCTTCTAATCTTGTTTATATTAGTTTTGTTTGTACAAAAGCTTTTTAATTTGATATAATCAAAATCTTCTCTTTTGTGATTAATAATGATCTCTAGTTCTTCTCTGGTCATAAATTCCTTCCTCCTCCACAGGTCTGAGAGGTAGACTATTCTCTGTTCCTCTAATCTATTTATGATCTCATTCTTTATGCCTAAATCATGGACCCATTTTGATCTTATCTTGGTATATGGTGTTAAGTGTGGATCCATATCTAATTTCTGCCATACTAATTTCCAGTTTTCCCAACAGTTTTTGTCAAATAATGAATTCTTATCCCAAATGTGGGTATCTTTTGGTTTGGCAAACACTAGATTGCTATACTTGTACCCTATTTTGTCCTGTGTCCACTGAACTACTAGTCTATTTCTTTACCAATACCAAATGGTTTTGGTGGCTGCTGTTTTATAACATAGCTTTATGTCAGGTACAGCTAGACCACCTTTATCTGACTTTTTTTTCATGAATTCCCTTGAAATTCTCGACCTCTTATCTTTCCATATGAATTTTGTTGTTATTTTTTCTGGGCCATTAAAATAGTTTCTTGGGAGTCTGATTGGTATAGCATTAAATAAATAGATTAGTTTGGGGAATATTGTCATCTTTATTATATTCGCTCGGCCTATCCAAGAGCACTGAATGTCTTTCCAATTATTTAAATCTGACTTTATTTTTGTGGCAAGTGTTTTGTAACTGGGAGGCAGAGCCAAGATGGCAGACAAGGTACACAGGAATTTCTAAGTCCCTTCTTCCCTCAATACCTCAATACCAACTTGTTAAATCAGCCTCAATAATAACGCTGCACTGATAACAACCACAAGGATTAAAAGCACAACTTACCTGCCCCAGAGATTCTGGAATTTCGCTAGAAAAGGTCTCTTCTGAGGGGAGGAAAAAAAATAAAGATCAGCACAGACAGGGTTGGACTAGGGGTTAGCACACTGTGCCAATCAGGCTGGAGGGAACTCTGGAATCAGAGGAGCTATTGAGATAGAAGAATCTGTCATAGGCTGATAGCTGTACTCTGCTTATAAAACAGCAGATCAGCAGAGAAATCAAAGCCACTTTAATGCAAAAAGCCAGAAAATATAATCACCCCAAACCGGAAGTGACCTAACACAGATTTCAGCAGGGCTGTGTAACTACCCGCTGCTGCCTGGGGTTTTCCTTGGGGCACTTAAGAACCTGAACAGCTGGGGACAGCCTCTAATCCACAAAGTGAGGGACTCACCCTGAGGCAGTGGAATTCACACAGTTATGAAACTCCAGCAGCAGCGGAACTCCCACAGCAGGGACTGTGCTTTCCAGGCAGACACTTCCAGTTTGAGCCCAGTTTGGGGCTTTTTGCTTCAGCTGCTAATATCCACGGCCCCATGGGAGGCTTTGGCTGGGGTTTGTGACACTTTTACTGTTCAGCCTCTAATCTCAGGGCAATCACTAGGCCACACAGTGGGGATGCTTCACTGGGCACTCCTCACAACAAAGCCATGCTAACCACCTCTAAGTCATTTCGAGGGGGGAGGGGAACTCTCTCCCAGAGCTCTCTCTTAGCCCAGTCACAGGTTTGCTGCATCCTATCCCCGTCTGGGAGGAAGCTTATAAATTTCCTACTAAAGGTCAGACCCTGCACAGAGTGTTATCAGTCAGTAAGAAACTGAAGAGAACAATTGACACCTTTTATACAGAGAAAGAACGAGTATCCAACCCCAAGGAGGCTAACAGCAGAAAGTCTCCAGATAACACCCTAAAGGGGAATGATACCTGCTCCCCATCACATAACTCTCTCCTACAAGAGACTATTAAAAAGTTAAGAGAGTTTGAAGAAAAATGGGATAAAGGAAAGAGAAGCTAGGATAGAGAATAACAATGTCCTGAAATTTGAGTTGGAAAATAAAGAATTAACAGGAAGTGCAGGGAAACAAAATTTGTGAATTAGAAAAGGCTAAAAAATCACAGGAAAGTAGGATTTCTGCATTGGAAAAGATAAAAAATTCTCAAGAAAGTAGGATTTGTGATTTGGAAAAATAAAATAACTCACTAAAAAAAATTAGTGAAATGGAAAAAAATTCAACAGAGAAAAATAATTCATTTAAAATCTCTATTGGACATATACAAAAAGAACTAAAAATGTGATTGAAGAAAATAACTCATTAAAAATCAGGACTGAACAAATAGAAATGAATGATTCATTGAGAAACCAAGAATCAGTTAAACAAAACAAAAAATATGAAAAGCTAGAGAATAACGTCAAATATTTACTGGGGAAATCTACAGACCTGGAAAATAGATTTAGGAGAGACAATCTGAGGATCATTGGACTTCCTGAAAATTATAATGAAAAAAAAGAGCCTAGATTCTATTTTACAGGAAATTATCAAAGAGAACTGTCCAGAGATAATAGAAACAGAAAGGAAAATAAGCCTTGAAAGAATTCACCTAACACCTTCTGAAAAAGACCCCCTAAAAAGAACTCCACGGAACATTGTGACTAAGCTGCAGAACTATCAAACAAAGGAAAAATATTGCAAGCAGCTAGGAAAAAAACAATTCAAATATCAAGGGGCCACAATAAAGGTCACTCAAGATCTGGCTGCCTCCACATTAAAGGATCTAAGGGCCTGGAACCTGATATTCCAAAAGGCAAAAGAACTAGGACTGCAACCAAGAATAAACTACCCAGCTAAGTTTAGCATTTTCTTCCATGGAAGAAGATGGACATTTAATGAAACAGAGGAATTCCATTTGTTTCTAAGAAAAAAACAGACTTAAACAAAAAAAAATTTGATCTACATCCACAAGACTCAAGAGAAGCAGAAAAAAAGGTAAAATGAACTCTTGAGAACTGTACATCTGTTGTAGATATACAGAAAGTCCTCATGGATAATGTGATTTTACTGATATAACATAAAAAAGGGAAGTAGTAAAGGGAAGGGGACAGTATCAGAATAAGGGAAAGGAGAGATAAAAAGAGGGAAACTACATCCCAAGAAGAGGCATAGAAAATTTACCACATCTGAGGGAATTTAGAGAGGGAGAGAAACATTGTGTGAATCTTACTCTCATGAGAGTAGGCTCAAAGAGTAAATAATTGACATACTTGTTTTTCAGAGAATTCTCTCTCACCTCATTATAAGGCGGGGAGAGTAAAAAGGAAAAGGAAAAGAGGAATAAGGGAAGGGTACAAGAAAGGGGAACAGACTTAAAAGGAGGGGAGGGATACTAAAAAAGAAAGGCTGTACGTCACAAGTGGGGTCCATAAATTCATACTGGGAAAAGGTTTCATGGGGGTCAAGGGGAAAAAAGCATAATCAAGGTATAATATGATGGTAGGAAATACAAAATTAGTAATTTTAACTATAAATGTGAATAAGATGAACTCTCCCATTAAATGGAGGCGGATAGCAGACTAGATCAAAAGTCAGAACCCTACAATATGCTGTTTACAGGAAACACATTTTAAGCAGGGAGATACATACAGAGTAAAGGTAAAAGATTGGAGCCGAATCTCTTATGCTTCAGGGGAAGCCAAAAAAGCAGGGGTAGCCATTTTTATCTCAGATTAAGCCAAAGCAGAAATTGATCTAATTAAAAGAGATAATGAAGGAAACTATATCCTGCTAAAAGGTAGCATAGACAATGAAGCCATACCAGTAGTAAACATATATGTACCAAGTGGTATATCACCTAACTTCCTAAAGGAGAAGTTAAGAGAGTTGCAAGAAGAAATAGACAGCAAAACTATAATAGTGGGAGATCTCAACCTTGCACTCTCAGAATTAGATAAACCAAACCATAAAACAAATAAGAAAGAAACTAAAGAGGTAAATAGAACATTAGAAAAACTAGGTATGATAGATCTTTGCAGAAAACTGAGTGGTGATAAAAAGGAGTATACTTTTTCTCAGCAGTTCATGGAACCTATACAAAAATTGACCATATATTGTGACATAAATATCTCAAAATTAAATGTAGGAAGGCAGAAATAGTAAATGCCTTCTTCTCAGATCACATGAGCAGAATCAGGACATCATTATACTTGACAATAACAAGATTATACAATGATCAATTCTGATGAATATAGCTCTTTCCAATAATGAGATGTTTGAGGCCAGTTATAATGAGCGTATGATGAAGAGAGCCATCTACTCACAGAGAGAAGACTGTGGGAACAGAGTGTGGACCACAACATAGCACTTCCACTCGTTGCTGTTTGCTTGCATTTTGTTTTCTTTTTCATTTTTTTTTCTTTTTAATTGATTTTTCTTGTCTAGCTAGATAATTGTATAAAATGTTCACATATATTGGATTTAACATATATTTTAACATGTTTAACATATATTGAATTACTTACCATCTAGAGGAGGGGTTAAAGGGAAAGGGGAAAATTTGGAATACAAGATTTTGCAAGGCTCAGTGTTGAAAATTTATCCATGCATATGTTTTGAAAATAAAAAGCTTTAATTTAAAAATAAATAAGTGTGTGTGTGTGTGTGTGTGTGTGTGTGTGTGTGTGTGTGTGTGTGTGTGTATGAGGGGGAGAATTGTACTGAATTCTTGGAATACAAACAAAATACAGGCAGTCCTTACTCTCAGGGAACTGATATACACATATGAATGGGACTGACCGGATGTGGTTTTCTCAGTTTGAGACTAGGTCATGATCCCTATTCCCAGAGCCAGATCAGATACTCAGAAAGTTACAGGAAGTGATTCGGCCTTTGGGAAACAGAAAAGATTGGATATTATTGGTCAAGGATGGTTATGTCCTTTTAGCTATGCAATAAAAAGGCTTGGGTCTTTTGCTATTTAAACCCTGACAAGCCAGAAGGTGGTCAGATTCCATGAGCACATTCTGTGAGCTGGGATGGCTTCCAGGTGTGTGTCTGGGCATCTCCCTGTGGAGGTTAAATAAATGCTTTCTCTTTGTACCTGAAGATGTCTCTGATTAGTTAATTTGGGGAAGGGAGTCTAGCACCCATCCCACACAGTTTATGGGGCTCAGCCCAGGGTCTGTGGCTTCCCAAAGAGATGGCTGGGATCCTGATTCAAGGAAGGCACTAGATTGGGTTTTGTCTTTGAGATCAGACTCTTAGCCTCCCTCTCTGTGAAGAATGCTCTTAAGAGAGACACTCAGATATAAACAGAAGCACAAGACTCTGAAGATGATGAAGTCGGAGAGTAAGAGTGAGAGCCAGGTAACTGATGCATGTGTAATCCACAGTGTCACTGTTAATGTCCTTGGATTGTCCTTAGGCCATGTGGGCCCTGGGATCATCAAGCCTTGAATGATCCAGTAAAGTGGGCCAGGAAGGAGATTCTGTTAATGACACAAGGTACTCTGGTTAGCCAGGAAGGCAGGCTATATAGTGTCTAGGCTAGCAATTCTGGAGGATCTTGGGATCAGGTCAAGTCCTTGGTCTTAGTGGCAGAGTGAAGTAGGCAGGAAAGCTACCATGAGGCTGGTCAAAGATGGAGTCTGGAGTTTGAAATCTGGAGTATAAAGTCTTCTCTGTGGCTGAGAGAGTCTTCTGTGTCTGAGACTCCTTTAAATACCTCAGTAGGAATTACATCACTACAGCACACTGAACAGGTGTCAACTGTTAGGAGAACCATTACATCACCATATAGAGAACCATTATCTCACACTGAGTAGGTGCTTAACTATAAGCACCATGCTGTCCTTGATTCAAGTAAATCTTTTCAGCATTCAGGCCCTCTGCAACAGGCAACTCCTTCAGAGCTTCATCTGCTGAGTCACTAAGGAAGGGGTCAACTCTATGTATTATAGGAGATCAAGCTGTGAAATCGGATGCTCAGAGGGGGCAGTTCAACTCAAATCTTCAGAGGAAAAAAAAAGTGAACTTGGGTATTTCTTGTATATGTGGGAAAGGGATGGTCCTCTTCCATGTATTTTTGTCTGTGTTTGTGTCTTTGTGCAGAATGAAAGAGAAGCTGGCCAAAACTCTGGCCAAAATTGGAACTGCAGGAAAGTCTGTTGAGAGTAAAGATTGGGGGATTTGGCAATTGGTTATTTCAAGATTCCCAAGCAATTCAATTAAATTGGGGCCTTCTAGAAGATAGCACATACAGTGAAGATAATCTTAACCCTTTCCCTGATTTCACCAGGGACATGTGGGGCCAGAGGCAGAGAAAGAAACTATGCTCAATCAGTTTACTAAAATTTGTTATTTGAGATACGCTAGTAAAAGCAGTTTTGTATTATTGGGAATTTAAACCTGTTTTGATTTTAAGTTAAAATACAGGTTATTAAAACAAAGTTCTAGTAGCTTACCTTAGGGGACGTCACATTTGTATCCCCCTACTTAGATAGTGTAAAGGGCTGTAACTCATGAGTTAAGGCACTGAGTTCGAACAACCGAGCACTTAAGGCTAATTACCAATTGAACAATACTTTATAAGCATTTGTTTGGAAAATGGCCCTTCCCACTATTCTGTGCTGCCCCAATCATTTGGTGTATACAGAGAATTTGTAGGAGGGATTAGGGGGTAGAGTAAGACTAGCCAGAGTCACTTCTGGGTGGGAGACGAAGAAAAGAGGTTACAGAGATTCTTTGTCCATCCAATACACTCCTACCCCTAAAGACCAAGAATAAAGACCAAGGACTTTTGCTTATTCTGTCTCCGGCTGATACTAAGATATCCAGGGAGTTAACTCAGTCTTCACAAGATGGTATGTTGATTTCTAAAAATACACTGGGTAATTTGTAACATTATAAATTATGCCTTAAAATTTTGTCACTCTGTTGGATATATGTATGTTTTTTGAAATATAATCCAAAGTTGAAGTTTTAAAAAAAAGATTTAAAGACAAGGGCCAAGAAAGATTAATTTGCAAAAGCAATTAATAGTTTAAATGAAGCATCTAGTTAGAAAGGTTATTGGTTTGGGAGCATGTTAGAGAGCATGTTGGAGAAAGAGGAGAGAGAGAGAAATAGCACAGGGGAAGAGATGGTGTGAGAGAGGAGCAAGAAAGAGAAAGGAAAATGTCATGTTAGAAATAAGGGGAAAAGAATTAGGTTGGACAGAAAGGTGGAAGCTCCTAGTGGAACTTGTCATTTGCCAGGGGAAAGGAGACACCCCATAAGGTTGAGGCATGTCTTTGGCTGGCAGACTGGGTCCTTGGGGACATGGCACCCTAAAATGATTAGATGTGAGAATTGAGTTTCAGGAAGCCTGGTGGAGTTGGGAGAAATGCCACATGGAATGGCGGTAAGAGGAAGGGTAATCCTTGTCAGGTTAGATTGTCAGGTGACAACCTGACTTCCCCTTCTCCATTATGTGCCACTGTTTTGTTGTTGTTTTTTTTTTTGTTTGTTTTTTGTTTTTTGTTTTGTTTTGTTTTGTTTTGTTTTAATCAAATTGAAGCTTTTTGGAGCTCCCTCGCCATTGCTGGTTGAAACATTAATTGCTTATATTTTTAAAGGAACAGCCTATATTTATATGGTCTTAATAACTTAATGTTTTATTTTATTTTTTCAAGTCTATACCTGCTCTAAGAGGTGTGTTGGAACTGCAAGTTTTCTGAAAGTGATTTATTTCTACTAAAGTGTCCATTTAATTATTCTTCAGAAAATTATTTAATATTTATCTAAGTACATAATGTTCTCTTTGTTTAAGAATGTGATCTACAGCTATCTTGAAGTAGCTAGAGCAGAATTTTAACCTGATTTGATAAGTCGATAGGGCTATATCCGAAAAGTTTATAGAGACTCCTGAATTAAAGGAAGTTGACAACATTTTTTTAAGAATGAAGAAATTGTTAATTCTGATGAGTTCTTTTATGTGAAATTATGATATTCTATATTCTGTATAAGTTTTAATTGATTGTATTGAGTCATCTTAATGTTACACCGATGATTTAAGGGGATTCCTCGGATAATAGTTTTTGCCTTTGTCCCTTTGAACATGACATGTTTCTGTTATGGACAATATGCAGTTTGGAGTTTTTCTATGTACTGGAAATTTTAAAAACAAAATGATTTGTATAATATTAAACTTAACCATCTACTTAGTTATGAAAAATAAGCTTTGAGAGCTAGATTCATCTGAGACTTTGATTAATGAGAATTGCTATTGCAGATTAAATCTCTTGGGACTACAGCTGATATTTATTTGGAGTTTTAAGTTTAAGTATAACTGTATGATCGTCAAGCCAGTCATCCACCATCTGAAAGGAATATGCCACAAGCTACTTAGAAGAAATTGTTACAGGTGGAAGTTAGTATTTGGGAATGAATTAGAAGGACGATCTTAGCCTCTGCCTAAAGTAGGATCCTTCTGACTCAATTTTCTAGTGATGTTCTTTGAATGAGAACCCACCTGATTATTTCTGAGTCTAGCTTAAGGTAGAATTGTTAAAATTAGTATAGTTACCTGAAGTAAAACTGAGTTAAGGATGTTTTATCCTGTATGTGCTCTCAGGTCAAGACGTAAAGGACCAGTTTTGATAATATTTAAATCATGTTCTTGATTTTTTCTCTTATAGAAATTTCTTTAATCTTCACTTTTCTTTATTCTTTCTCTTTTGCTCATGTTAAATCCTTGTATTTTTAATATACAGTTGTCAGTGGAAGACACTGTATGTTGATGGAAGGAGGGGCTAGGTCCTAAGGCTAGGTCTCTGGGACCCTATCTTAGATCCCTTGCTTACTTATTAAAGATCTATACTAACTTCAAATGCGTTTTTTGTGTTTTGCATCATCATAGGGGCTATATGGAAAAGAAAGGGATTTTTGACAGCCAAACAATTACCCATTACGTATTTAGGAAAAACAATTGCTGCAAGCTGTCCATGGACCTAGAGAGGTTTCTGTTGATTCCTAAAGGAAGGATAATTCACTTCAGGTGAAGGGAAACAGGCCTACAGATTAGCTTCCTGTTTGTCCCTGACCATGGCATCTTTAATTACCCAAGTTCTGATTCCTGCATTCCCTTATATAGTTCCCAGGCAAGTAATTTCTGAAAGAACTGTTAAAAGGGCCTGCACAATGTGTCCCTTACAAGGGCTTCAAACTACTTTCAGTTTTATTAACATTTGTACTAATTAGGTAAAAGCCTTTCCTTGTAAGACTCTAGGGTTTTTGCTGGGAAAGATCATACTCATTGAAGGGTACAATGTTTTACACTTTGCACCTATTCCTTTGAGGAAACAAAAGCAAGAATTTTGGGAAAACATTCTTTGGTACCTATTTTAGGAAAAGCTGTTTGGACAAGAGGCATTTGTGATAGCCTCATCACTCCTCCCTCAACCCTCAGTCTTCCTTCTGTCTGGTTACTATTACTGTCCCTAGTAACTTCCATATTAACTCAACTTTTGTTAATGCTTTTTCCTTTCCTCATATTTAGTCCTTGTATTTTTAATATAGTTGTGAGAGTTTCTTCTTCCAAACTTTAAGTCATGAAATTCCAACCACTTGGTCAACCTGAAATCACCTGAGACCTGATTCTGACATTCATCACTATATGCTGCTGCCACTGTCTCCCCTCTTCAGTCTAGGCCCCACTGCTCAGGGCTAGCAATATGCCCCTTATCGGCCAATATCATGGATAATTTTGCTGCATATGATATTTCTGAGGGCAGGCCTAATTCTTTTGATTACCAGTATATATTATTCCAGGACCTGCACTCTTTTATTGCAGCTATTTGCAATTTCAACTTTCTTTTCCTGTTTTATCACTCTAGGACAATTTATTTGGACTATTTCTTGCATTATTGTGTCAAGGTTTTATTTTAGTCAGTCTTAGATAGTACAGTTGTTCTATTTTTTCTTACCTGTAATTTTTTTCTTTTTTTATTAAAGCTTTTTCCTTATAAAATATTTGCATGAGTAATTTTTCAACAATGACCTTGCAAAACCTTTTGTTCCACATGTTCTCCTCCTTCAACCAACCCCTCCCCTAGATGTCAGGTATTTAAAAACATTTTAAATATGTAAAAAGATATATTAAATTCTAGGATCTATTTTTAGGTTCTTTTACTAAGGAGATGTTTTACATTTTATTCCATTTTTTTTCATTCATTTTAGTTTGTTTTACTGATTCCTGATATCACATAGAGTCATTAACTTCTATCTACCCTATTCTAATATTTTTTTTATTGAAGCTTTTTATTTACAAAACATATGCATGGTAACTTTTTCAACATTGATCTTGAAAAACATTTGGTTCTAAATTTTTGCCTCCTTCCCCCGATCCCCTTCCCTATTTGGCAGGTAGCCCAATACATGTTAAATATGTTTAAATACATGTTGATATGTATACATATTTATACAGTTATCTTGCTGAACAAGAAAAATCAGATCAAGAAGGAAGAAAAAGAAAAACTGAGAAAGAAAACAAAATGCAAGCAAATAACAACAGAGAGAATGAGAATGCTATGTTGTAGTCCACACTGTGTTCCCACGGTTCTCTCTCTGGATGTAGATGGCTCTCTTCCATCAATGAAGAAGTGGAACTGGTTTGAATCATCTCATTGTTGAAGAGAGCCATATCCATCAGAATTAATCATCATATAGTCTTGTTGTTGCTATGTATAATGAATTCCTGGTTCTGCTAATTGCACATATCATTAGTTAATGTAGGTCTCTACAAGGCTCTCTGAAATCATCCTGCTGGTCATTTCTTACAGAACAATAGTATCCCATAACATTCATATACCATAATTTATTCAGCCATTCTCCAATAAATGGGCATCCAAACAATTTTTAGTTTCTTGCCACTATAAAGAGGACAGACACAAACATTTTTATAAATGTGGTTACCTTTCCCTCCTTTAAGATCTCTTTGTGATCCCAGTGGAAACACTGCTGGATCAAAGGGGATGCACAATTTGATAACTTTTTGAGCATAGTTTCAAATTGTTCTCCAGAATGGTTGGATCCATTCACAGTTCTACCAACTATGTATCAGTGTCCTAGTTTTCCCTCATGCATTCATCATTATCTTTTTCTATCATCTTGGCCAATCTGAGAAGCATGTAGTGACATCTCAGAATTGTCTTAATTTGCATTTGTCTGATTAATAATGACTTGGAGCATCTTTTTATATGGCTAGAAATACTTTCAATATTTTCATCTGAAAATGGTCTGTTCATATTCTTTGACCATTTATCAATTGGAGAATGGCTTGATTTCTTATTGGTTAGAGTCAATTCTTTATATAGGTTGCAAATGATGCCTTTGTTTGCAAAAATATTTTCCAAGTTTATTGTTTCCCTTCTAATCTTGTCTGCATTAATTTTGTTTGTACGAAAGCTTTTCAATTTAATATAATCAAAACTTTCTATTTTGTGATCAATACGGATCTCTAGTTCTTCTTTGGTCACAAATTCCTTGCTCCTCCACAGGTCTTTGAGGTAAACTAATCTATGTTCTTCTAATTTATTTATAACCTCATTCTTTATGCCTAGATCATGAACCCATTTTGACCTTATCTTGGTGCATGGTGTTAAGTGTGGATCAATGCCTAGATTCTGCCATACTAATTGCCAATTTTCCCATCAGTTTTTGTCAGACAGTGACTTTTTATCCCAAAAGCTGGGGTTTTTGGGTTTGTCCAACACTAGATTATTAAAGTTATTGACTATTTTGTCCTTTAAACCTAACCTATTCCACTGATCAACTAGTCTATTTCTTAGCCAATACAAAAATGGTTTTGATAGCCTCTGCTTTATAATATAGTTTTAGATTTGGAATAGCTAGGGAACCTTCATTTCCTTTTCTCTTCATTAATTCTTTTTTTTTTTTTTTTAATAAAACCCAAACTTTTTTTTTTTTTTTATTCTAGACAAATTTGGAAGATGACCATTTGTGTTTGTGGAAAGTCTTTGTTTTATTTAGTTATCTTTCTTTTTCTTTAAATGTTATTTAGAATTTTTTTCCACAGTGTATATGCATGAGTATTTTTTTAAAATAATATTATCCCTTGTATTCTTTTTCCAAATTATCCCTCCCTCCCTCCACTCCCTCCTCCCGATGACAGGCAATCCCATACATTTTACATATGTTACAATATAACCCAGATACAATATATGTGTGTAAATACCATTTTCTTGTTGCACATTAAGTATTAGATTCTGAAGGTATAAGTAACCTGGGTAGATAGACAGTAGTGCTAACAATTTACATTCACTTCCCAGTGTTCCTTCTCTGGGTGTAGTTATTTCTGTCCATCATTGATCAATTGGAAAAGAGTTGGATCTTCTTTATGTTGAAGATATCCACTTCCATCAGAATACATCTTCATACAACACTGAAGTGTACAGAGATCTTCTGGTTCTATTCATTTCACTCAGCATCAGTTGATGTAAGTCACTCCAAGCCTCTCTGTATTCCTCCTGCTGGTCATTTCTTACAGAGCAATAATATTCCATAACCTTCATATACCATAATTTACCCAACCATTCTCCAATTGATGGACATCCATTCATCTTCTAGTTTCTAGCTACTACAAAAATAGCTGCCACAAACATTTTGGCACATACAGATCCCTTTCCACTCTTTAGTATTTCTTTGGAATATAAGCCCAAAAACATCAATGTTGGGTCAAAGGGTATGCACAGTTTGATAACTTTTTGGGCATAGTTCCAAATTGCTTTCCAGAATGGCTGGATTCTTTGACAACTCCACCAACAATGTATCAGTGTCCCAGTTTTCCCACATCCCCTCCAACATTCATCATTATTTGTTCCTGTCATCTTAGCCAATCTGACAGGTGTGTAGTGGTATCTCATAGTTGTCTTAATTTGCATTTCTCTGACCAGTAGTGATTTGGAACACTCTTTCATATGAGTAGATATAGTTTCAATTTCATCATCTGAGAATTGTCTGTTCATATCTTTTGACCATTTATCAATTGGAGAATGGTTTGATTTCTCATAAATTAGGGTCAGTTCTCTATATATTTTGGAAATGAGACCTTTGTCAGAACCTTTAACTTTAAAAATATTTTCCCAATTTGTTAGTTCCATTCTAATCTTGTTTGCATTAGTATTGTTTGTACAGAAACTTTTTAGTTTGATGTAATCAAAATCTTCTATTTTGTGATCAATAATGATCTCTAGTTCTCCTCTGGTCATAAATTCCTTCCTTGTTTGCATTAGTATTGTTTGTACAGAAACTTTTTAGTTTGATGTAATCAAAATCTTCTATTTTGTGATCAATAATGATCTCTAGTTCTCCTCTGGTCATAAATTCCTTCCTCCTCCACAGGTCTGAGAGGTAGACTATTTTCTGTTTCTCTATTCTATTTATTATCTCATTCTTTATTCCTAAACCATGGACCCATTTTGATCTTATCTTGGTATATGGTGTTAAGTGTGGATCCATATCTAATTTCTCCCATAATAATTTCCAGTTTTCCCAACAGGTTTTTACAAATAATGAATTTTTATCCCTAATGTTGATATCTTTGGGTTTGTCAAAGATTAGATTGCTATAGATGTACCCTTTTTTGTCCTTTGTATCTAATCTGTTCCACTGATCTACCGTTCTATTTCTTAGTCAGTACCAAATGGTTTTGGTTACTGCTGCTATATAATATAGCTTTAGATCAGGTACACTTAGACCACCTTCCTCTGACTTTTTTTTCATTAGTTCCCTTGCAATTCTCGACCTTTTATTCTTCCATATGAATTTTGTTGTTATTTTTTCTAGGTCATTAAAATAGTTTCTTGGGAGTCTGATTGGTATAGCACTAAATAAATAGATTAGTTTGGGGAGTATTGTCATCTTTATTATATGTTCTCGGCCTATCCAAGAGCACTGAATGTCCCTCCAATTATTTCAATATGACTTTATTTTTGTGGCAAGTGTTTTGTAATTTTTCTCATAAAATTCCTGACTATTCTTTGGTAGATGGATTCCCAAATACTTTATACTCTCAACATTTGTTTGGAATGGAATTTCTCTTTGTATCTCTTGCTGTTGCATTTTGTTGGTGATATATAAAAATGCTGAGGATATATGTGGATTTATTTTGTATCCTGCAACTTCGCTAAAATTCTGAATTATTTCTGATAGCTTTTTAGCAGAGTCTTTGGGGTTCTCTAAGTATACCATCATGTCATCTGCAAAGAGTGATAGTTTGATTTCCACATTTCCTACTCTAATTCCTTGAATCTCTTTCTCGGCTCTTATTGCCGAGGCTAGCGTTTCTAGTACTATATTGAATAGTAATGGTGATAGTGGGCAACCTTGTTTCACTCCTGATCTTACTGGGAAAGGTTGCAGTTTATTTCTATTGCATATTATGCTTACTGACGGTCGTAAATATATGCTCCTTGTTATTTTAAGGAATAGTCCATTTATTCCTATACTCTCAAACTTTTTTAGTAGGAATGGATGTTGGATTTTGTCAAATGCTTTTTCTGCATCTATTGAAATGATCATATGGTTTTTATTAATTTGATTATTAATATGGTCAATTATACTAATAGTTTTCCTAATATTAAACCAGCCCTGCATTCCTGGTATAATTCCCACTTGATCATAGTGTATTATCCTGGGGATGATTTTCTGAAGTCTTTTTGCTAATATCTTATTTAAGATTTTAGCATCAATATTCACTAAGAAATTGGTCTATAATTTTCTTTCTCAGTTTTTGATCGACCTGGTTTAGGTATGAGTACCATGTCTGTGTCATAAAAGGAGTTTGGTAGGACTCATTCATCCCCTATTTTTTCAAATAGTTTATAAAACATTGGGACTAATGGTTCTTTAAATGTTTGGTAGAATTCACATTTAAATCCATCTGGTCCTGGGAATTTTTTCTTGGGGAGTTGATTAATAGCTTGTTCTATTTCTTTTTCTGAAATGGGACTATTCAAGCAATTTGTCTCCTCCTCTGTTAATCTAGGAAGCCTATATTTTTGGAGAAAGTCATCCATTTCACTTAAGTTATCAAATTTATTGGCATAAAGTTGGGCAAAGTAACTCCTTATTATTTCTCTAATTTCCTCTTCATTGGTGGAAAGATCCCCCTTTTCATTTGTAAGACTAACAATTTGATTTTCCTCTTTCCTTTTTCTGATCAAATTTACCAAAGGTTTATCTATATTATTGGCTTTTTCATAAAATCAACTCTTGGTTTTATTTATTAATTCAATAGTTTTTTTTTTACTTTCAATATTATTGATTTCTCCTTTTAATTTTTGTATTTCAAGTTTAATTTTTGGTGGGGGTTTTTAATTTGGTCTTTTTCTAGCTTTTTAAGTTGCAGGCCCAATTCGTTAATCTTCTCTTTCTCTATTTTCTTCAAATAAGCCTCTAAAGATATACAATTTCCCCTTATTACCCCTTTAGCTGCATCCCACAGATTTTGGTATGATGTCTCATCATTGTCATTATCTTTGGTGAAATTATTAATTGTTTCTATAATTTGCTGTTTCACCCAGTCATTCTTTAAGATGAGATTATTCAGTTTCCAATTAACTTTTTGGTCTATTTACCCCTAGCTCCTTACTGAATGTAGCTTTTATTGCATTGTGATCTGAGAAGAAGGCATTTATTATTTCCTCCTTCCTACATTTAATTTTGAGATCTTTATGTCCTAATATGTGGTCAATTTTTGTATAGGATCCATGAATTCCTGAGAAGAAAGTATATTCCTTTCTATTGCCATTCAGTTTTCTCCAAAGGTCTATCATACCTAGTTTTTCTAATGTTCTATTTAATTTTTAAATTTCTTTCTTATTTGTTTTGTGGTTTGATTTGTCTAAATCTGAGAGTGCAAGCTTGAGATCTCCCACTATTATAATTTTACTGTCTATTTCTTCTTGCAATTCTCTTAACTTTTCCTTTAGAAAGTTAGATGCTATACCACTTGGTGCATATATGTTTAGTATTGATATGGCTTCATTAATTATGCTACCTTTCAGCAGGATATAGTTTCCTTCCTTATCTCTTTTAATTAGATCAACTTCTGCTTTTGCTTGATCTGAGATAAGGCTAGCTGCCCCTGCTTTTTTGGCTTTACCTGAAGCATAATAGATTCTGCTCCAACCTTTTACCTTTACTCTGTATGTATCTCCCTGTTTTAAGTGTGTTTTCTATAAACAACATATTGTAGGGTTCTGATTTTTGATCCAGGCTGCTATCCGTCTCCATTTGATGGGAGCATTCATCCCATTCACATTTACAGTTAAAATTATTAATTCTGTATTTCCTGCCATCATATTATCCCCAGATTATGCTTTTTCCCTTGACCCCCCTGAACCCCTTCCCCAATATTTAATTTATAGACCCCACTTGTGACGCGCAGCCCTCCCTTTTTTTAGTATCGCTCCTGCCTCCCTCCAAGTCCCTTCCCTTATTCCCCATTTTCCTTTTCCATTTTCCTCTCCCCCCTTTTAATGAGGTGAGAGAGAATTCTGTGAAAAACAAATATGTCAATTATTTACTCTTTGAGCCTCTTCTGATGAGAGTAAGATTCACACAATTTTTCTCCCCTTCTCTAAATTCCCTCAGATATGGTGTATTTTCTATGTCTCTTCCTGGGATGTAGTTTCCCTCTTTTTATCACTCCTTTCCCTTTTTCTGATACTACCCCATTCCCTTTACTACACCCCCCTTTTTTATATCAGTAAAATCAAATTATCCATGCGGACTTTCTATATACCCACAACAGAGATATAGTTCTCAATGATTCTGTGTACCTTTTTCTGTTTCTCTTCAGTCTTGTGGATGTAGATCAAATTTTTTGTTTAAGTCTGGTTTTTTTCTTAGAAATATATGGAATTCCTCTATTTTATTGAATGACCATCTTCTTCCATGGAAAAAGATGCTAAACTTAGCTGGGTAGTTCATTCTTGGTTGCAATCCTTGATCTTTTGCCTTTCAGAATATCAGGTTCCAGGCCCTTCTATCTTTTAATGTGGAGGCAGCCAGATCTTGTGTGACCCTTTTTGTGGCACCTTGGTATTTAAATTGTTTTTTTCTAGCTGCTTGCAGGATTTTCTCCTTTGTGTGGTAATTCTGCAGCTTAGCCACAATATTCTGTGGTGTTCTTTTTTTAGGGTCTATTTCAGAAGGAGTTTGATGAATTCTTTCAACATCTACTTTCCCCTCTGTTTCTATTATCTCTGGACAGTTCTCTTTGATAATTTCCTGTAAAATAGAATCTAGGCTCTTTTTTTGGTCATAGTTTTCGGGAAGTCCAATGATCCTCACATTATCTCTCCTAGATCTATTTTCCAGGTCTATAGATTTTCCCAGTAAGTATTTGACGTTATTCTCCAGCTTTTCATTTTTTTTTTTTGTTTTTTGTTTTTTGTTTTTTGTTTTTTGTTTTGTTTGACTGATTCTTGGGTTCTCAATGACATTCATTTCTATTTGTTCCATCCTGAATTTTAAGGAGTTATTTTCTTCATTCACATTTTTTAGTTCTTTTTGTATATGCCCAATTGAGTTTTTAAATGAATTATTTTGCTCTGTTGAATTTTTTTTCCATTTTCACAATTTTTTTAGAGAATTATTTTCTTTTTCCAATTCAGAAATCCTATTTTCTTGAGATTTTTTTATCTTTTTCCAATTCAGAAATCCTATTTTCCTGTGATTTTTTTAACCTTTTCTAATTCACAAATTTTGTTTCCCTGAATCTCCTGTGAATTCTTTATTTTTTCCAATTCCAATTTCAGAACATTGTTATTTTCTATCATACCTTCTCTTTCATTTCCACATTTTTCTTCAAACTCTCTTAATTTTTCAATAGTCTCTGCTAGGAGAGAGTTATGTGATGGGGGGCAGGAATCTTTCCACTTTAGGCTGTTATCTGCTGACTGTCTGCTGTTAACTTCCTTGGGATTGGATACCCGCTCTTTCTCTGTGTAGAAAGAATCAATCATTTTTCTTTGCTTTTTACTCATATTTAAAAAAATCTTTTGGGGTCTGTCCTTGAGGTAGTAAATTATTTATTTATTTCTTTGCCAGCTTCCTCCCAGACCGGATGGATGCTGTGGCTCCTGCACCTGAGCTAATAGAGAGCTCTGGGAGAGAGTTCCCCACCCCGTCCCCGGAAGTGCCTCGGATGTGGTTAGCATGGCTGTGCGTTGAGGGCGTTGTGTGTCCTATTGACTTCCCTGAGGTTTAAGACTAAACAGTAAAGGCAACACAAAACCCCACCTATGCGTCCCGTGGGTTGTGGATGTCAGTAGCTGATGTGAAAAGCCCCTGTGATCAAACTGGAAGTGTCTGCCCTGAAACTGCGGTCCCTATTTCAAAGGTTCTGCTTCTCTGGGACTTCCGGGGCTGAGTTCCACAGCCTCCAGCTGAGCAAGGCACTATGTGTTGCCTTGGGCCATGTCCACCCGTTTTTCAATCTCTTAACTACCCCGTGCTGTAAGCCTGGACAGCCTAAGTCAGCCACACCCCAGTCCGGAGATCTGTTTAGTCACTTCCAGATTGGGGGGGGTTCTAGTATCTGGCTTTATATTTTAAAGTGGCTTGATTTCTCTTCTGAACTGCTGTTTTATAAGCAGATAAGAGCTAATAGCCTGTGCCAGATTCTTCTATCTCAGTGGCTTCTCTGATCCCAGAGCCCTCCCCAGCGTGATCTGTGCAGTGTGCTACCACCCAACCGTCTGTTCTGGCCTCTTTTTTTTTTCCTCTCCTGGGAACCGACCTTTTCTGTTGAAACTCCAGTTTTCTCTTCAGCTTCCAGTCCTTGTGGTTTCTATCAGTCCAGCATTATTTTTGAGGCTGATTTACCTAATTGGTATTGAGGGAAGAAGGGAGCTCACAAAATCGTATGTATCTTCTCTGCCATCTTGGCTCTGCCCCCCTCTCTTCATTAATTCTTTTGACATTTTTGACCTTTTGTTTTTCCAGATGAATTTTGCTGTTATTTTTTCTAGGTCAGTAAAATAGTTTCTAGGGAGTTTGGTTGGTATAGCACTAAATAAACAGATTATTAGTTCAGGGAGTATTGTCATCTTTACTATTTTCACTCAACCTAGCCAAGAGCACTTTATGTTTCTCCAATTGCTTAGATCTAACTTCATTTGTGTGGAAAGTGTTTTGTAGTTTTGCTCATGTAGTTCCTGACTTTCCCTTGGCAGAAATTTTCCCAAATGTTTTATACTATCAACAGTTATTTTAAATGGAATTTATCTTTGTAGCTCTTGTTGTTGGATTTTGTTAGTGATGCATAAAAATGCTAATGATTTATGTGTATTTATTTTGTATCCTGCAACTTTGCTAAAGTTGTGTATTGCTTTTAATAGTTTTTTAGTTGATTCTCTAAGTATACCATCATATCATCTGCAAAGAGTGATAATTTGGTTTCCTCATTACCTACTCTAATTCCTTTAATCTCTTTTTCTTCTCTTATTGCCAAAGGTAGCATTTTTAATACAACATTGAATAGTAATTGTGATAGTGGGCAACCTTATTTTACTGCTGATCTAATTGGAAATAGTTCATCCCCATTACATATTATGCTTGCTGATGATTTTAAATAGATGCTACTGACTATTTTAAAGAAAATTCAATTTATTCCTATACTCATAGGAATGGATACTGAATTTAATCAAATACTTTTTCTACATCTATTGAGATGATTATATGGTTTTTGTTAATTTGGTGATTGGTATAGTCAATTATATTAATAGTTTTCCTATATTGAACCAGCCCTGTATTCCTGGTAAAATCCTACTACGTTCTGTTGTATTATCCTGTGGATGATTTTCTGTAATCTTTTTGCTAATATTTTATTTAAGATTTTTGCATCAGTTTTCATTAGGGAGATTGATCTATAATTTTCTTTCGGTGTTTTTGTCCCACCTGGTTTAGGTATCAGTATATGTCTATGTCATAAAAGGAATTTCTTAGAAGTCCTTCATTCTCTATTTTTTTCAAATAGTTTATATAGTATTGCATTTAATTGTTCTTTAAATGTTTGGTAGAATTTACATGTGAATCCATCTGGTCCTGGGAATTTTTTCTTAGGGAGTTGATATAGCTTCTTTTCTAAAATGGGAATGTTTAAGTAATTTATTTCCTCTTCTGTTAATCTGGGCAATCTACATTTCTGTAGGTATTACTCCATTTCACTTAGGTTGTCAAATTTATTGGCATAGAATTGGGCAAAATAACTCATAATTATTGCTCTAATTTCCTCTTCATTGGTGGAAAGTTCTCCCTTTTCATTTTTGAGACTAACCATCTGATTTTCCTCTTTTCTTTTTTTTCTAATCAAATTAATTAAAGGTTTATCTATTTTGTTGTTTTTTTTCCCATAGAACCAACTTTAGTTTTATTTATTAATTCAATAGTTGTTATTTTTTTTAACTTTCAAGTTTGTTGATCTCCCCATTTATTTTCAGAATTGAAAATTGGGTATTTAGTTGAGGGTTTTTAATTTTTCTTTTTCTAGGTTTTTTTAGTTGCAAGCCAATTTCATTGATATCTTTATTTTATGCAAGTAAGCCTCTAAAAGATATAACATTTCCCCTTGTTACCACTTTGGCTGCATCCCACAAATTTTGTTATGTTGTCTCATTATTGTCATTTTCTTGCATGAAATTATTGATTGTGTTTATGATTTGCTGTTTCACCCATTCATTCTTTAGGATGAGATTATTTAGTTTCCAATTGCTTTTTTGTCTTTGAGGTCTTTTTGTCCTAATATATAGTCAATTTTTGTATAGGTTCCATGAACTGTTGGGGGAAAAATGTACTCCTTTCTGCTTTCATTCAATTTTCTCCAAAGATCTATCATATCTACCTTTTCTAGTATTCTATTTTACTCTTTAATTTCTTTCTTATTTATTTTGTTGTTTGATTTATCTAGTTCTGAGATCTCTCACTATTATAGTTTTGCTGTCTATTTCTTATTGCTACTCTTAACTTCTCCTTTAGGAATTTAGATGCTACACCACTTGGTGCATATATGTTTAATATTAATATTGCTTCATTATTTACAGTGCCCTTTAGCAAGATACAGTTTCCTTCCTTATCTCTTTTAATTAGAGCAATTTTTGCTTTACCTTGATCTGAAATAAGGATGGCTATCCCCTCTTTTTTTTTTTTTTTACTTCACCTGAGGCAAAATAGATTCTGCTCCAGTCTTTTACCTTTACTCTGTATGTATGACTCTGCTTTAACTGTCTTTCTTGTAAACAACATATTGCAGGATTCTGGCTTTTAATCCAGTCTGCTATTCACTTCTGCTTTATGGAAGAATTCACCCCATTGACATTTACAGTCAAAACTACTAATTCTGTATTTCCTGTCATCTTATTAACCCCAAATTATACTTTCCTCTTTCCTTTTCTTCTTTTCCTCCTCCTCAGTATTTTACTTATGAGCACTACTTGCCTCAAGCACTGGTCCCCCTTTAGAGACCCTCCCCCTTTCTTATACCTTTTTCCTACTATTTCCGTTTTCCCTTCTATTTAGCTTACCCTTCCCTTTTGCCCTTTCCCCTTCCACTTTTCTATAAGGTGAGAGAAGTTGCTCAGTGAAATAAAATGCGTCTAGTATTCTTTCTTAGAGCCAAATCTAATGAGAGTAAGATTCACATGATATTCATCACCCTCATTTCTTTCCCTCAATTATGTTTTCTTTGCCTCTTCCTGCAATGTAATTTCCCTCATTTTGCCTCCACTTTCCCTTATTTTTCCGTTGCAATTCCCTTTCCACCTCTAGTTTCTTTTATTATATTATAACACTAAAATCAGATTATACATGTACTCCCTATGTATATTCATAACAAAAATATCAATCTCAAGAGGTTTTTTTCTTTTTACTTTTTTATGCTGCTCTTGTGTTCTATATTTAGAGGGCAGTTTTTATTTTTTTTTTATTTTTATTTATTTATTTATTTATTTTTTAGCTCTGGTCTTTTCATAAAAAATAAATGGAATTCACCAGTTTAACTGAATGCCCATCTTCTTCCCTGACAGAAAATGTTCAGTTTAGCAAGGTAACTTATCCTTGGCTGCATTCCAAGTTCCTGTGCCTTTCAAAATATCAGATTCCAGGTTCTTCAATCCTTTAAAGTGGAAACTGCTAGGTGCTGAGTGGTCCTTATTATGGCTCATTAGTATTTCAATTGTTTTTTTCTGACTACTTGTAACTTTTTTCCCCCCCTTGGTCTGATTGTTTGAAATTTAGCCATGATATTCATTGGAGTTTTAATTTTGGGGTCTCTTTCAGGAGGTGTTTGGTGAAATCTTTCAATTGTCATTTTACATTCTGGTTCTATGCCATTTGGGTAATTCTCTTTGATGATTTTCTGAAAAATAGTGTCTAGGCTCTTTTTTCATCATGGATTTGAAGGAGTCCAATAATCTTTAGATTGTTCCTCCTAGATTTTTTTCCAGACCAGTTGTTTTCCCAATTAGGGAAAACAATTAAATACCAATAGGTATTAGTTATTTTACATTTTTCATTTTTTTTTTTTTTTTGGTTTTGCTTGACTTATTCTTGTTGTCTCACTGAGTCATTCATTTCCATTTGTTCAGTTCTGAATTTTAATGAATTATTTTCTTCATTTACTTTTTAATTTCTTTTTCTATTTGTCCAATTGGATTTTTAAATGACTTATTTTGTGCTATGGATCTTTTTTTTTATTTCACAAATTCTGTTTTTTAAGGAGTTATTTCTTTTTCCATTTCACAAATTCTGTTTTTTTCTCTTTTTTTCTGGGAATTGTTTCCTTTTTCCATTGTATCAAATCTATCTTTTAATGAGTTATATGCCTTTTGTAAACCTTCTTGCGAAATTTTCATTTCCTTTCCCCATTTTTCTTGTAGCTCTCTTTTAAGATGCTTTTTAAATTTCTTCTAGGAGAGCTTTGTGTGATAGGGACCAGGTTATATCACCATTTGGGGCTTCATCTGGAGGTTTTCTGCCTTTAGTTTACTCAGGATTTGAAGTCTGTTCTCTTTTACCATAAATGCTATCTATGGTCAGAGTTCTCTTTACTTTTTTACTCATTAAAAACAGAGGAGATTTTCTAAGGTTCCTGTACAAACAGTGGATTCCTCTGTAATCAGCTGTAGCTATCCTGGGTCAGTGCTGACTCCCTCTTGCTGCTGGGTAGGCATTGCCAGGTCCCATGAGACTCTGGCGATGTTTTCTAACTTCTCTGCTGATCAACCGGCTTGCAACTAGGGCAGAGTGGCCAATACTTCTGTAGATTCCTCTATGTATATTCTCTGCCATATGGAGTCCACTCTGCCACATTGATTTTGCTCAGTGGAGTCCCTGGTGCCCATAGAATCTGTGCTGTCTCTGCTGATGTCTGTGCTCAGCCTGCTTGTGTTTGGCTGCCTCCTTTCTATTTCCATTTTTCTGGAGATCTCCAAAATTATCTTCTGCTGATAATTTGTTGCCCTCCCAATATTTGTGGATTCTGCTGGTCTGGAGCTAATTAAGAGACTGGATTTGCTAATTAGTCTGAGGATTGTAGGAAAAGGTCAGAAAGAAACATATGCCCTCTTTACCATCTTGGCTCCACTCCAGAAGTCTCCATTTATTAATTTATTTTCTCTTCTTAATCTGCTTTCTAGATGTGTTGTTTTTCTTGTTTCACATTCCATTCTGTATTTTTTTTAATTCTATATATTTTCTTCTGTTATTTCTTTTTCTCTTTTAGCTTTACTAGCTTCCCCTTGGCAAATTCTAATTTTTAAAGAATCATTTTCTTCCTTAAGACTATATTTCCTTTTCTAGTTGGTTAACTTCTTTTTTCATAATCTTATATGTTTTGAATGGTTTTTATTTCTTTTTAAAGTTTTCTCTTAATGTCTCATTTGATTTTTAAATTCTTTTTTGAATTCTTCTATTAATTCTCTCTGGACAGGGAGCCATTTAATATTACTCCTTGGGATAGAAGAAGGTCTTTTTATTTCAGTGTCCTCCTTTGAAGATAAACCCAGGTCTTCCCTATTGTCATAATGAGTATGGTTGGTTTCTTTCTTCTTTGTTGGGTCATTTTTTTCTTTATTGAAAAGTATTAGAGTAAGCACTTCCAATCACAAAGTGAGAGGATGCTGCCTCTAGCTTCATTTCAGTCCTTTCCTCCTATCTAGAGCCCCCCCAATCCAAGAGCTCTTTCTCCTTCAAGTGCCCACAGCCAGCAACTTCCCTGTCCCATTGTCTCTGTACTCATAATGTTCTTTCTCCTCACTCAAGGTAACTTCTCTGCAGCACTACTGGACCTGATGTTCCTAATCAGCCAAAGTTCACTCAGTCTTCCTGGATTCAGACCCCCAACTCCTCAAGCTTGGGGAAAATAAAGTTTCCTGTGGGTCCTATTGACATTCCAGCCACACCCAGTTAGCCAAGGGCTCCCCACTAGGAGATTCTATAGAGTTAGCCCAGAGGTGTTTGCAGTTCATAAGGATTAATCCCTGGCCAGGGGTGTTTCTTCTGATCTTCTCTGGTTTTATCCAGTGGACTCTGTTCTGCCCTGAGTCTTCTTTGTTTTTCACCAGTCTATGTTTGCCCTCAGGTGCAAATTTGTTCTGTTTCTGGGAAGAATCTAAGGAGATTGAAATATACAGCTCTACTCATCCTCCCTTCAACTTGTAAAATTAAAAAAAAAAAAAAAAGTTTTGGATTCCATATTCTATCCCAGCCATCCTGAGATGACAAGCAATCAAATAGAGAATATATATGTACAATCATGTAATACATTTCCACATTAATCACTTTGTATAAGAAGACTCAAATAAAAAGAAAAAGAATGAAAAAAAAATGAAGAATAGCAGCTTCAGTACATATTCAAACAATACCAGTTCTTTCTCTGGAGACAGATAGCATATTTCATGATGAGCTCTTTGAGATTATCTTGGATCATAGCATTACTGACAATTGTTAAGTCAGTCCTCATCTTATAATATTGCTATTACAAACAAAGTTCTCCTGGTTCTTTTCACTTCACTTTGCATCAGTTCATGTAAGTCTTTCCAGGTTTTTTCTGAAATCATCCTTCTTGTACTTTCTTATAGCACATTAATATTCCATCACAATCATATATCCCAGCTTGTTTAATTATTCTCCAACTGACAGGCATCCCCTTGATCTCCAATCTTAGCCACCACAAAAAGAGATGTTACAAACATTTTTTTTTTTTTTTTTTGGTAAACATTGGCTCCTTTACTTTAAAAAAAAAATGTCTTTGGGTATAGATTTAATAGTGTTATTGCTGGATCAAAGAATTTGCACAGCTCTTTGGGCATGATAAGGAACTTATATATTCTAATTAGGGAAGAAGCAACCTACCTATGAGATGAGTAATTGGACTAGACCATCTGGTAGTCCTTCCATTTTAGACCTGAGATCTACACTGACTTAGTGTGATTGATAAATGAAGAATACACATTTCAAGGAAGTATTTTCCTCCAAGGAGTTGCCATGAACTGTTTTGAAGAATCCTGGTAGGCACTTGAAAACGTTATGTTGTTCAGTCATGAGTATTTCTTTGTGACCCAATTTTGTTTTGGTTTTCATGGTAAACATATTTTGATATGTCCTTCTCCAGCTCAGAAAGGAAACTGAGGCAAACAAGTGTAAGTAACTTACCCATCATTAAACACCTAGTATGTGGTCTGAAAGATATGAACCTAGATGTCTTTTAGAAGAGCTAGCTTCTATAATTATTCTGACACTAATTAACTGTATTACATTAAACAAGAAATTTGGACTCTTAGAAGTTTGGGGGTATTCTAGACCTAAAGATCTTCTAAAACTTTTTGATGAGGTTTATAATTGGGGGCACCTAAATGAAATTAGGTTTAATTGAGGTCTAGTGGCAGGTTTGGGGTACAGGGAGTCAAATAGAGCACCTTTGCAACCCCTTTGGATTCGGCGCAATGATACAGAGTTAAATGAGGTCTAATAGGGGCTCAAGAGTCCCCTGTTAAAGGAATTTATAGACCCCCAAACCTAGATTGATAAAAGAGGTTTATTATGGGGTTTGGAAGTAAGGTTAAAAGGTGTTAGGTAATGAGAGGAGGGCACCAGAACCAGGTGGCTCCAGTGGGCAGAAATCCTTTGACATGGTTACCATGTTTGGGACCTCTACAAAGAGAACTCAGGCTGGGTCTCAGCCAGGCTTAGAATTTGATTTGAATTCAATGCCTTTCCAGACTGAGCCAGATAAACTGTTTGTGCTTAGGGTGGAGTTCCTTCCCTGAGGCAGAGTCCAAAGAGGTTTTCTTTTTTAAGGATTTTTAAGAGTTTTGGAGTTTTCTTATCATTACCCCTTTAAGCAATTAAAACTTAAATTCATTTAAAGGAAAAAAAAAAAAGATTTGGGGCAGTGTCCCATATTGAGACAGGGTTGAAGATTTTCTCCAAGGATCTTCAGAATAGCGGGGCCCTCTCTTCATCCCCCCCAAGCAGTCACTTCCAGATGCATGTGGAAAAAGGGGGCAATGATCTCCTCTTAACTGCTTCAAGCTGACAAAGGTCATAGAGATTTGGGGGTTCATGCCAGGAGGTGAGGCATGAGTTGTGGGGGATGGAAGCAGGGCATCTAAGGGCTGTTTGTCAGTCTTCCCCAGTCAGTCGTCCCATGTTCTCCAGTCTGAAAGGCAGTTAAGAATCCAAAGTTTGAAGCCTAGAGAAAACAGATCTTGGGAGCAGATTAAAAGTAGGGTGTCATCCAGGGTGGAGATGGTGACATTCAGGAATAGGGAAATGCATTAGGTCCCTTCTTGTAGATTGCTTGTAGGCTTCTTGTAGAATGCTGGTGGCCCATCTAACTATTAAAGGATGTGGACTCAGAAGTCTGGGGAGGCAGCAGGCCTTGATATATAGTAGATTTAATAAACCACTGCTCTTTTGTGAGGCAGGGTCTAGGAATGGGCACATTCCTGCTTGTCAGGGCTGCAGATCAAGATAAGAATGCAATTTAAGCTCTTACAAATCTCTTAACTGTACTGCTTTTCTTTAAAAGAAGAGAGTTGGGTTTCTCATAAGCAAAGATCCTGAATCTTCCCTCCTAGTTTTAATGAAAAGGAAACCCAAAACTCTGAAAAATCCTTAAAAAAGAAAACCTCCTTGGATTTTGGCTCAGGGAGAGGACTCCTTCCTAAGCACAAACAGTTTATCTGGCTCAGTCTGGAAACCCATTGAATTCAATTCAAATTCTAACCCTGGCTGAAACCCAGCCCTGAGCCAAGCTGGGAATCCACTCACAAGCTCCCTTCAGCTTGTAGCCAAAGCCCCCAATTATAAAAGAGACAAGTTGGAGTCCTGTCTTTGCAGAGGTCCCAAACATGGCAGCCATGTCAAAGCATTTCTTCTCACTGGAACCACCTGTTCTGGTGCCCTCCTCTCTTTACCTAATACCTTTTAACCTTACTTCCAAACCCCATAATAAACCTCTTTTATCAAACTAGGTTTTCGGGTGTGTAAATTCCTTTACCGGGCCTCTTGAGTTGCTACTAGACCTCATTTAACTCTGTATCCTTGCGCCAAATCCAAAGGGGTTGCAGGGAAGCTCTATTTGACTCCCTGTACCCTGAACTTGCCACTAGACCTCAATTAAACCTAATTTCATTGAGGTACCCCCAATTATAAACCTCATCATCTTCACTTCTATGATCATGAAATCAAGATGATGTCAATAGTTTTTTTTAGTAAGGAAAACAGTCTTAGTATATCTGTGTATCTTAGGATATAGCATTTAAAAAAATGCTAACTTCCTTTTCTGCTCAGTGTGTCTAACTTTGTGACATACTCATTCTAATCATTATCATTCCTGATACTTAAACAAAAGGCTAGCAGAAATACCAAAATATAAACAGAATAACAAACATTTTTATGTAGTTACCTTGTTAATTTTCAGAGAGCACCAGAAAAGTAATCATAAAACATATTGCTGCATTGAGAAAACATTCAGCTGTCTGTTAGGACATTTACTTCCTAGGGCAAATAAAAAGGAATGATTAGAAGCTCCTTACCAGTAGTCAAAAAAGTAATGTATCATTTTGTTAATTACATTATATTTAAAATACAGTGAGAGGCAAGGTGACATAGTAGATGACTTACTGAAATTGGAATAAGAAAAATTTGTGTTCAAATTTTACTTCTAACACTTAGAAAGCTATTGTGCTATGGACAAATTTCTTAACTTAGGTGCCCTAGGTGGGGAAGTGCACAGATTTCTGGTCCTGGAATCATGAAGCCATGATTTCAAATCTGACCTCAGACACTGTGTGAATTCAGACAAGCCATTTCACCTCTCTTTGCCTTGTTTTCTTCAACTATAAAATGGGGATAATAGTAGCATTTACCTCCCAAGGTTGTTATGATGATCTAATGAAAAAAATATTTGTAAACTACTTATGCACTATTTCTGGCAGATATTAGACGTGTTGGTTATTATTAAAATTAATTTCTAATACTCAGGAAGCTAAGACTATAAATTATGGAGGATTGTAATGTGATAAATGTATAAGGATTTCCCACATGGAGATAGGCAATATTTAAAATTGTCATATTATTTCTTTGGATCTTAAATACTTAATTCCGTACCCTTATCGTTTACAGGAAAAAGTTGCCACCACTGGCAGAGAATTCAAGCTGAATGGGAAGGAGCCAATTGAATCTCTTTTTTTAGGTGAGGTTAGTTATTAAAAATAATTCATGTAACTCTATTTTAGTCAGAGCCTTCTGGGGTCAATTATGTATTTATTTACTTACTTAATTATTTATTTATTTGTTTGTTTGTTTATTTGTTTATTTATTTATTTTTAAATTTAATTAAATGAGGTCTCCTCCCTGCTCTCTTGGGATTTCTCAACCTCAAAATCATCGTCAACTTCCATGGTAAATTGTCCACTTTGGAAGAAGCCTGTGATTTCATTGGTATCAGGAGTTCCCAGAGAGAAAATTTTCTCTACCAATACAGCTAGATGCCTAACTCTTAGAAAATTATCTGGGTCACTGCAAAATTAAGCGAATTATCTAGGAGCATACAGACAGTATGGGTTAAAGGTGAAATTTGAACCTAAGACTTCCTCCCTTTAATGCCTGATCTGTTAATGCCCTAGCTAATGCAAAGTAAACTGCTAATAAGAGGAAATACCTTCATATTCTGCTTGCAATCTTGTCTTTTTCAGAAGCCAAACCTTAAATTGCTTCAGTGCTTTAGAATTATGATTGATAAAGAATTCAAATTTTCTTGAATTCTCTGTTATGACATAGATAATCTTAATTCTTATTAAATTGTGAATTGTAATTTAAAGAAAACCTATGGAAGAATTTTTAAGCTTTTGATATCAGGTAGAATTTATCTTATTTATGAAATTTGAAAAATTACTGATTGAGACATTTGAAAAAATACTAGGAAATGAGCCATTTCACTAGTTATGAAATAATGAACTGAAGGGAGAACTGAATTCTGCCTTCATGCAGAATTATATTAAACAGCAAATCGGTCTATTTGGAGAAATGGAAACTTTCTTGATAATCTCTTTTAGTTTTGAACATTTTTATACTAGCTGTCCAAAATTTCATCTTTATATTTAACCTCACAGTGCATGTTAACTCCATGCTGCATATTAATTTATGTTCTCATGTTTTACTCTAAGTTCATCCGGCCATCATCTACCACATAATAGTCCCTAATAATAAGGAAGTCATTTCATACCTTATTTTTTTCCCCTTAGGTTAAATTTCCCTTATTACAGGAATAAAGCTTCTTAAACTGTGGATTATGGCCCCATATGGAGTCAGGTAAGTGAATGTGAGGGTTGTGAAATTGTGATTTATTGTCAGTAAATGTTTAATTTGTATACTGTTTTTATATACTTAGAGTCCCATAAAAATTTCTCTGGCAAAAAGGGATCACAAGTGGCAAAAGTCTGAGAAGCCCTTGACTAGAAGACTTACTTTATAACCACTTTGGTATAATGAGAGACCCTAACATAATGGGGAGAGCATTGGTCTAGTCTTTACCACTTAATTGTTGGTCAGCAAGTCATATAATTTCAACTTCCTCATCTAGAAGATGAGCATATTAAAAGCTGTTCCATCTCTCTCACAGATAGAACCAAATAGAATAGTAGATAAGAAAGTACTTTGAAAATCATATCATACTCTGAATATAAGGTGATTTTTTTCTTTCATTAGAATCTTATCCAGATTTTGATTGCCTCACTTTGTCCAGCATTGGATGTAGTAATCTAGAAAATGTGACCAACAAATGAAAAGTTATCATCTCCCTAGGATTCAAAATTCTATGCTTTTATTAAGGTATCTATTGTCATTCAAACTAACTGTTTCTCAACTCTTCATTTCTGCTGATTCAGGCTAACACTTACTTATAAGAACTTACTATGTGCAGGAACTATGATGAACAAGGAATAATTCTATATCAACTATTAAGCAACAAGCTGATTCCTATAGAGCAGAGACATAACAAGAATTGGGACAATGGGGCTTTGTTCTTGCTGCCAAAATATAGAGGTTGATAGTTCTTGCAATATAAAAATGACCAAGTTTTATGCTTAGATAGCAAGAATAATAGTTTAATTAGAAATCTGCCCAATAGCCCACTTCCTCCTCACAGTGGCCATGTCCCAAGCAAACTCTCCTTAAGCCTGGCCCTCTCCTTCCCTCCTGAAGCAGTTTCCACATCAGTAGCCTCATGGCTTCCTGAGATCTCTTCTACAACTTTACCTCTCCACACCCAATTAATTAAGAGTGAGTTTTATACTATCTTTCCTAAGTATTTTGTGATTTTTGCCTTAGATACAAAAATTGCTAGGTTGTAGTATGATTTTATAGGCCTCAAAAAAAAAAAATTAAAAAAATCTGCTCTCTAACCACATTGTTCCCATTCATTAGTTGTTGCCTCAAATTCCACCATTAAAGCTTTATTCTTTTTGGACCAGGAGTTCTTTATCTAAAATCTATAGAATCCCAAGAAGTTAATGAACATATTTCAGAGAAAAAAATTATTTACTGATTGATTTCCAGTAAGAATTATTCTTATAGATGTAATAGAAAGACCTGTCCAGGCTTGTTACATCTTATACTTTCCTATCCTTTAATCTAGTGATATTGGCCCTTTTGCTATTCTTCAAATAAGACATTTGGGCATTCTTACTGACTATCTCTCATTTCTGGAATTTTTTCTGACTTTCTTGGCCTTCTTCAAGTCTCAGGTAAAACCCCATCTTCTGTTGGAAACTTTTCCTAATTGATCTTTATTCTAGTGCCTTCTCTCTGTTGATTATTTCCAATTTATCCTATCTAATTTATCTTAACTTTGTGCCTAGTTGTTAGATACATGTTTGCCTTTCTTTGTATCTGAAGTGCTTAGAACAGTTCTTGGCACATGATAGACATCTAATATATGTTTGACTGATTGCTCAGATTTGTATTTATGAAATTTGATTACCATTTTCCCAAAGTAAAATTTTACATTCGGATCATTTGTTTCTTATCTCCATAGTTTTACTTATACATAATAGTGATGATTTTTATTATCAAAAGACTGGATTTCATTGATTTCAATTATTTTTGATATAACATGTTTATGGTCAGAGCTTACTACTTCTGTAGTGAGTGTACCTTAGGGAAAGAGGAATGGTTTCCTTAGGAAGCTGCAGACTAGCAATGAATAGTGGGACCCATGCATATTCATATTGTCACTGGCTAATCCTACTTTGGTCCTACTCTGCCTGGCTCTTAGGTCTCCAGTCTCCTTGACTTCAAACACACAAGAAATATTTCCAAAAGAATATACAGACATACAGACACACACACACATACAGTGTGGGGAGAGAGAGAAGGAAGGAAGGAAGGAAGGAAGGAAGGAAGGAAGGAAGGAAGGAAGGAAGGAAGGAAGGAAGGAAGGAAGGAAGGAAGGAAGGAAGGAAGGAAGGAAGGAAGGAAGGAAGGAAGGAAGGAAGGAAGAAGGAAGGAAGGAAGGAAGGAAGGGAGAGCATAATCTGCAGAACCCATATCTAGCCATAAATTGCCTTAGGAATGCAAAGAAATCTGTTTTAAAAGCAATTATAGCCCTTGGCACAATGGTGATAGTGAAATTACAAAGTCATTTTTTTCTTTTAGGGAGAATGAAGGTGATCAATTTATGCGGTACTAGCAGCTTAACACTTCCTTAAACATCCAGAAGTTGATTAGACCCCTCATGTTAAACTGGGAAGAGATTCACCTGATTTCCATGCCCATTACCTCCTTACCTTTGTCATACCAGATCTACTGTTGCTATGAATATTTGCACATCATCCAAATAGCTACATGATTTCACTCCAGGGCTACTTCCCCTGCTTTACAAAACCTATAGTCAGGAAGGAACAGTCCCTGAAGGTATGTTTTTATTGTCTTTTTTTGTATTCTTCCTTATATATTCTAAGTAGTTGGTTAAACCTCATCTCTTCTTGGTATTTGAGAGAAAGCTTTTAGGTTATGATAATTTTTAAAGTATTCTCTTGCATCTCCTCTAACATAAAAAAAAAAAAAAATTTCTAAACAAGTAGACTATTTGGGACTCCAGAAAGACTCATTGGACAGAAAATCTCACTAATTTTTTTTTTTCCTGAAGGATACATGGATATGATAGGAGCTTATTGGAGGAGAAATTGTAAGTTAAATCCTACTTCTTAAAATATTAATTCATTTAAAAATGCATTTTGGGCAATTTTCCATATGGTACATTTTCTTTTAGGAGTTAATAGATGGCATAATGGATAGAATGCTAGGCATGAAGTCAGTGTAGGGGTTTCTTATAAGGTATGTGTCTTACATGGAGAAACTCTTTTATCTAAATTTCCCAGGGAGGTCTGAAAATAGAATTGACTGATATGATATTATTCTCAGCCCCCTATTGGAGTAAACTTAATTCTTTCCATAAAAAATCACTTCTCATTATTTGTTAGCCAATCAGAGTTGATTGCCCTCTTTTGAAAATTCCTCTTCCAAAACAACACAAAGCATTGAGTTTGGCACTAGGATTATTTTTGGTCTAGGAGAGAGATGGCCAAATGATCATCCTTTTGTTAAAATGCTGGCATGATTAATACAATGATCAAATTATTCAGATATTATTTCTCCCAAACCTTTTAAAATGCCACAATATTGTTGAGTTATGTTAAACAAAGAGTATATGGTTGTGATATAACCCACTGGAGGCAGAACCCAACTGATGAGATCAGGTGTCTTTCAATAAGACCCTGTTATAAGGATTAGTTCAGTTAAACACCAGGAGGGTAATTTAATGGCCACGTATTTTTTCCTCTTCAGCTTTTTGGAATTTCTTTTAGATAGTTATGATTTCAGTAGCCATTTCATAAAGCCTTTAAGAAAATTTCTAATACTTAAGTTGAGGTTTATATATCACACATTTCCTTTTGGTTGAAGATAAATTTTGTTCACTAAACATTTTTGGGTTTACAAGCCAACTGTACTATCTTTGGATAGACAAGTGAAAAAGGAAAAATATTCTTGGTATATCTCAAATCCTAGGTCTTTTCTTTGAGATGCCTATAGAAAGTCATTGGAACTTTCTTGATCCAATTCCTTCTCTGTCACATATTAGTCCTATTTTTACTTTTCTCTGTGGAAACTTGTGGAAAGTCAGATTTGAATGTTTGCAAATTTCCTCCCTTATTAACTTGCCTGATTATTTATAAATGATTACAGGAGGTGTAACCATTCCCCAACCTATTGGGACAATTTTTTTCTAATAAGCCCTCTTAGAGATTTGGTTAGCCACAAAAAAACCTGGGGAGTTATATTTCTTCCCAATTCAGGAAGAAAGGAAAACAACTAAAAATCAGCACTTAGACTGGTGGGGTGGTGCTTATTTTTATGCATAGTGATATTAAAGATTTGGAAGACAATGAGGAGGTAGAGGAGAGATCATGAGAGATTACTTTTGAATAGACAGGCTGATGTGTGTGTGTGTGTGTGTGTGTGTGTGTGTGTGTGTGTGTGTGTGTGTAAAACAATATTTTCATTGTTGTAGCTTGTTTCATGATGGCAGAGTTGAGAGAAGACAGACAGAGGAATAAAAGAGAGCATCCTACCCTGTCTTGCCCTTGCTTCCACTTAATTATATTTAAAAAAAAAAACTCTATTAAGACATATTTTCTGGATTTAATATTATTGCTTGTAAACACTTATGACTGACCCTTTCCTATGGTTGCAGGGTGGATTTTTGTAGGATGAGGCTACAATGGAAACTGAGTAGGAGAAAGATACCTTCTTTCCTAGCTCAGGACTGGGATCCCAATTCTAAGACCAATATTAAGAGAATCTTACTCTCTACCTAAGGGTATAAGCATGAACCATTCATAACTAGCCTTCTAAATGAAGAATTACTATGAATGCAGGCCACATTTCTGGTGTCATTTCACATCATCTGTTGGCTTCCAAAGACTTTTATGCTTGCCAATATTTTGATTGATTGAAACATTATCATTTAGTTAAGATGTCAGAGCTAAAATGGTGTGAGGTAATTTCATCTCTATCCTTATGCATAAAAATGTTGAAGTGGATATTTTCTAAACTTTATGGTTATAGTCAAACTATATATTGTTTTGCTATTTTTTTCTGTATCAGTTAATAAAAATCTTTGCATTTTTTTATGATCCCCAAGTTGTGACCAAGCATCAAAATTAATTTGTAATTACTTTGTATACACACACACACACACACAAAAAAAAACAAAACACACACACACACACACATACACACCAGTTTATAAAATCCTTCAAAAATTTTCATTTTTAAAATATTGAAATTATGGTATATTCCAATGCTTTGATATATACCCCAAATATTCAAAGGGACTATTAGTGTCTGCCCTTTGGCAGAGCATTCAGAGCTTGCATTGGTCTGATCAGTCATAGTCAAACACATTGTAACTTGACTCTAAAATAGTGATGCCATTTTGGTCATATATTGATTGTGTATAGAATATATGGTAACCTTCTATTGAACAAAATTGATTAACCAGAGCATCCCAACTTCTTACAGAAGTTGAATAATCAAAGCTTTATGCTACTGAAACAGGATAGCCAAAATTTTGCTGATGAGGGATGTGGGAGAATTAAACGCTCAAAATATAACTTTTTAATACTGAACTGTGTGTATTGTCTTGAAACTTCTAAATGTTAGCAGATTTTGTTATAATTATTTTTTGAGTTGGTTTCTTGAAATGCAGAAAACATTTTAACAGATACATGGAGGAGAGTGGATAGGCTTCCAGCCAAGATGGCGACGAGGACGCAGACAGCTGCATTTTGTCTCAGAATTTGCTTCGTGAAAAGCCTTGGAATTAATGCTTGACCAGGAAAAAAAAAAAAAAACACAAATAATTACCAACAGAAGACATCCTTGAAATTCACCAGAAAAGGTCTGTGTCTGCTCAGGAGAAGGGACAAACAGACTGGGCGCAGACTGAGGGCAAGCAGCCATAGTGAGGCAGGCAGCTCACACTGTGTAGACCTGAGGGGGGAGGGGTACAATCTCTTCTGTTTCTTCAAAATGACCTTTAACCCAGTGTGGATATTCCATCTTGGCAGCAAGAGAGGAGCAGCAGAGAAGGTGTAAACACTGGAGATAAAGAATTAAACCACAGAAAACTAGGGACTCTCCAGACCCAGCTCCCCTGACCCCCAACCCAGAGTGACTCAGCAAGTTCTTAGAGCCTCAGAGTGCAGACTCAGTGCACAGCCATCTCTGACCTGTTAGTGCCTCCCTACTGTCTCCGGCAGTCTGCAGAGGAAGCCTGGTAACACCATCCAGCCCCATCCCCCCCTCCCAGAAACAGACCAATTGTTTCTCTTGTCAATTTGTTTTCTTCCATTCCTGCTCTAATCATTGACAGCTTCTGTATGGAGAGAGAGCAGACTTCAAACACTGAGGAGATGAAAAACAGACTGTCTCCAGAGGAATCCCCTAAGGGGGATATGATCTGCTCCTCAATACACAAAACTCCCATAGAGGACATCAAAAAGGATCTCACAAGAGAGATAGAAGAGAAATGGGAAAAGGAAAGGGAAGCTTGGCAAGAGAGTCTGGAGAAGTTATCCCACACATTTAAAGAAGAGTTGACAAAGAAAACAAGCCATTGAGAAATAAAATTAGTGAGTTGGAAAAAGAAAACATCTCTCTAAAAAATAAAATAGATGAAATGGAAAAAAATTCCATAGAAGATAAAAACTCAATTGGACAACTACAAAAAGATATAAAAGTGAGTGAAGAAAATATATCATTGAAAATTAGAATCAAACAAGTAGAAATGAATGACTCAAGGAGAAACCAAGAAGTAGTCAAGCAAAACCAGAGAAACGAAACAATTGAAAAGAATGTCAAGTACCTTATTAGAAAGACAAAAGACCTGGAAAACAGATCTAGGGGAGACAATTTGAGAATAATGGGACTCCCTGAAAAATGTGAGGAAAAAAAGAGCCTGAACACTATTTTCAGGGAAATTATCAAAGAGAACTGCCCAGACATTTTAGAAACAGAGGGTAAAATAGACATTGAAACAAAATTCATTGATAACTTACTGAAAGGGACCCTAAAATCAAAACGCTAAGAAATATAGTGGCCAAGTTCAAGAACCATCAGACGAAGGAAAAAAATATTGGAAGCTGCTAGAAAAAAGCAAATCAGATATGGAGGAGCCACAATAAGGATAACCCAGGATCTAGCAGCATCCACATTAAAGGAACGAAGGGCCTGGAATATGATATTCCAAAAGCCTAAAGAACATGGTATGCAACCATGAATAACTCACCCAGGAAAAATGAGCATCCTTTTCTAGGGAAGAAGATGGACATTTAACGAAATAAATGAATTCCATCTATTCTTGATGAAAAAACCAGATCTATACAAAACGTTTGATCTTCAAATACAGAACTCAAGAGATCTCTAAAAAGGTAAAAATAAATCTAGAGAATTATATTTCTGCCGAAAAGATTTGTAAAGAACACATGTATAATTTGTCCTAGAAACTAGAGGTGGAAAGAAAATTATATCATAAAAAAGGGTAAAGTGGTGGCACTACATCTCATGAAGAGGCAAAGGTAACCTATTATATTTGAGAGAAAGAAAGGAGGGGGATGAACATAGTGTGTATCAACAGACATATTTGATTTATGGTGAAACTTCTTCCACTTCATTGAAAAGCGGGAGGGAAGGAGACAGCTAAGGAGAAGGGAATACAGAAATTGTAAGGAAAAGGGGTAAAATAGGGGGGAGAAAATTTAAGATAGGGGAGGGATACTAAAAAGGGAGGGCTGTTAAAAGCAAGTGGTGCTCACAAGTTTAATACTGTGGAGGGGGGTAAGAGGGAAGGAAAGGAGAAAAGCATAAGGAGGGGTTAACAGGATGGCAAGCAATATAGAATTAGTCATTCTAAACATAAATGTGAATGGGACAAATTCCCCCATAAAGATCAAGCAGTTAGCAGACTGGATTAAAGCCAGAATCCTACTATATGTTGTTTACAGAAAACACACCTGAAACAGGGTGATACATTCAGAATAGAAGTAAAAGGGTGGAGCAGAATCTACTATGCTTCAAGTGAAGCCAAAAAAGCAGGGGTAGCCATCCTCATCTCAGATCAAGTGAAAACAAAAATTGATCTAATTAAAAGAGATAAGGAAGGGCATTATATCCTGATAAAGGGTAGCATAGATAATGAAGCAGTTATCAATATTAAACATATATGCACCAAGTGATGCACATCTAAATTCTTAAAGGATAAATTAAGTGAGCTGCTATGAGAAATAGGCAGCAAAACTATAATAGTGGAAGATCTCAAACTTGCACTCTCAAAATTAGATAAATCAAACCACAAAACAAATAAAAAATAAGTCAAAGAGGTAAATAGAATACTAGAAAAGTTTGATATGATAGATCTTTGATGAAAGCTAATTGGAGACAGAAAGGAGTACACTTTCTTCTCAGCAGTTCATGGAACCTATACAAAAACTGATCATATCCTAGGACATAAAAACCTCAAAATCAAATGCAGTAATGCAGAAATAGTAAATGCATCCTTTTCAGACCACAATGCAATGAAAATTACATTTAATAAAAAGCCAGGGGAAAATAGACCAAAAAATAATTGGAAACTAAATAATCTTATACTAAAGAATGATTGAGTAAAACAGCAAATCATAGACATAATTAATAACTTCACCCAATAAAATGACAATAATGAGACATCATACCAAAATGTGTGGGATACAGCCAAAGCAGTAATAAGTGGAAGTTTTATATCTCTAGAGGACTACTTGCATAAAATAGAGAAAGAGAAGGTCAACAAATTGGGCTTACAAGTAAAAATGCTACAAAAGTAACAAATTAAAAACCCCCAGACAAACACGAAACTTGAAATTCTAAAAACAAAAGGTGAGATTAATAAAATTGAAATTAAAAAAAAAACAAAAACAAAACAACAAAAAAAAAAACTATTGAATTAATTAATAAAACTAAGAGTTGTTTCTATGAAAAAAACCAACAAATAGACAAACCGTGAGTTAATCTGATTAAAAAAAGGAAAGAGGAAAAGCAAATTGTTAGTCTTAAAAATGAAAAGGGAGAAATCACCACTAATGAAGAGGAAATTAGAACAATATTTAGGAGCTACTTTGCTCAACTTTATGACAATACATTCGATAATTTAAAAGAAATGGAATACCTTCAAAAATATAGCTTGTCCAGATTAACAGAGGAAGAAGTAAATAATCTAAATAGTCCCATTTCAGAAAAAGAAATAGAACAAACTATCAACCAACTCCCTAAGAAAAATTCCCCAGGACCAGATGGATTTACATATGAATTTTATCAAACATGTAAAGAACAACTAACTCCAATGCCATATAAACTTTTTGAAAAAATAGGGATTGAAGGAGTCCTACCAAATTCCTTTTATGACACAGACATCGTACTGATACCTAAACCATGTAGGCTGAAAACAGAGAAAGAAAATTATAGACCAATCTCCCTAATGAATATTGATGCTAAAATCTTAAATAAAATATTAGCAAAAAGACTACAGAAAATCATCCCCAGGATAATACACTATGATCCAGTGGGATTTATACCAGGAATGCAGGGCTGGTTCGATATTAGGAAAACTATTAGCATAATTGACTATATCAATAATCAAATTAACAAAAACCATATGATCATCTCAATAGATGCAGAAAAAGCATTTCATTAACTCCAACATCCATTCCTACTAAAAACACTTGAAAGTATAGGAATAAATGGACTATTCCTTAAAATAATAACGAGCATATATTAAAAACCGTCAGGAAACATCATATGTAATGGCGATAAACTGGAAACTTTCCCAATAAGATCAGGAGTGCAACAAAGTTGCCCACTATCACCATTATTATTCAATATAGTATTATAAATGCTAGCATTGGCAATAAGAGCTGAGAAAGAGATTCAAGGAATTAGAGTAGGAAATGAGGAAATCAAACTATCACTCTTTGCAGATGACATGATGGTATACTTAGAGAACCCCAAAGACTCTGCTAAAAAGCTATTAGAAATAATTCAGAATTTTAGCAAAGTGGCAGGATACAAAATAAATCCACATAAATCCTCAGCATTCTTATATAGCACCAACAAAATGCAACAGCAAGAGATACAAAGAGAAATTCCATTCCAAACAAATGTTGAGAGTATAAAGTATTTGGGAATCCATCTACCAAAGAATAGTCAGGAATTATATGAGAAAAATTACAAAACATTTGCCACAAAAATAAAGTCAGATTTAAATAATTGGAAAGACATTAAGTGCTCTTGGATAGGCTGAGAGAATATAATCAAGATGACACTACTCTCTAAACTAATCTATTTATTTAGTGCTATACCAATCAGACTCCCAAGAAACTATTTAAATGATCTAGAAAAAATAACAACAAAATTCATGTGGAAGAACAAAAGGTCAAGAATATTTCAAGGGAAGTAATGAAAAAAAAAAAAAACATCAAATGAAGCTGGTCTAGCTGTACCTGATCTAGAACTGTATTATAAAGCAACAGTCACCAAAACCATTTGGTATTGGCTAAGAAACAGACTAGTTGATCAGTGGCATAGGTTAGGTTCACAGGGCAAGATAGTGAATAAAAATAGCAATCTAGTGTTTCACAAACCCAAAGATCCCAAGTATTCATTATTTGACAAAAACTGCTGGGAAAACTGGAAATTAGTATGGCAGAAACTAGGCATGGACCCACACTTAACACCGCATACTAAGATAAGATCAAAATGGTTCCATGATTTAGGCATAAAGAACGAAATCATAAATAAATTAGAGGAACATAGGATAGTTTAACTCTCAGACTTGTGCAGGAGGTAGGAATTTGTGACCAAAGGAGAACTAGAGATTATTATTGATCACAAAATAGAAAATGTTGATTATGCCAAATTAAAAAGCTTTTGTACAAAGAAAACTAATGCAAAGAAGATTAGAATGGAAGTAACAAATTGGGAAAACATTTTTACAGTTAAAGGTTCTGATAAAGGCCTCATCTCCAAAATATACAGAAAATTGACTTTAATTTATAAGAAATCAAGCCATTCTCCAATTGATAAATGGTCACAGGATATGAACAGACAATTTTCAGATGATGAAATTGAAACTATTTCCACTCATATGAAAGTGTTCCAAATCAGAGAAATGCAAATTAAGAGAACTCTGAGATACCACTACACACCTGTCAAATTGGCTAAGATGACAAGAACAAATAATGATGAATGTTGGAGGGGCTGTGGGAAAACTGGGTCACTGATGCATTGTTGGTGGAGTTGTGAAAGAATCCAACCATTCTAGAAAGCAATCTGGAATTATGCCCCCAAATTTATCAAACTGTGCATACTCTTTGATCCAGCAGTGCTACTACTGAGCTTATATCCCTAGGAAATTCTAAAGAAGGGAAAGGGACCTGTATGTGCCAAAATGTTTGTGGCAGCTCTTTTTGTAGTGGCTAGAAACTGGAAAATGAATGGATCCCCATCAATTGGAGAATTATTGGGTAAATTATGATATATGAATATTATGGAATATTATTGTTCTGTAAGAAATGAACAACAGAATGAATACAGAGAGGCTTGGGGAGACTTAGATCAACTGATGCTGAGTGAAATTAGCAGAATTAGGAGATCATTATACACTTCGACAATGATACTGTATGAGGATGTATTCTGATGTAAGTGGATATCTTCAACATAGAGAAGCGCTAATCCAATTTGAATTGATCAATGATGGACAGAATCAGCTATACCCAGAAAAGGAACACTGGGAAATGAGTGTAAACTGTGAGCATTTTTTTGTATTTCTCCCCAGATTATTTTTACCTTCTGAATCTAATTCTTCCTTTGCAACAATAACAACAACAACAAAATTTGGTTCTGCACATATATATTGTACCTAGGATACACTATAACTTTTAATATGTATGGGAATGCCTGCCATCTAGGGGAGGGGGTGGAGGAAAGGAGGGGAAAATTCAGAACAGAAGGGAGTACAAGGGATAATGTTGTAAAAAATTACCTATTCATATGTACTGTCAAATATGTTATAATTATGAAATTAATTTTTAAAAAGCAGTAGGGTAGATATGGTAAGAAAGAATTACTTAATTATTCTTATAGCAGATATTTTTAGTGGCAATATTTTAAAGATTTTAATGTATTACTGTCAATCTCACAATATCTTTTGTACATCATCAGCCCTGTGGTATCAGTCTAAATATATCTTTATTGTGTCATCTTCAGGCTTCAACATAAGCATAATACATCCCTATTAGATGAATAGTTTTGTTTGAGGGAAAAGCAATAAGCCAATTTTTATCATAAAGCCTCTCTAGTTTTTAAAAAAAAATGACTTGCTTAATTTTAGGTCCTGAAATTATTATAAGGTACACAATGAAAATCTCTTCATCTCAGAATCGTTCCATCAATTCTTTCACTAGTTTCCTATTGGTGCATTGTAAAGATAATTTAGCTGAAGGATAGACAGCAAGTTGCCCAAACTTATGGTGATTATGGAAATGGAGTGCAGAATCCTTAAGATGCAGGAAGTCCATTTGTTCTGTGTGTGTGTGTGTGTGTGTGTGTGTGTGTGTGTGTGTGTGTGTGAGAGAGAGAGAGAGAGAGAGAGACAGAGAGAGACAGAGAGAGAGAGAGACAGACAGACAGACAGACAGAGAGACAAAGAGAGAGACAGACAGACAGACACACACACACACACACACACACAGAGACAGAGACAGAGACAGAGACAGAAAGAGAGAGAGAGAGAGAGAGAGAGAGAGAGAGAGAGAGAGAGAGAGAGTTTATGAACTTGTACCTGTTATAAGAAAATGCCTGCATCAGAATTTCAACATATGTTTTCAGAGGTCAATTTGGGACCATTGCACTCTTTTCCTGGATAAACTTGAATTATAACAACTTCACTTGCTTCCAATGCATATATATATATATATATATATATATATATATATATATATATATATATATATATATATATATATATATATATATACATACCCATATGTTTTATGTATGAGTATATATTGGAAGTTTTGAAACTATATTGTGAAACAGTTACAGACTATAAAATTGATTCAAGGCTTAAGATTTGAAGGATTGTTTTCTTGCTTTAGTAGATGAATTTATTACTTCTTTCCTCAATGTGGGTATACCCTCATTTGTAAAGATTACATCTTGCCTTTGTTCTTCTAAGTAGATTCTGCTACTCAGCATAATAATTATTTAAAGTAAGGGCTGTTAATGAATTGGCTGATGGTTTAAACCTAGAATGTGCTATCATTTCAATTATATGATTGAAATTGAATTTATTAATATAAATTCAAAGAATATTATGGTATTTCATTTGGCATTGTGTTTACTTTTCTTTTAGAAGGAAAAAGGAAAAGGAAAAGGAAAACGATTGAGTAAAACCAAAAAATTTGGATATGAAGAATTCCAGAAGCCCAAGGGTTTTTCTATAACATGGTCTTCTCCCTATTATCCTGCCTACTCTCTCTTTATCTCTTTGTGGACTTTTCCTTTGATATTTAGTCAGTTTAAGAATTATAACTGGTGATGTTTACATCTTGTGAATTGTATACTCATGTATACAAATAAAATTTATATGTATATAAAATTATATACATATTTTACTAATTGATGTATGTGCTATCATTATTCATAATATGATACATGTAATGTTTGTGTATCTAGATTCTATTCTAGATACTGGAGTATAAAGACAAAAATATTCAATTGTCCCAAGTCTAAAGGAGCTTACATTTCATTTGGACAAAGTGCATATATCAGTATAATCTACATACATAGATACATAAAGATATGGATATGTGCATATATTTCTGCTTGTGTGTATACATGTATATGTTTGTATACACGTGTACGTTTTATGTGTATACATACATACATACACACTAGGGTAGATAGGTGGTACAGTGGATGATGTGCTTGACGTGGAGTCAGGAACACTCATTTCCTGAGTTGAAATGTGGCCTCAGAAACTTCTTCTCTAAAATATACTGTTCTCTGGGAGCAGGTTTCTTGGGGAGCTTCTGGAGGCAGCCTTAGTTTCAGTTCTGAGTAATCATCCCAAATGCTACCAGGAGTTAAAGCCCAAATCCTTTATTGTCTCTGTCAAAATCTTATTTCCTTCACTTGAGGCTCTGCTAGTTTTCTGGAGGCCTTCTAGATCTTGGTTTCAGTGTTCTCCACAGGATACCCTGCCACCACTTCTCTGTCTTCCTTCATTCTGCCCAACTGAATCCTGGCTTCTTAATCTCCCAGAGTGGATCCTGGTTGAGGCTCCTAGCTTATATATGCTTTCTTAAAGATGTGAATCTTGTGGAGTTGTAGTAAGTACTAAATATATCAAGAGAACTGTTAAGTACCCTGCTAAACAACCATTGCCTTTATCAATTCCACTGACTTAGCACCTTATAAGAATTCTAAAATCTAACATCCACTTTCTTTTGATTTTAGAACATAGATGGTCATGACCTCCCTGACTTCTCAAGGAGGTGAGAACCCTCACAAAAGAAGGTCATCATGCCTTCCCTGGCTGCTCAAAAAAGGAGTGAAAACACCATAAAAAAAAAAAGATGGTCATACTCCCTGACGTCTTAGGAAGGGAGATGAAAACACCAAAGGAAATGGGAAATCAAATCAAATTAGAGGTTCTGAAGGGGCTCACTCTTAAAACAGGCATTCATAAATCCATCAATATGGGAGGCATTACACATACTTACATAAATTACATAAGAACTTAGCAATATAACACAGGCTAGTAGTGATGTAACAAATAACATATCATGAATCAACATGAGAAATTATATATATCCATAAGTCCTAGAAATAGTCCAAAAGGAACCTATTGTCCATTAGTTCATGTGCTAGGAATCTAATAATCCCTGCAAGTTTTGAAGTCCTGCAATAGTCTCATCAACAATTTTTCATCTCAAGGAATCCAATAATTCAGGTCCTGCAACAGTCTTATCTTGTGTTAGGGAATCCAATGATTCTTACAGATTTTCTTCTTAGGTATTCTCCTTTGTTTCCAGATTTTTCTTATTCTGTCTCTCTCCAGGTGCTCATTGCCACCCATCTGTTTCCTTCTCCATCTGTCGGAATACAAGCAAACCCTCTCTCCCAGGTAGTTAATCTATCTAATCCATTCTATTTACCATTTTCTAAATCTGTCCTCATAATCTGACAATTATATTGGTTCTGTTTGCATTGGATACTGCCCTGATGGTTTAAAAAGCCTGTATTCTCCTCAATTGTAACCCCTTTCTGCTATGTGAATTATTTTTGGCTAACTGGTCATGTAATCCCTTTCTGCCATGTGATTGTTTTTTTTTTTTTTTTTTTTTTGGATGATAGATCACATAAGAGACTTGACCTTCTAAAGACTTTCTGGGTGTAAACTCATCATGCCCCACTTGAAGCCCTGAAGCTGGGCCCAACCTCTCATTTCCCTGGGTCAATCTACATTGGGAGGCCCAGTGGAAGCCCTTGTGGCATTTTGGACATAAGAGTTTTAGGTCTTCTCTCACCCTGTCTTTTCACTCTGTCTCTATATCTATACTGGGTTCTCAGATGCCCAATTTTTCCACACTGAAAACATTGATAAGTTTCTCTAGAAGTCCCTTGCCAAGAGGGGCCCTGCCTTCCCATGTTCATCATAGTCTGGGTATAATAAGCATTTGTGCATACTATAGCAGAGCATCATATGATTTCCTCTAAAGGATCATCTTTCTGTAGTCCCCATATAATTCTTTTGCAAACCTCATTGGCATTTTCCTTAGCCAATTGTCTTATCATAATTTTTTGTAGCTGCATTTTCTATAGTGGTTCTTGTGAAACCTGCTTGCAAATATCCCATAAAATCTATTCATTTAGACCTTGATCTATTTTTGGGAAGGCTACCCCTTGATCTTTTTGTCTGGGGAAGAAACCCCAAGCTTTTGTTGCAGCAATAGCAATCTGTTTATAAGCTGTTATGGGATAATTAATCTGTTCTGAATTCTCTCCATACTGATCTTCACCTGCTAGTTGGTCAAAAGTTACTTGTACATTAATTCCTGTTTTCTATTGTGTCTGGTTTGAATTCTACATAATTCATGATTCTCAAAAAGCCACAACAAGTCTTGTCCATGTTCTAAACATGTCCTTGGTATGGATTTCCAATCACTGTGGGTTAGGATTTCATAAGCCAAATTATCTAGTAGCATCTTAACATAAGATGATGTAGCCCCATAAAGAATACAACCTTTTTTCAAATCCTTAATTTTTTTTTCCAGATCAAAAGGAGTGTCTTCTCCTTTTTTGACCTGAAGAGTCAAGCTCTTCAATCACAAGGTATACAGTTATTTTTAAATCAGTTTATCCTGTCCTTCTCTCTTAGTCTTGATCAATGCCTTTTGTAATATTTTAATAGGCTGCTTAATTCTGGTTCTGAATGTGTTTCTGCCTCTCTCCCTTTTCCTTCTCCCTCCACACATAAAGAGTTAATTGAGAGAGGTAGGCCACAGGATGGGGAATGCTCCTGCTGTGAAGTGTCACACTCAGAATTGTACTTAACTCCATTCTTATCTGATTTTTCATCCTTTTCACCTTGTTTACTTGGCTCCTTCCCCTCTTGCTCTTTCTTCTTCTTCCTTATTCTAACACTTCTATAATTTCCTAAAGCCAGTTGTATTAAATTATATGTATTTAGTGTATTTTTGGAAATTGAGTTTTGATTGAAATTGTAGTATTCACCTAATTGCTCTCCTACTAATTTCCACTCATCTGGATTCAATTATTTTTCCTTAGAAAACCAAGGTGATGTGTACTGTATAGTTTCTAAAAGTTCAGTGATCTGCTATCAAATTATAATCAAACCTTGGCTTTTCATAAGTCTGACAATGCTCTCTACACATTTTCCTTGAATTGAAAAGAAGACTGTTTTCTAAATATCTATCTCATTTTAGCTGAAATTCTACAAAGTTTCCTTGTTGTACTCACCCTAATTTCTGGGTCGAGGAGACTTTTCTACTGAAATCAGGATCAGAGGCTTTTTCACTGAAATCAGGATCAGAGGCTTTTCCACTGAAATCAGGACCATGTCTGTCCCACATTCAGGTGACACATTGTAATATTCTTCTCTAAAACATAATGTTCTCTGGGAGCAGGTTTCTTAGGGAGCTTCTGGAGGCAGCCTTAGTTTCAGTTATGAGTAATCACCCCAAATGCAGCCAGGAGTTAAAGCCCAAATGCTTTACTGTCTCTGTCAAAATCTTATCTCCTTCACTTGAGGCTCATCTAGTTTTCTGGAGGCCTTCCTGATCTTGGTTTCAGGGACACCCTGCCACCACTTCTCTGTCTTCCTTCATTCTGCCCAACTGAATCTTGGCTTCTTAATCTCCCAGAGTGCATCCTGGTTGAGGCTCCTAGCTTATATATGCTCTCTTAAAGATGTGAATCTTGTGGAATTGTAGTAAGTACTAAGTACATTAAGAGAATTGTTAAGTACCCTGCTAAACAACCATTGTTTCTATCAATTCCACTGACTCAGCACCTTGTAAGAATTCTAACATTTGTGACTGGGATCAAGTCACATAACCCCATTTATTTCAGTTTCCTCATCTGTAAAATGAGATGCAGAAGGAATGGCAAACCACTCCGGTGCCAAGAAAACCCCTAAAAAAGTCATGAAGAGTCAGACAAGACCAAAATAGCTTAATAGCAACATATATGTGTATATCTGTGTGTGCATGTATATATATATATATGTGTGTGTGTGTGTGTGTGTGTGTGCATGTATGTGTATATACACACAAACATATTCATATGCATGTAGTATTTATGTTCCAAAGGTTAGAAATGGAAGAAATCTTAATGCAAACAAACCCCAACCTGTTCAAAAGACTTTTTAGTCAATGTGAAAACATAGAATACTATCAATTCCCAAAGCAGACATGATTAGCAATCATTAATAAAATTTTCTTTTTTTTTCTTCATTTAAAATTTGCCTTTTTTATCTTTTTCAGTTGATAATATTTTTTCTAATTATATGTAAAGGTAATTTAGCATGCATTTTTACATATTTAAGTTCAAATTTTTCTCTCTTCTTTTCCTTAAGATGTGAACAATTTGACATAGGTTTTATATGTGCAGTGACGTAAAATACATATCCATATTAGTCAGAAAGAAGAAACAGAACAAAAAGGGAAAAACTATGAAAAAAAAAACTTAAGTGAAAAGTGTATGATTTTATCCATCAGTTCTTTCTTTGGATATGAGAAGCATTTTTCATCATGAGTTTTTTGAATCTGTCTTAAATCACTAAGTCAATGACAGATTAACATTGTATAATACTACTAATACTATGTACAATGTTCTCCTCTCCTATTTACTTTGTATCAGTGCATGTAAGCCTTTCCAAGTTTTTCTGGAATCTGTCTGCTCATCATTTCTTATAGAGTGATAATATTCCATCATACTCATATATGACAACTTCTTTAGGCAATCTCCAATTAATAGACATTCCTTCAATTTCCAGGTCTTTACCACCACAAAAAAAGCTGCTATAAATATTTTTTGTACAAATAGATCTTTTTCCATTTTTATGATCTCTCTGGGATACAGATCTAGTGATATTTATAAATCAAATAGTATGTACAATATGGTTTCCCTTTGAAGCATAGTTTCAAATTGCTCTGCAGAAAGGTTAGATCAGTCTAACTACTAACAGTCATTAGAACTGTTTTCACGTCTTTATGCTTAGTTTTAAAAAATTAAGCTTCCTAAGTTCACAATACAGGATAAGTAAAAGATCTGATAAGTTTCGTGAAATGCAACTCATGAAACCAATGTTGACATAATTTACTAAAGTTGAGAAAGCTAATTCAATTTTAGTCTATATTGATGTAAAATAGCTCCAAGAAATAAGGTGAAAATACAGTTGTGCTCTTTCCTGATCTGAATACACCTGAAGAATTGTATCTAGTTTTGAACACAAGTTTGTTAAGGACATTAAAAAGCTGGAGAGTAAGGAAAGCTATTGAGATGGTTAAGATCCTTGAGATCATGTCATACAAATATCAGCTGAAAGAACTAGGAATGCTTATCCTGAGAAAGAAAACAATAATGGATTAATAATGTTTGTTTTGAATTGTTTTAAGGGATATGTGACTAAGAAAAATGAGACGTGTTCTGTTTTATGTCAGTCAGAAATAAAAATGATGGGTAGAGATTGCAAATAAGCAAATTTAGATTTGATGTAATGAAAAATTTACTTGTAAGTAGAGCTATTTCAAAGTAGAATAGGTTGCCTTTAAGGAAGTAAACAAACATTTATTAAATACTTAGTATGGAAGCATTCATGTTGCACAGTAGATAGGGTGCCAACTCTCAAGTCAGGAGAACCTGAATTCAAATCTGGCCTAAAACACTTATTGTCTGTGGCTCCAGTCAAGTCGTTTAACCATGTTTGCTTCAGTTGCTTCATCTGTAAAATGATCTGGAGAAGGAATTGGTAACTCACTCTAGTGTCTTTCCCAAGAAAATTCCAAATGGGGTTGCTCATGATTGAAAAACAACTAAACAACAGTATATGCCATGCACTGAGTTAAGCATTTTGCTTAGTATTATCTCATTTGATTTTTACAACAATCCATTTTACAACTGAGAGAGAGGTAAAGTTACTTGTTCAGTTATATATTAATAGATGATTGTGATGATTTTGAATTCAAGACTTTCTGATTCTGGTGGAGCACCTAAGTGATATAGTGGACAGAGTGCAAAGCCAACAAGACTCATCTTCTGAGTTTAAATCTAGAATTAAACATTTACTAGCTTTATAACTCTTGGCCCTTGTTTGTTTCAGTTTCCTCATCTGTACAATATTCTGGAGAAGGAAATGTCAAACCACTCAAGTATCTCTGTCAAGAAAACTCCAAATATGGGCATGAAGACTTGGACTGAAAAATGACTCAACAACAATAACAACATTAACTACCTAATTCCATGCCAGTGTTCTATCCATTGTACCATCTACTTTCTTAAGTAGTAGCTTGTCTGTCCACTCTCCCTTGATGGAAGTCTACATGCAACAATAGATGACCAGTTGTTGAGTGTTTTCTAGAGGAAATTCTTTATCAGGAAAATCTTTATCAGATTTGACTAGATGACCTCTGAAATTCTGTAAAAAGACATTTGGAGAGGAGATAAACTAGAGGAAGAAAGACTATTTATCACGCTATTTTAATAGGATAAGAAAAAATTTTATCAGGATTTAAACTATGGAAGTATCAATATTTACGAAAAATAGTCAATGGATGCAAGAAATCTTGTGCATTTAGAACTAGTAGGGTATGGTGACTGGCTAGAGGGAAGTCAAAGATGATTAATAATCTAAACCAGGGTTCCTGAGAGTATGGTAAGTTATGCTATTGATGGAAATAGGGAAATTTGGAAAAGAGTTTGGTTTATGAGAAAAGATGATGTGATCATTTTTTGAGATATTTGATTTAAGGTGCTGGTGGGACATCCAACTCTAGATCTCTAGCAGGCAATTAGAAGTGTGAGATTCAGATTCAAGGAAAATATGGGGTTGGGTGTGTAATTGTTGTCTTTTTAAAAAGAAGATACTATTTTAGGAACATTGCTCTTGGAAAATTTAAAATATATACCTAGGGAAAGTAATCCAAAGAATTATAGGTAATTGGCATTAACTAGTAGAACTATAATTATTCCCAAATTCCTAGATTTCCTAAAATAATTCATCAGTATTCATGACATCCTGTTTCAGATAGTGTTTTCTGAATCTTGCCAGCATCCAAAAAATCTACCAATAACAATATTGAACTTTTTGCTCTGTTTGGAAAAAAAAAGTTTCCACTTGATAGAAAATCAGATGATGGTACTGCTTTTGTTTTAGGCCACAAGCAAAGAGTATTGACTTTGGGATCATGTGACATGAGTTCAAATCCTAGCCCTGCTATTATGGTACTATTGCAATAGTAACTTTGGATCTAGCTCCAGATCTTGATCTTTGGTAGGAGATAGAGAGGAATAAATGTGACATTAATAACAAGTTTTTGAATGTTATTACATAATCTGGCAGAATAGAGAAAAAATGGAAATGATTTGGTGTCAGACTGAAAACTGGATAAACAGATTCTATAGTGTATAGAGCACTGGACTTTGAATCTAGAAGGTTCATGTTAACAAGTTTATATCCAGCCTCAGATACTTATTATCAATGGACCATAGGGAAATCACTCAACCCTGATTGCCTCAGTTTTCCCATATATAGGGTGAGCTGAGAAAGAAATGACAAACCCCTCCATTATTTTTGTCAATAAAAGCTTAAAAAAGTCACAAAGAATCAGATTCCATTGGAACAACTAGTTCAACTTAACAAAGTATGAATGAGGGACAGAAGGAATCCTGAGGAGAGAGCCTTTTCAAATCAGTATGATCAAATAGCTTTGATGTTTAACAACAAAAATATAAATGTGTATAACATGTGAAAACATAAACAGAACATAAAATAACAAATACAACATGAAAATGTAAATGAAACTCTGTTGTCAAGGCATTATACTAAAACTTGTTGAATACTGATTTAAGAAGATAACAAAGGACATCTAAATGGTATAGTGAATAAAAAACTGGCCCTGGAATCAGGAAGAACTGAATTTCAAATTCAACCTCAGGCACTTTTAACATGTATTAGCTGTGAGACCTTGATCAAGTCACTTTACCCCATTTGCTTAAAAAGGATTTTTAGAAGAAAGAAAACTAAATGATATCTGTTAAAAAAAAAAAAGCCAAAACCTGAAAACTTTCATTCAGGAAACAGTGCTCATTTATTTAAATAATAATAATACATATTTATTTAAATACCTATTATTTAGAACATGCTATATATAGAATTATGATAGATGCATAGACAAATATATTATTCTTGACTTCAAGAAACAATAAGGAAGGGAAGATGAACACAAGCATTTGGATATGATGCATTCATAAATGTTATCTAAAAATGAGATGGGTTGAGTCATAAATTAGTTTCTGCTAAGAAATACAGGAAGAAACTCATATGAAAGAGTGTTTCAAATCACTACTACTCAGAGAAATGCAAATTAAGACAACTCTGAGATACCACTACACACTTGTCAGATTGGCTAAGATGACAGGAACAAATAATGATGAATGTTGGAGGGGATGTGGGAAAACTGGGGCACTAATACATTGTCAGTGGAATTGCGAAAGAATCCAGCCATTCTGGAGAGCAATTTGGAACTATGCCCAAGAAGTTATCAAATTGTGCATGTCCTTTGATCCAGCAGTGCTACTACTGGGCTTATATCCCTAAAAAATACTAAAGAAGGGAGAGGGACCTGTATGTGCCAAAATGTTTGTGGCAGCTCTTTTTGTAGTGGCTAGAAACTGGAAAATGAATGGATGCCCATCAGTTGGAGAATGGTTGGGTAAATTATGGTATATGAATGTTATGGAATATTATTGCTCTTTAAGAAATGACCAACAGGATGAATACAGAGAGGTTTGGAGAGACTTACATGATCTGATGCTGAGTGAAAGGACCAGAACCAGGAGATCACTATACACTTCAACAATGATACTGTATGAGGATGTATTCTAATTGAAGTGGATATCTTCAACATATAGAAGATCCAATTTGATCTATGATGGACAGAAACAGCTACACTCAGAGAAGGAACACTGGGAAAGGAGTGTAAAATGTTTGCACTATTGTCTTTCTATCCAGGTTACTTATAGCTTCAGGATCCAATTCTTACAGTGCAACAAGAAATTTGGTTTTACACACAAATATTGTATCTAGGATATACTGTAACACATTTAATATATATGGGATTGCCTGTCATCTAGGGGAGGGAGTAGAGGGAGGAAGGGGAAAATTTGGAAAAGTGAATACAAGGGATAATGTTGTAAAAAAATTACCCATGTATATGTACTGTAAAAAAATTATAATTATAAAATTAATAAATTATTAAAAAAAAGAAATACAGGAAGAAGAGATCAAAAAAAGTTTGATGGATGTGACACCATTTAATCTGGCATTAAAAAGCATACTTTGGAAGTCATTAAGAAGAGATGACTGTAAAAGGTATTTTAGTAGGAAAAATCACAAGTGAAGACATAGAAACAACAAAAGGTAAGATATACTTGGTGGGAATGCAATTAGATCAGGTGTCTAGAGCAAACCATATGATTAAAAATAGTATAAGGCTGAATAGAAAATTAATTAGGAGCAAGATTGTAGAGAGCAGTATTGTTATCATAGTTTAATAATAAAGGAAGATAAGGAAGATCTAGTAGAAAGAACTAACAAATAGCTAGTTGTACAGATTACACTTGGCCTTGTTCAGGGATGGATTCAAGCATGGGAACTTCAGGGAAGGGCAGATATTTTCCCCAAAAGGTAGTAGTTAGTTTTGTTTCACAAGGAGAAAAAGCATTTGCCAGGATATTAGGTATGGCACAGCAGAGAAAACATAGAGGATTTCTGAATTGGTAAGAACTTCTAAAGACATGTAGTTTAACCTGACCCAAGAATTCTTTGTACAACATGTCCAACAAGTAGTTATCCAGATCTCCAAAACAACTGTTTTCTTAGGCAGTTTTTTGGAAAGTGTTAATTGTTTATTGTTAAGAAGTTTTTCCTTTCATGAGTACTGTCTGCTTCTCTATAATTTCATTGTTCAGTGTTCAACACTGAGACCAAAGAAAGAAAGTCGAAACTTTTTTCTAAGATCAGAGACTTAGAATTAGCAAGGCTCTTACCTATCATCTGATATCATCTTAAATAAATAAATAAAAATATCTTAAATATCATCTAATCTCTTAAGGACTGGGTACATGATGTTTTAGTATTTTAATAGTTATTTTAATATAGTTGATTTCCTTGATAGTCCCATGTATTTTATTTTATGCATTTTAAAACATTATTCTGATAAGGGAATATGGCACTACCAGAGTGCCTGCTTTAGTTTAAGCCTTTCATTATAAAGGCCCAGAGATTTCCATGTCATGGTCACAGTTATATATTTAGTAAGGAGTAAAGCTGTAGTTTCAACTTAAATTCTTCACTTCAAAAGCAACACTCTTTTCACTATACATTGCCATTGCCTATATAACAATCCTTAAAATGCCTAAAAGCAGTTACCATGTTCTCCTTCAATAATCTCTAGGTTTAATATCTCCATTTCCTTCAATTATTAGTATCAAATTCTTTCACAATCTGTCACTTTTCTCTGGATATTGAAGTAGTGAAGAAAAACCTTATTGTTAATACTATTAATAGACCATATTTCTTTACTTGTTAAATGTCCTCCCCCAAATGATAAGGAAATTGAAATATTTTTATATCAGGCAAAAATGTATGGGAAAACCACAATTGTTGCAGCTGTTTTTAAATGAGCCCCTTGATCTCAGAAGCAAGATGAACGAGGGGGGAGACTCATAGTGTGTGAAAAGAGTTCCAGTTTATTATGTCGTACAGCCTTGTTGATACACATTTTTTACAAGCTATCAGTGTATGGACAGTAGACAATCCCCAATCATCATTCAGAGAAGCAGCTCATGGGCACTGCATATGCATAATATCTACTAATGAGAGGAGAGCCAATTCAGTAATTCAGCAGTTCACTCACAGGAGAGAGACCTTGTTCAGGCATCCCTGTTCACATAGTCAATGGCTGTGACCCTCGGCTTACACCTGTTCCCACAATGACAAGCTAATGCTGCTTTCTCAACAAGGGTGTTTCTGCAACATGGCTAAAAAATTATTGTGCATCAAAGGTAGAGGTGGCCTTGGTACTCCCTCTTAGCAGAATCCCATACCTTTGCACTTCCCCTTTTTATCTTTTAGAAAAGTCTTTTCTTGAGCTGCAACCTCTGAAATGATGGTGGAGAAAGCGCTATAAAATATTACAGGGCAATAATAAAACAGTAACAACCCAACAACAAAGAGGACAATCCATGATTCTAATTTTAACCACCATGAATAGGTATTATCAAATCAATGTATTATTTTTCAACAGTTTTATCTGGATTTACATTGTAATTGAGCCTGGAGCTTCAATAACTCTACTTCTGCTCCTATTTCCAATGATACTTCTCTTTTTTTTCTAATGGGATTAAGGTCTGTTTCTCACTTTTGACAGGAAATATTGATATATGAGCTCTAGTAATCACAAATACAGTCTGATTTTCAATTTCAGTAAATAATTCCAACAAGTAACATTGTAAAAATCTAATGTTTCTTTGATAACAGTTACAGTCTCTCCACATAAATTCATATTTCCCTCCCAGACAGGCTTCAATATAAAACTGGTGTTCAAGTCTCATGCCATTTATCCAAAAACTAGGTCCCAAGATGTTTTCCCATGTGCCAAACTACTGGCCCACTTCTTGAGTAACAAAAATGTGTACCATGGAGGCTTGTGAGGGGCCAACCTAATGATTCATTATGTAGACACACTGCTGCAACTTCCCCCAAACAAAGGTGTTACTGTAACAGGGCATCCCCTGAATGCCCAGCATATGTCACATGATACCCCAACTTTCATGAAACAATCCTAGACCATGGTGGGTCCATAGGCCACCTTTTGGCCTCTGTTGCCTGTCCTGGGAGCCCATTGAGAAGCAGCCACCACAGTCCTACCAGCTCCAATGTCTATTAATCCTTCAAACTGTTGGTTGTTCAAAGTAAGGTTTAGTATTGGCTGAATAAGTATGATAGATTTTGTAAAATATATTTGTACAATGGCCTCTGAATTTGGATCTAATTCACAATTATTATCTTCTGTTTTAACTTTAAGTTCATATGCAATGACTATTACTTGAGCTTATACATTGTCCCTTGTTAAGATATATTTCAATATTGTCAATGTTAATCATAGTTAAGACACAAGCACTTCCTCATATATTTGTTTGCCTGGGATAACTAACGAATATCAAAGTAAAGGATTTATAACAAGGATTTTAAATTGTTTTTCGCTTTGATACTATTGAATGGGCACTTCACAAATAGTATGAGGGGGAGGTGGTAATAATCATTGTTTCTCAGTTTTATTACTGTAAGTGTCCCTTGGCATCTTAAGCCACATACCTGTTCCTCCATTCCTGATTTATATCTGTCCCTACTTGAACTGTCATTCCCCAGTTTGGTTTTGGGGACCTCTGGGGGGCCCCTGACTCCCATGGCTTTAGCTACAGCATCCTACAATTAAGCAAGAAAATCAGGGAGGGCTCTCCAGTTTTTTGTCTTATTTGTCTTAACTCTCCAGTTATTTGTCTTATTTCCTTTTCACCATTTTCTATAAGAATCCTACTCCATGCTGTTCTGACACATTGGGATATTCAAAGATATGTCTCTTCAGTAAAATGAATTTGTTCTCCAGTGTCTGTATGAGCCCTAGTGACACTAGGTTGCTCTAAGTATAACTTCATTCTTGCTCCTGGAGCAACCTGAGTGGCAATCAACTGAGTCTGTTCTAAAAATTCTATCATCCAGAACACTGACTGGCCTCCAGTCAACACTGCCCATGAGAATGCTTTCCAATGATTGGAATACAAAATTTGTAACATATGAACTGAGTCCTTAAGCGGGGTTAGAACTTTAAAGGGAAGTGGTTCATGTCTGCATCTTCTCTGCCCTGGGCATCCTCCTTTATAAGAGAATATAATTCTTTCCACCCCTCACTGTCTTTTCCTTGATCTCTAGCCAGCTGCAAAAAAAAAATTAAGTAAAGATAAAGAATATAGCTGATTACCTTTTGCTTTTTGTCTGCTAAGTATTGCTGTAGTCTTTGTTTTATATTTTGATCCTGCTTTTCCTCAGTTCTTATTTCATTTTTTACATTACGAGAGCTTTTGAAAGGCTGTAGGTCTGGATAGACACAAAAATAAGGTGGGAACGAAGGTGATGGAGGAGGGGGAGACCATGCATTATCATCCTCCTCAGGCTTAGGAGAGGGACATCTACTGCTAAGCAATGGGCCTTTCTGTGCTCCAACTATAAATTTCCTGACCTCCTTTTCTGGTTCTGATTTTAGACTTTGTTTTATGAAATTATTTTGTATTTTTCCTAGGCATTTCTTATCAAAAGTAGTGAACTGTTCACCAAAAACAATCTATCTATCATAATTATAATAGCCCTCCTCAGGTAATCATGGAGAAACTCTGTACAATGTTGAAGAATTTCCTAATGTCGCCTAATTGAATTGTGCGCCCCTGCTCTTTTATACACTTATATATAGTCCTGACATAAGTTTCCCTGTCTGAAGGAAGTAGGATGCCTGACCACTAAGTGGTCACTGGCATCCTTTTAGGTTTCTGTCTCTGTTCCCTGGGAGCCAGTTGTTGCAGCCATCTTTTAAGAGCTCGTAATATATTAGCCCTTTGATCTCAGAGACAAGATGAATGAAGCAGGATACTCATAGAATATGAAAAGAGCTCCAGTTTATTATGCCGTACAGACTTATTGATATACATTTTTGCAATCATGATCAGGGTATGGATAGTAGGCAATCCCCAATCACCATTTAGAGAAGAAGCTCTTGGACATTGTGTATTCATGGTATCTACCAATGGGAGGAGAACCAATCCAGCAGTTCAGCAGCTCACTCACAGGAGAGAGGCCCTGTTCAGGCATCCCTGTTCACGTAGCACTGGCTGTGACTCTTGGCTTACAATCCAATTCCCACAATCACAAATCATTGCTCCTTGCTCAACATGACAGAAAACTTATTGTGCAACAAAAGTTGAGGTGGCCTCAGTACTCCCTCTTAGCAGAATCTTATACCTTGCACACAGTATAATAAAAACTATAGTTTGAACAGACTGTTAAAAATATAGATTATAGTGTTGCTAGAGATTACTTATCTGCATGTGCATATGTGAGAGATATTACTCAATTCCCCAACTGGCCCTGGCCAAATCTTTGGAATCTTTGACATGCTATAGTTATTTGTATGTAAGTCTCACCACCATCTCCACCAACAGAGTAAAAATTCTATAATGTTATATTTCATCTATTTGCTCTCCAGTGTTTAGAAAGGTACATCAACCATTTTTAAAAATTAAATTTAGTATTTTTATTTTCCTTGGTTATAGGTAAAACAATTTTTACACTTATTTTAAAACTTGGAATTCCAGATTCTTTCTCTTGTTCTCCTCACTAATCCCCTTTAAGAAGGCAATTGTAAAGTTATACAAAACATTTCCATAATAGTTCCAAAAATATTCAACAAAAATGAAGTTTAAAAAATGTATGCTTGAATCTGTATTCAAACACAATCAGTTTTTTCTCTGGGTATCGATAGCATTTTTTCATCTTAAGTCCTTCAGAGTATCACTGTGTAGATGAAAATAGCAAAGTCATTAACAGTTGATTATCCCACAACTTTACTTTGGGTATGGTACATATCACTTTGCTTGAGGTCATGGAGGACTTTCCAAGTTTTTCTGAGAGTATGCTGCTCCTCATTTCCCAAAGAACAATAATATTCCATCATAATCATATACCACAATTTATTTAACCATTCCCCAAGTGATGGGTATCCCTTCAACTTCCAATGAGGCATGCATTAAAAGATACTCAATAAATATTTGTTGGATCAAATTTGTTGAATTGGAAATTCTAACCTAAATTATATTTGAGCTAATTATAGTTTTCCATCTAGTGGGAACTTCCTTAATATTTTCCAGAACTTGCTTATCACTATTAATTAAGCTATAAACTTAGGTTTATATTTCAGGTTTTCTCTTCTAATTTTGGACCATGAAATATAGACCTTCTCTGAAGCTACTTTTGATCAGCTACTCCCTGATTTCTGGTTTCCTATCAAATGGAATTATATTTACAAAAGTGTTTATTGCAGTTCTCAGCACATATTATGCAATTAAAATTCCAATTTTTCCTTCTTTCCTTTATTTCTTCTTTCCTCAGTTGAAGAAAGAATTTTTTTGGATATTTTCCATAAATACCATATCTGAGTTTCAGGCTACATTTTATATATTTTACAATCTTCTCTTTTGCCTCTTTGCCTTGTTCAATTTGTTTGAATCATAACTACTAACCACTTAAAGACTGTTTCTACCTCAAAAAAGGAAAGTTGCTAAACCTACACAAAACATACTGTTTTAAGAGAGTATGTTAGCTAACTCTCCCCAATGGCAATGTGGTCTCCATGGTGGACACCTTCTCCTAAAATCTATAAGCCTCATATCAATTTCCTATAAAAGCTAGAAGTAAAACTTTCTCTCTGTTACAGTTTTCCTCTAAGATTACTCAGCTATGTTTCTGTTATCTCTCTGGGAAAAACTACAATTTTCCAAGGTGTTTATAAAACACAAATGTGTGAATAACAATAGAATGTAAGCTCCCTGGCTAGGATTGTTTCAGCTTTCTCTTTGTGTGTTTGCTAAGTCTGTTTTGGTACTGTGACAGAGTAAGTACTAAATAAATATTTTCAGGATCAAATTGAATTGAAATAGCACAACATCCTGAGATCCACAGATGATAAAAGTCTTTGCTGCTCAGTTGGCCAGCTCTGCTTTATTTCCTTGATTTTATTTCTATGTCATCAAAAATACATTTGAGGAGCATTTTTCCACAGTTTTATCACTATAGTTTTATAATGTCAAAGTACTTTAAATGTATACTTTAAGAGCCTCCAATGAAGTCCTGTTAAAATACTTTATTGTATCATGGAGATGAATTGGGCTTTTGAATCCCATGCTAGAAAAAACAAACAAATAAACAAACAAAAAAAAAAACATGAATATAAATCTTTGAATAAGAGTTCAGTGATGGACTGGGCCAATGATAAGCCTAGTTAAGGGTGGCTCATCATCAATTCTGCCGTAGTTCAATGCCTTCTTCAGTCACAGCAATTCCTGCAGACCATCTACCAAGTTAAAGAAAAGCTGAGTCTAAATTAGCAGTGATTGTGCCCACATCGCATAAAATTAAAAAGAGATTCATTACAGTGAATAGTAATTGCTCAAATAAATTCAGAACAAAAATTACTGTCTTCTTATTGACCTATGTGTTTGAATATAAAGTTCAGGTGTTTAAAAATAAGGAGCTGAGAGAAGCCCAGTCCAGGCAATACTCTAAAATAGATGGGTGGGCAGGCATTTTGGTTGATACTGCCCAGTTAGGTGCAGATAGATGATATTTTCAAAATATTAATTTGAAGGAAAAATGAATAGAGAAATTCGGGCATTGAAGTATTAAAGGATTAGAATGAGTCCAGAGGTTTCAATTGAATGTCCCTTTAAATTGCCAAAGTAAATAGAGATGAACCTTTCCCTTGCAAAGCATTTTCCAAATGTGTGAATGAATTGTACTCCAGTAAGAGAACTTTAAAAGTAAAGCAGTCTTCTGTATTTACTACTGACCTTTCATATACTCTCATCAAGGACATGATAAGCATTAATTATTATTCTAATCTGAGTAGTTAGGTCTCAAAGATTTTTTTTTAAATCATAAGGGTCCATGACATGTCTCAGAAAGAAAGAAAAGACCTAATATATAAAATATATATATATATATTTCTTCCCCCTATAGCTCTGTACTCCTTTCTGTTTATTTCACCCAATCTCAAGCAATGCCATGTTATCATTGAGATAATTTTACTCCCTCTTCTCCCTGGCTTCAAATTCAATTTCATATCAAAGTATTTATATTTCATTATGTCAAGCTATCACACTCTGGCATGACATGTTTACCAGCAGAAAATTAGACCTAAAACCTTAGATCGTTCCCTGGACCCCTCTTGTAGCTAATAGAGCCATGATTCCTACAAATCTCCTCTGAATTGAATAAATTATCAACGCTCAGAATAGGGAATAACTCTTCAACTCATGGTGTTTTCAACATCTGAAAGAGGCTTATCTGGCTCACACTGAATCTATATACTAGGCAACAGGTTTCTTTCTGCAAGGGAAAGTTAGTAGGTTAAGAGGAAAGAGAAGGGAAGCAAAGATGTCTCTTCTCTCTTGTTCTTTGGAAAGGATTAGTGCAGGAGGACAAGTATAATCTGACAAGTGTTGTAGTTTAACAGATTGTTGAGACAGGGAGGATCGAATACCACTTGCTTACTGATTTGACTGATAACAGCCATTTCTCTCACTAGAGAGGGGCAAAAAAGCATACAGGTGCCATGTAAAAATAAGCTGCAGAGTTGAAATTTTACACAGAGCAGATAAAGGAGGTCAGCTCTGTTACCTAGTAGTCATATAGTATCTTCTGCTGGAATCTGAAAAATGAAATGTAATTCCTGAATGTGGGCAGGTGGGGGAGGGTGTGAGTCTGCCTTCATAGGCCTGTTTGGACTGATTGGCAGCAGGGCAGGCAGGATAAAAATTCTCCTTTATTATGACAAATGTCTGAGATGGGAGAGCTGTGTAGACTGTTTTTAACATCAGCTGATATTTCAGGGTAAACATTAAGCTTGTTGACCAAGATTTTAACTGCATGATTCTTGGCAAAGATATTAGGAGTTTAAAGTGAAGAATCAAGGGGCTGTCTTGTCATAATTTCTAGGGGGTGATTTAGATATTTCCTCTATTGTGTACTAAGATATGCACAGTTACATGATGTAATCACTGCAGTGATTTGTTGTCTGGGGACTGGGTTTATTTTCATAGCTATAATAAAGTATTCTGTTGTGTCATTATCTAGGGCAAAGATTTTTAACCTTTGGATTTGTGTGTGATGAGCCCCTTTTGCAAGCCTGAAGCCTATACCCTCTTCTCAGAATAATATTTTAAATGTATGAAGTAAAATGTATAGGATTATAAAGGCAATAAATTATATTAAATATAGTTATAATTTTAAAATTCATGTATCTCAGATTAATATAATAACTCTTGATTTATTTAATGTTTATGACATCCCTGAGGCTCAGTTTGCTTGTCTGTAAAAGGAAGTATTAATATCGTTTGTATGTCTCAGAAATTTATGGAGTTCAAATCAGTATGTGTTTAAATGTTTTGCAAAAATTAAAGCATTTTATAAATGTCAGTTATTTTAAAATGGACTTTTATTAATATCTTTATATTTTTATCACCTAAATTGTTTCCTGGATGCCCTCCTCCCCTCCCTCCCAGGTAGATATATTACTATTAAAAAGGAGTATTTATTAATGATTCCATATTTAGAAGGAGATGTACAGTAGAACATCCCAGGAATTGTGCTCTGGCTGCTACTGTAAGTAATGGAGTAATTACTGGGTAATCAAATGCACAGATTGGAAAGAATAGAAAATATATGGATGAAAGTCTTGATATATAAAGTTGTTGACAGGCAGGATCCTTAACTAGAATTTAATAAGAAAATTAGTAAGGATCAATGTATAATCTTGCACTGGAATTCAAAAATGTATTATTTTTTTTGCAAGGCATTATTGGAAAATATTTTGTCCCAAAAAAATTCTATAAGTCCACATGGATCAGCTGTATGATGTGACAGCCAATAAAGGTCACTACCTTTTGCATTAGAGGTATAAATTTTTAAAGATAAGAAAATTAGGCTTCCTTCTTCTCTGCTCTGACTACATCTTGAGTACTGCATTTGTTTTTGAGTGCCTCAGATTAAGGACAAAAATAATAAGTTGAATAATATTGAAAGAAATGAAAAAGATAAGTAATGGATTTAAGATATTCTACATAAAATTTGATGATGTTTAGGGGATGTTTACCCTATATAAGTGAAAATTTAGGGGAATATAATAGCTTTCTTCAAGTATTCCCAGATCCAGAAATGTAGTCTAATCGCTCTTCTGAATTCTAATCCTCCTTCACAAATTGTCTATTTGACATTTCAGATCAGATGTCCTGTTTGCATTATCATTTCTATATAAAATTTATTTTCTTATTAAATCTACTCTCTTTCTTTTTATTATTGATGACACTATGATCTCCTTATTCACCCAAATTCACCACCTCAATGATATCTTAGACTCTTTACTTTCACCAACCTCAGATACTCAAGCAGTTGCTAAATCCTGTCATTTCCCCTATGTCTCTTGAATGCTTCTTTTCCCACTCATATAGCCTCCATTCTAATTCAAGATCTCATCACCTTTTACCTTATTGCTGTAGTCTCTTAATTATCCTCTCTGTGTCTCATAAGCTACCTTCCACACAGTTTCCAAACATAGTTTTCTAAAATTTGATCTTTTCATTCCTGGTGCACCTTCATTCCCTTTCTATCCCCAGCACTCATGCACTCAGTAAGCAATAGTAGATTCCTATTAACTTTAGAAATACTGGCTTATATAAACTTCCCTTTTAGCATTTATAGTTCTTTCTAATTTTTATCCTTTTCCTGCCTTTCCTACCTTCTCCACATAATCTACAGACCAGACATACTGTACCACTCTTCCTCACATATAATGGATGATGTTCTCTCTTTGTGTCATTGTCAACTGTCCCCATTACTTGAAATGCTCCCTCTCCTTATCATTGCCTCATAGAATTCCTGGATGCTTTTTGGAGTGATTAAATACTACCTTTTCTAGAAGTCATCTTCCTATGTCCCAGTTGTTATTGATTTTCTTTTCAAAGTTTTTTTTCCCTTTCATCTTGATATCTATTTTCTACAAATTGTCTCCTCCATTAAAATGTAAATCCCATTAAGGACTTTGTTGTTTTCCTTTTTATATCTCCAATGCTTGGCACAGTTACTAGTACAAAGTAAGAACTTAATAAAAGTTTACTTATCGATTAATCTGAAGCACATATTATGTATTAAACGGTTAAGATTTGTTCTGTTTGAACTATGAGGGAAGAACAAAAGAAGAAAAAAACAGGGTGGAAGTTCCAAAAAGGAAAATTTAATCTTGAGGTCTTAAAAAATTCCCCAACAGAGCTGTTCAAAAGTAAACTAGGCCAGTACCTAGGTAGTTAGTGATTTCCCTTTCAGTGAATTTTTTAAAGGTCTGGTGGATAACCATTTGGTGAATACATTGTAGACTAGTTCATTCTTCAATTATGGATAGGACTAAATGGCTACTGAAGTCCCTATGAAAATTTTCTGATCTTGAGATAGTAGATAGTGATTATAATCACGATGATGATGTTTGGAAATCTTCTAAGGTGAAAAAAGTAGAAAGATAGAATAGTTATAAGAAGATCCCTGCTTCTTATTTTAGAGATACATGGAGATTGAATCTGATAAGAACAGGATAATAAAATCTGTTCACCATTTTCCAAGCTTTGAAGACTTAAAAAGTTCTCTTTATTGTACATATGAATTAGGTGGGACACTTAAAAATGAAATAGGGACAAAAGATAAAAAAATTGTGTTTATTTATCATACTTCAGACTCTCTCTAATGGGACTTTCTTTAAAACTACACTAATAAGCAAGTACCATATGGCTTATGATGTAGATAGAGCAAGAGTGGTATAAATCCAGCTGTCCATAGCCAGCAAGCAAGCATGTTTTCTTTGCTTGTTATTTTTTCTAGTACAAAAGTTGTTCTTCTTAACTAAAGTATGCAAAGTGTTTCGCTATTATTGGATATGCTTAATAGTAGTCTATGTATTATCACATGCCATCATTATTCTTTTCCATTTACACAGGACTTTTCCTTTGAGAAGTTCATATCATTTGTATTCAAACATGCCTTTGTATGTAAATATTTTGCAGGATTATTTAACAACCTTGCAGCTATCCATGTGTTCAAATTCACAGGGTCATTTATAAACAATGGAGGTCAGTTATAATGAATTATATTGATGTTATTTGCTGTATAGCTCAAGTAGTAGAATCTAGGAAGAAGCAAAGTTGGGCAGGGAGGATTGTGACCTGTCTTTTTTTTTAACTCATATGCAGGGTTGGATTAATAAATATTTATAAAAATAAGCAAAGGATAGTAATACCTAAGAAACCATTTCATGAAATGGGTTTGGTATTTTTCCATAAATCACTGTCCTATAAATCATTCAGACCTCTCAGGGGACAATGTACAATGTACATGTCTTTGTTGCTTTTATGAGCCAAGTATTACATTTTCCAATTGCATCATAAAACCTGAAAGTTCTCTTACCCTAGTGTCCTTATTGGTATAGTGCCTCACCTTTCTCAATCAGTGAATCAAATTCTATTTTTCCAAACATATGATGTGAGCCAAATTCTGTGGTAGGCTTTAGGGCACTTGAGGGTGGAAATGAAATAATGTCAGCTCTTAAGGAATTCATATCACTTGTGTTCATAACTCTATCGATTATTACTGAAATCCAAAATCTGAGAAGTAGTATTTTACATTGAAAAAGGCATGAGATTTGGTATTAAATGACTTGAGTTCAAATCCTGGCTCTGCCACTTACTGCCTGTGTTAGCATATTAGCTACAGAAGTAATGTAACTTCATTATGACCCTATTGTTCCTATTTCTGTAAAATGAGTGAATTTGTCTTGCTGACTTCAGAAGTCCCTTCCAATTCAAGAATTTATGAATTTATAATCTTTCCTTCAAGATTATGTTCTTTTGGAAGAATACAACATGAAAATACAAATATGTACACATTTAAAAGACTGTAAGCTAAGAATTGGAGTACTAAAAGAGACTTTTTATAGGGCATGGAACAGGAATGAAGCCTAATAGAAACCAAGAATTCTAAAGAGCAATGGCAAAGAGTAAATGTACTCCAGCCATGGGTAATAGCCAGTGAAGAAGTGTTAGGTTCTTACTAAGTGCTAATGAGATAATGAGATATTAGGTTCTTACTAAGTGCTAAGTCCGTACTTAACAATTCTCTAGTTCTGGCCTTTACTGGGAGTTTTACTTGTGAATTCCTGGGGAAGAGCTTGCATTCTCAGGAGGAGCAATTTCATTAGTTGAAGTAATTTTTCCCAGAAGCCCTTGCATTATCCCACGCCCATTCTCTGGGGAGGATAAAAGAGGGCAGCTCTGGAGGAAAGAGAGAGTTTTGTCTGGGACGAGACTTGAGGGCTGCTCTCTGCAGGAAGGGGAAATCAGCTATCTACAGGTAAGAAGAATCTGTCCGAGAGATTTGAGTTGACACAGCAGATCTCCTCCCCAGAGAGCGATCGGCAGCTTCTGGAGACAATAGCACGTTACAAAGAAGTACAATGCATAAGTAAAGAGGTTTAAGATAGAATATATAATTCAGAGAACATCATTTTGTCAGAAATAAGAGAAAGGTAGTAAATTGAAATAAACTTGAGAAGTTAGGCTGGAAACAGATTGTAAAGGACTTTAAATTCCAGGCTGAATAGTTTATATTATAATCTCTTTGTTGTTGTTCATCTTTCATTTTTGAAGAGGACCAATGGCATCCTAGGTGATTGGACAAAAATTGGATTTAAGTGAGGCAGAATTTATCAGTTTAATTCTTTCTTTGAATCGTAGAAATCCAGTGACAGTAAAATTCCAAATTCCTGGGGATGTCCTGGGAAAAAGTGGGAAAACTCTAAGTGCTCCAAAGAGCCTATTTCAGGTTATCCTCATGGTTATTGAAACATATTATTTTCATTTACCCATTCCATTGGGAGAAGTCTTCATATGTTTTGGGGTACATATTGCCTAACTCACCAATGGGTTTGAAGCCTGTCAGTTACCCTCCATCTTGTTCAGTCCATCAATCAAGATAGGTTTACTGTATGCTAAAGCTTCTTGAAACCACAGTTGAGAGTTGGGGGAAAATCGACACCAAACATGGAAGAACAGCCTTGAAAAGAACTCAGCAATCCTTACAACAGAGATGCTAATTTTCTGTGAACAGCCCATATACTCCATTATAATCTTAGAGTAGGATTCAGTGAAGTTACTTTATAAGGGATGAAATATATACATTTTGTACTTTAATATGATTATTTTGGTGGCAGAATGGAGATTGGGTGGGAGAGAAAAAATCAGAGATCAGAGATCCAGTTAGAAAGGTGTTGTAATGCCTAGGTCAGGTGTTAGAAGGGCCTGAAACAAGACAATGCTTATGTGAGTTGAGAGAAAGGTAGTAATATGAACCAAAATGAAAGCAATCAGATACTCAGCTTATGCTTATAATAGAGTTATATTCTTCCATCATCTCGCCTCCAAACAGCATAATAGAAATAATAACAAAACAATTTAATTATCCTCCCCAACTTATTTGCTTTTACTTACCAAAATGAATCCTGTTTCAGATGGACTAATCTCTCATATATGAATTCTCATTCCTCTCGTTTTTGTATATTAGAATTACATATTTTGTATATTGTCTTATCTTTCTATACAAATCCTACTTTTAAGATCTAACTCAAGTTTTACTTCTTGTAGACCTTTGCTAATCTTACAGTTTTCATTGCTTCATTCTTATTCTGCACTCCTATTGCTTTGTCAGTACCACTTTTTTTTTGGGGGGGGGAGTGAGGGTATTTAATTAATTTTTTCTTTATTCTCTGTTGTTTATTTCCAGTTAGATTGTGAACTTCAGAATGAGAATAATTTCATATATTCTTTAAAAAGCTATTTCTCATATCTAACAAAAAACCAAAGCAGATTCTGGATAAGGATTTTGAACCAAATAAAATTACATAGAGACAATTTCATTATTTTAATTGTTTAATCATGTAATGGAAACCGAATTTTAAAGCACAAAAAATTGTGGAATTGGAATCATAGAGTAAGTTAATAATAACTTATATTTATACAGCACAAGGTTCTTATTTATTTCTCATAACTATCTGTAAATTATGGAGTAGAAGGGCTTAAAATAGTCAATTATTTCATTTTCAAAGTGAGTATTTATATCTTGCTATAAAGTCCTCATTGGTCATTTTACAAATTAACTAGACTTAAAGAAGTAATAGAAGAAGTTAATTATGTAAATTAAATTTTTTAAAGTGTGTATATTTTTTAGAGAGCCTGTTGTTAAATATTTATAAGTAACTCCTGACAATTACCTGTTTTTGATGAGATAGTACTTAAATGGTTTGACTAGAGCATGAAAGGGTCAGTACTTCATTCCAAGTCTCTTGACCCAAAGTAACTTCCTCCTTCTATTGCTTTCATAAGCTTTGTATTCTTATTTTTATGTTCTTAAATTAAAAAGGCTTTTAAACAGAGGTTTAATATAAGGCTCATTAAAATGACAATAGAATATTCTATATATACTTTGCTGCAATGCAAGATCTCAAATGGCATTATAAATTGGTATTCATAAAAATAGTCTGATATTGCCTAAGAAATAGAGTGGTAGAACAGTAGAATAGATTTGGTACACAATACACAGTAATAAATGACTATAGTAAGCTAGTATTTACTCAAAGACACAAACTTTTAGAACTATAATTCATTATCTGACAAAAATTGCTGGGAAAACTGGAAAGCAGTATGGCTTTGCATAAGTATAGACAAACATCTTGTACAGTATACCAAGACAACGTCAAAATGGGTACATGAGTCAGACATGAAAGATGATATTATAATATAATATAATAAGCAGATGAGAAGAGCAAGGAATAGCTTAACTGTTATCTCCATGGAGAAGGTAAAATTTTATTATTAAACAAGAAAAATAGAGCATTATAAGAAATAAAATGAATAATGTTGATTATACTATATTGAAAAGATTCTAGACACACAAAACTAAAGCAGCAAAGATTAGATGGAAAGTAGAAAGGAAATGTCTCAAACACATAGAAAATTGACTCAAGGGCAGCTAGGTGGCGCAGAGGATAGAGCACCAGCCTTGAATTTAGGAGGACCTGAGTTCAAATCTGGTCTCAGACACTTAACACTTCCTAGCTGTGTGACCCTGGGCAAGTCACTTAACCCCAGCCTCAAAAAAAAAAAAAAAAAAAAAAAAAAAAAGAAAGAAAAAGAAAAAAAAAAAAGAAACAAACATTATTGGGGGCAGCTAGGTGGCTCAGTGGATAGAGCACCAGCCCTGAAGTCAGGAGGACCTGAGTTCAAATCTGGTCTCAGACACTTAACACTTCCTAGCTGTGTGACCCTGGGCAAGTCACTCAACCCCAGCCTCAGGAAAAAAAGAAAAAAAAAAAAAAGAAAGAAAGAAAATTGACTCAAATTTAAAAGAATACAAGTCATTCTCCAATTGATAAATAGCCAAAATATATGAACAGATAGTTTTTAGATGAATAAATGAAAGTTATTAATAGCCATATGAAAATGCTCTAAATCACTTTTGATTAGAGAAACACAAATTAAAGCACCTCACAGGTACCACCTTATGTTTATAATATTGACCAATATAATAAAAAAGAAAAATGATAAATATTGAAAAAAATATGTGGGAAAAAGCAGAACATTAAAATATTACTAGTAGAATTGTAAACTGATCCAACTATTCTGGAGAACAATTTGAAACTATGCCTAAAGAATTATAAATCTCTGCATATTCTTTGAACCAACAATACCACTACTAAGTCTGTATCATAAAGAGATTTTTTTAAAAGATGAGAAAAGAACCTGAATGTACAGAAGTCTTTATAACAATTATTTTTGTATCACCAAAGAATGAGAAGTGAGGGTATGTCCACCATTTGAGAAATGGTTGAACAAGTGCTGATATATGATTTAATTGAATATTTTTAGACTATAATGAATGGCAGGTGAATGATTTCAGAAAAAAATATAGAAAAAAATTACATGAACTGGTACAAAGTGAAATGAGAAGAACCCAGAAAACATAGCCAACAGTTAAAGCAATATTGTACACTGATCAATTGTGAATAACTTAACTATTTTCACCAACACAATGATCCAAGATAATTCCAAAGGATTTGTGAAGAAAAATGCTGTCTAGAAAAAATGTGATTGAGTCTGAAGACAAATCAAAGGATATCATCTTAGTTTCTTTATTTTGCTTGTGTTTATTTTTTCTTGTTTCATGACTAATATAAAAAGGATTTCCATGATTTAATGTGTGTAGCCTATATCAAATTGCTTACTGTCTCAGGGAGGAGAGGAAGGAAGGGATTCAGAATTGTAAAAAATTAATGTAGGTCAGCTAGGTGTCAGTGAATAGAGCACCAGCCCTAAAGTCAGGAGGACTTGAGTTCAAATCTGGCCTCAAGCACTTAACAATTTTTAACTGTATTACCCTGGGTAAGTTATTTAACTAATCTCAATAGCCTCAGCAAAATAATAATAATAATAATAATAATAATAATAATAATAATAATAATAATAATGATGATGATGATGATGATGATGAGATGATGATGATGATGATGTTAAAAACTACTTTACATGTAATGAAATCAGGGAGGACAGACCCTTAAAATATTCAGAAAAATTTCTGTCTTTTTATCTATCTTGTTTTCTAAATTCTTTAACTGGGAAGCTCCTATTACCTCATCTTATGTGACAACGTACAGGTCAAATGTCAACTGTACCATGTACTCTTCACTAAAGTGAAAAATGTATTTTCCTTACTTCAAACTTGCATAGTTATTCATTTCATTTTCATAGTATATTATTTCCTATTTTTCAATGTTATCTCAATGTGTTAGTTATTATTAGTAAATTAGTGATTATAATTAATAAATTAGAAAATAATTTATGAATTACAAATTTTAAAAGGTAAAGACTTTCAGATTACTCAGAAATCTTACACATAGATAAATAGATATATAAACAAATTAGAAGGGAGGAAGGAAGGAAAGAAGGGATGGAAGAAAGAAGGGCATGAACCCTGAAAACAGTGGTCCCTTTACTCTGTAAAAGAAAGATGATTGGAATCTCAAGCTATCTCCTGGGAAAAGCATACCTTTCTCAGACACAAGTTAAGTGAGGTCATTCAGTTGGAGATCTTGACTTGATAGCCCTGGTGAGTGGCTGGAAACTCCAAGATAAATTATCTCTTTTCAACTGGAAATCTAGGCTTGAGGCAGTGACAACATTGAAGGAATCTGATTCAATGGAAGTCCAAGCCTCAGACTGCTAATAAAAGATAATTGTGAATCCCAAATCTTTGCACAAGTCCAAAACAGGCTTATGCTTGCCAAAAAAAACCCAAAAACTTTCTTCTTAGCAAAGCTGCCTGTCAGGATCCTTGCCCACTCTTTTCAGTATTAAGCTTTGTTATTTTCCTTTATAGGACCTTACCCACTGAAAGGTCTGTCTTCCTAGCAAAGTTGGCTTCTTAGTACCATCAATAAATCTATTTTGCCATACAGACTTTTTGAATTTGCAAATTCTTTCACATTAGACCTGTAACAACTAGATGGGATTCCCCATCCCAATTCTTAACCACTAGCATCATATCAGAAGAAAGGAAGGAAGAAAGGAAGGAAGGAAGGAAGGAAGGAAGGAAGGAAGGAAGGAAGGAAGGAAGGAAGGACGGAAGGAAAGAAGGAAGGAAGGAAGGAAGGAAAGAAAGAAAGAAGGAATTATTTTCATCAAGAAGAGAACACATCAATGCCAGACATAAGGAATATTGAACAATATCAAAGTGTCTAAGAGGATAGGAATCAGCTAATTTCTGATATGGGAATGATTTCTGAATCAACTTTTGGAGTTCCCTGAGACCAATGATTAATTAGAGCATTGTCAGCAAAATAGAAGAAAGGTTAATAGTCCCAATCTTATGTGTCAAGATAGGATATAGGAAAAATTAAAGATCTTAATTATAACCACTTTCTTCAAAAATATAATGGAGGTTTGTGATTGATATAATGAGGTCAAAATAACCCAGAAACCACCTTGGTCAGAAAATTCTTGAGAGGATTCTGGGAATATGGAAGAATAGATCATAAAATTTTTAGCTCTCCAAATTTCCTCAGAAAAAGGCATCCTCAGAGGGCTATAGAGAAGCAGAAATAAGCAAAGGTCTAGGTAAGGTGTTATGTCCTGATTTCTAGAACGCCCACACTGGGGTGATTAAAACATACCATCCTAGTGGAGAAATGATGAGGCAGGACTCCTGAGGATGGTGGGAAAATGGAGTCCATTTATTTCAAGGACTTTCCTCTTTTTATACCCTCACATCCTTATGCAACAAAAACACTGGGCATGTGTCCAGTATATAGTGTGCACGTGGGACCACATAAACAACTTGCTATTGCATGCAGTCTGCCACTTGGTATCATGCTTTCACCTGTATCACAATGATTGAATCACAGCACAGATTGCCATTCCCCCCCTCACTGGACTTCTCAGGAAAGTTGAGAACCCTTAGGGAATATGGGGAGCAGAAACAGACTTGTTAGCAGGTTCCTTCTGGCCTGAAGAGTCTTATATCTCACCTAGAGTTTCCCCACTGTCTGTGACCCTCTACAGTAAAGCAATTGTCCTCTTAAGAGAACTTAAGAAGACTCCATGAAAGACTTGACCTCCAAGGGCTAAAATTCAGTCTAATTGAAATGCAAACACCACTAAAACAACTCTTTGGAATCTACAAACAACAAGCCATGGGGACAGCTGATGTTGGAAGGTAACATCAGTCTTTGAAATTTTTATTTCACAGATAGTGTCTGTAGAGTCTGATGGAGTCTGATGGAGGACTAGGAAATTATTGAAGGGAGTGAGAGGGGATAAAATTGGTGAGAAGGACAGAGAGAAAAAAATAGGAAAGAGAATAGATACAACAAGGATTTGTAACTTAAAATGTGGATGGGATGAATTTACTCATTCAAATATAAACATAAAACATTTTTATATAAGTAAAGTTAGATTTAATAATTAAAATAATATTTATTGTTCATGGGCAGGTAAAGTCAATAGAGTTAAAAAATGACAATTTAACCTAAATACTCTATTTGTGGAATGGCATCCCAATTAGATTTTTTAAATCTTTAAATTTTATTTATTAATATTTTTATTTATTTATTTTTTAAAAATTTGGAATATTTTACTAAGTTAAAATAATGACAGCATTTAATTAAAAGAACAAAAGGTGAGGACAATCAAAGAAACCAGGAGGAAAAAGATGTAAATGAAGCAGATTCAGTACTACTAAACCTTAAACCATATTGTAAGGTGAGTGAATTGAAGTGTAAAATGGATAATTGTGATTATTTTAAATTAAAGTTTTCTTGTATAAGTAAAACCTATGCAGCCAAGAATGGAAAAAAATGAAAACAATGGGGGAAAAGACAATCTCTCATATAAGATACGATTGGGTTGGAATATTTCTGTGGTCTAGGAAAAGATGAACTGGTTGAATTAGGAAAACATAGAATAGTTAGACATATGAAAAAAGATGTTATCCCCCTTCAAAGAAATAGATGATAGGTAGAAACAAGCATAGTATGGTCTTACATATATAGGTATTAGTATATATTAATAGATATCAACGTATGTATATGTATGTGTGTATGTATCCTTAATCATAGCCTTTTGGGGAAGTGAGTGGGGAAGAGAAGGAAAAATGAAGTAAAAAGTACACAGCAGAAAATAACAACATACAAAGAAACTAGATAGGTATGAAAAAAAAAGTATAGTATTTATTATTATGGAAATTCTTTCATGTTCTGCTATGTACATGACAATGTATTTTTTCTTTGCTTACTTATACTTCTTTAAAATTATTTTTAATAACAATAAAATTATTGATTTTTCCAGCCATGTAGATATAAGGAGCCAAGGAAAACATCATCTTAGGATATAAATTCATTATATATCTTATAATGGAAGAAAATCAGGGGAAGATTCCAGAAATTTTTGCCTGAGAAAACACATAAAATAATGGAAGGGCATACAACTCTGTAGAAAACTTGGCATGACACCCTGCTAAAACAGATCATCTCAGAGGCATTTATATTTGAAGTTAAGTGAAAATAGGAGTAAAAAACCAAATAAATCTAGCAGTGTTTCTTTGATTATCCATTTTCATAACTAATAATAATCAAACCACATTTGGACTTTACAACTTGAATTCTCAATATACACTATATGGAAATAAAAATGGCATTTAAGAAAATGAGGTCAGGAACAATGGCTAAAAAAGTTTAAGAACAAACAGAAGAAAAATTTTTTAAATGATGAGAGTTTGAAGGCCTTGGATTGACTTTCAAAATATCTGAAAGACCACAAGATAATGAGCAATTGGGGAAAATCACAGATTGTATTATTACCCAACAAGGGCAATCTAGAGGTCATTAATAACTATAAACTCATATGCCTTTTCCCCATCTGTAAAAAAGCTTTATGAGAAGAATTTGCACTTGGGTACAGGACATATAGAAATATGAGAAGAGAGTAATAAGATTTTTACAAAGACTTTTTTGCAGTATGCCATATAATTATGTCAAAAACTTTCTCAAAAATTGCTGAATATGAAAGATCCCATTGTATTTCTTGAGAATAAGGAAAAACATTTTAATGTTGGAGGGTATTGGGAAGAGAGATCCACTAATAAAGTATGTTGATAAACTTGGAAAATGATTTGTAAATATATTGTAAAAAGTGATTGAACCATAAATGAGCTTTGGCCCAATGATTCAACTACTAATTATTTATCCCTAGAAAAGTCAAAGAGAGAATGACAAATTCTGTATTTACAAAAGTAAATTATAGCAACACTTTTTATAATAACCCAAAATTGGAAACAAAGTGGTTGCTAATCAATGAAAGAAATTGATGAACATGTATGAATGTAGTGAAATAGTAATTATACTGCTTGCTCTCTATAAAAAAAGTAACAAATATTAGAGATTTAGGCAACATAAGGAAGTTTCATGTGAACTGAATGAAATATGGAGAAACAATAAAACAATGTGAATAATGGTTTCAATCATATATATATTAAAAAAAATATAGACTTCAGAAAACTGATCAATGACTGATCTTTACTCCAAAAGTCCAATGACAAATCATATACTTTCCTTTTGGCAGAGAAATGGAGAATTTCAAATAAAAGAAAAATATAGGTTTTTAGATATTTTAAATGTCTTAAAATTTATGCTTATTTCCTTCAGATGATGATCAAATTTTGGTAATTATATACACATACACTTTTAAAAGCCCAATAAAATATTCATTTATTCATCCATTTATCCACTTATTTGGAAAAATAAGACACATTTAGCTCTTTTCAAAAATGAAGTGATTCAGGCAAATTCCAATAAACTTGTGATGGAGAGAGTAATCTGCATCCAGAAAAGAGGACTATGGGGATTGCATATGGATCACAACATAGTATTTCCCCTTTTATGGTGTTTGTTTCTTTACTTTTTTTTTTCTTTCTTATTTTTATCTGATTGTTTTTTTGTGCAGCATGATAAATGTGGAAATATGTTTAGAGGAATTTTATATGTTTAACTTACATTGGATTACTTGCTGTCTAGTGGAGGGAGTGGGGGAAACAGGGAGAAAAATTTGGAACACAGGGTTTTGTAAAGGAGAATGTTGAAAACTATCTTTGCATGTAGTTTGAAAATAAAAAGCTGTTATTAAAATTTTTAAAAAGAAAAGATTCAATACTACAAAATACAACCTTAAAGACTGTTCTTCAAAATGATGTCTCGTGAATATGTTATATTATGCAAACTTCCTTTTTAAATATTGTAAGGATTAATATTAATTGAGGTATAAAAAAGAGATCTATACCACCTCTCTACTCACCCTTTCAATTCCACTTGAATTGGGGTGCCATATCACCAGACAGTAACTACTTTGTTCAAAGTTCTAGGTTAACCCTAAAGCATTGTGGTTTGTAGTTCTATCTTGCTTAAGTCCTCACCTGCTAATTCCTCATTGATTAGACTTAACTAACTTTTTTAAAAGTATGTTGACTGATGTCATAAATCAAGAAAATTGCTTGCAAGGCATTTGCCCAGATTAGAGCAGCAATCTCCCCTTTAACACACAAAGCCCTGGAGGAAAATGATTTCAAATTTAGAGAGCTCATATGGCTAAAGAGAAAACATACCATTCTTACTTTTTGATTACTAGACAGCCTTTTCTGGACTTTTGGACTTTTCTTAAAATTCTCTTTCGGTTTATATCTATTGAAGGCTCTGAAGATTTGGACTCTGGTAGAGTCTAATTTGTTCTGAATATATCACTAGTTTTCCAGTACAGATATTTCATATGTCCTTAGTTTGTTACTAATCTCTTAATACAATTAACCACTCTTGCTGGTGAACTTCAGAAGCTTCAGAAACTGGAAGTCCAGATCTTTCTACATTTCAAAATTCACAAAGTCATTTTATCATTAATGGGAGTGATTGTTACACCACCTTTGTGCTCCATCCCTCAACATGTACCAACCCTTGCTGTCTGCCAGAACAGCTGCAAAGATCTTCCTCAAGGTAATCCTAAATTCCAAAATTTTACTGCTTCTCTGATGGATAATCAGCTTCTGAAAATATCTCATTATTTTATGCATCTTTCATAGCTTGTGAATGATTTTCTTCAGCCAATCACAAAGCATTTACTTTGTGGTACTATCTGATTTCTTCTAATAACCAAAACACTTCACTTTTCCCCAATTAATTAAAGACTTGTTTATACTTGTGATTGATGGATAGATAGAGTCAGTCAATCCATAATTCTGGTTCTTCTGTTAACATTAATTGGGAAGGGGGTTTCAATCCCCACCCTTACAGAGACTCCCCAGAAAGACACAATGTCATAAAGCAAAGTATTGTTATAGTGAGGAATCAAAAGAGAAAAGTTAATTCCATATATAGCAAGAATAGAATTAACAGTAGCCATAGTCATAGTGATAGTGATAATACCTTTTTAATATATTAAATTATGTCATTTGCTTTTCACAACATTGTGAGGTAAGTTTTATTAGTGTCTTTTTATCACATATGAAGAAAGTGAGGATCACAAATGTTAAATAATTTTCCTGTTTGTTGATGACAGTACTTATTTCATCTAGCCTTGGAATATTACAGTCTCTGCAGTGTTATACACAACCACTCAAAATATATTGACCTAATAGGTTGCACAGGGTAAAAATGGTTAAAGACCATCTATTGTCTAGACTGTGACATGCAGTTGGATGGACAGCCCATCTAATTAATCCATCACCACACATAACTTGGCTAGGCATGGCAGATTGACAATGAGCTAGATACAGAATTAAACAGGAGGAAGAGAGCTTGCTGGATTGCTTTTGGGAAATTGCAGGATGCTATCAAAGATCCCAAGCTGTTCCTGACACACAATTCTATCTTTTTAACACCAATAATCCTCCACTGCTATGTGCTATAAATCATTTAACACTATAATTTACAAGGATGAAAATTACAAGTAGCCAAATGATGAGTGTTAGCAAGGTTCATCATATTGCTAATATTCAAGAAGTTTAAAGAGATTTCCTCTCAGCAAGAGGAAGAGAGAGGGAGGAAAAAAGGGAGAAAGAGGGAGGGAGAAAGAAAAAGAAAGAGAAGGAGAAAGGAAGGAAGGAAGGAAGAAAGGAAAGAGACAAAGATAGAGACAGAAAGACAGAGACAGAGAGATAATCCAGTCACAAAATGAATGAGGAATAGCCTGTTGACACATTTTGAAACACAATGTTAAAAAAAAAAAAAAAAGACTTTTTGGTATGGTGGGTAGAGACTTTGTAGACACTTTATAGGAGCATATAGCTAAGAATCATGTAAGTCTAGAAAATACAGATGGATAACAATTTGCATTTAAATTGATGAGGTTGCAGAGTCATTGAAATTTTGAAGATGTATTGACATATTTTACATGTGGCCTTCTAGATTGTAAGTTCCCTAATGGCAGGAACTATATCTTAATTGCTTTTAGTCTTTCCTAGACATTAATACAGAGCAAATATTTAATAAATATTTATTGAGTGAATAAATGAATAAATTCAATTTGGTAAACCTTTATTAAACATCTATGACACACAAGTAATTGTGTTATATACTGGAAAAACAATAAAGTCCCTGCCTAGAAATAACTTGCATTCAAATGGTGGTAGTTGTGGTGGTAATAGTGAGGAAAGGTTATTCCATGTAGGCAAGTAAACATGATAAAATAAAATGTGATTCTGGTGAAGAAGATTTGATCAATTTTAATAGTAAGAGTTAAGGAAGGAGGCAGTATTAGGCTTTGAAGGAAGAAAATAATTTCAGTAAGATAAACTGATGAGGAAGTGCATTTAAATATCGGATATCATCTTCATCAACACATAAGTTTGAAATACAAATTAAGAAACATTTCATAATCCCTAAGAAAATCATAGGTGATATCAATAGACAAGGCAAAGTTGAACGAAGGAGCCAAATTTTGGATTTGTTATTGTTGTTTTGGTGATGGCAAATTAAGATACTACCTTTATATTGTTGAATTAAAGGTGAAGGACATGAAAGATGTTTAATGGGGGTAGGAACTGAAAGGATAAAAGTTGTTATAATTTAGGAGTCATCTGCTTAATGGTAATAAAAGCAAGAGAATGAATGAACATAGAACAAAGTGAAGAAAATTGAGGCCAGTGACTTAGGAGCAACCCGCCTTTTGGCAAAAGGAGAATGGCAATGAAAGATGATGAAGAATGGACAGATAGGAAGGAAGAGAACAAGAAGAGATCAATGCTAAAGAAGCCAAACAGGAGAGAATCATTAACAAAGAAGGAAAGGGAAATAAAGACAGAGAGGTCACTTAATGGTTTACTGCTCACTGATGACCTTTGAGAATGTTGTTTCAGTAGAATGGTGGAATCATAATCCCAGATGTAAGAAGTTAAGGAGTTTGTTGAAATAATGTAAACAATGATTGTGGAGTTTACACTTTTAGTTTATTAAAGAATAGAAGAAGATCCTGTGGCAGCCTGAGGAAATGAAGAAAGAGTTTTGATTGTTTTATTTTGTTTTGTTTTATTTTGTTTTGTTTTGTTTTGTTTTGTTTTATTGGTAACTAGGCCTGGTCAAATTTGTAGGAAGAAGTTTCCAATGGAGAAGGAGAGATTGAAGAGAGAAGTGAAATCTGGAATATTAAAGCAATTATCAACATCAAATTAACTTGTGATCTACCCTGAAATGAATACTTTGTCATTCAATAAATGTACTTGGTTTTAATTTATTCCATCACAGCTATATTTGGTCAATGTAAAGGGAAAAACTTGTAATGATAAATACATATGGACAAGATCTATAGTTATACCGGTATAGAGAACTATCAGTGTGGTTTCCTAAGTCTATGAATAAAGATCAATCTTGTTCTTTAATTTGTAGTCTTTGGGAGTCTCTTGACAGATTAAAAATTAAGAGGTCATATAACTAATGGAAGAGTTAGGACTTGAAATCAAGTCCTAATTCTGAGGTTACTTCCCTATCCACCAACTATTTATCTGACTGGTTATCTATTTTCCTCCCTCCCTCCTTCCTTTCCTCTATCCCTTTCTTTATCCCTTCCTCTCTTTCTATTTCTCCCTCCTTCCTCTTTCTTCCTTCCTTCTTTCTTTTTTTTATTCCTTCCTTCCTTCCTTTGTTTCTTACTTCCCTCTCTCTCTCCTTTCCTTCCTCCCTCCCTCACTCTCACCATCCTGTTTTTCCTCCCTTCCTCTCTTTTGAATGTAGATAATTTTTATCATCTATATGTGGATTTTCTATTTTTGGATTATTCATAGCAATTTTTAAACCCTAGCCTAACTCCTGCCATTAAACATATCTTATTTTTCCTTTTTGATTTTGTTTTCAGTTTAACTCAACCAATTCAACTCACACATTAAATACCCCCATATACAAACCCTCAAACTAAGTTGCTCAGAAAATAAAGATAAAGTGGGAAATAGTCCCTGTCCTCATGAAGTATACACATTCTAAGTGTGATACAAAACAACATATGAATAAATGAATTAAATAGATCCAAGGAAAGAGTGGTTTGCATTGGATTAAGGAATTAAGGAAGGTGAGTTTAAATCCTCTATTTTCCATAACTTCTTCCCTGACTTTTGTAGCTCTCATTATTTTTAATAATTTCTAGAGTATTTACAGTCTGCAGTATAAAAAGTAACACTTCATTATTCATGGAGTGGTCTGTTTTTCTTATTTTATATATGTTTCCCTTGTCATTTTTTCCCAAGGAAATTATAAGCACCCTCAGGGTTTATACTTATTTCAAATCCCAAATAGTAACTGTCCAGAACAAAAGTAAGTAGATGATAAAAAAGAATATTCACTGACTGATTGCCAGTTTTTATGTGCTCAAGGAATGTAAACTAATTTTAATAATAACCTAAATGAAATATAATCAAGTAAATAAATCTGGTGCTATAGATAAAAAATGTATTGCATTTCCAAAGTTAATATAAGGATTTTAGGATTATTCAACTATACCTCAATATTCCTGTTTTTCCTGGAAAATAATAATTTACATTTATATAGTATTATACAGTGATAAAGCATTCCACAATCATAACTTCATTAGTTCATCACAAAAATACTAAGTATTATCATTTCTGTTTTTTATATAAAGCAGATGCCTGTCTGAAATCACACAATAAATAGCAGAGCTAGAATTTAATTCCTTACTTCTAAATTTAATACTTTTTACTATTGTACTACTATGGCTCCTGAATATATGTCCCAAAACTTCTAGAGTAGGTGTCTCAGAGAAAGCTAGCCAAGGTTCAAGGTACTCTCAATATTCATTCTCTGAAATTTACAATTCATCCCCTCTCATTTATAAATTTAAATGTATAGCCTATCAAAGGACAGTTTAATATAAAGGTATTTAATAAAATGACAGTTAAAAATTACAATAAATTATTTCCACCATAAGCCTGGGGTATACTTCCCACTGACAATCAGTGGGATGAATAGACACATTTGGGAAATGTGATATCCAGGATATATGATTTTTTAAAAAAAAATTTATTTACAATTTTTTTCACAGTATATATGCATGAGTAATTTTTTATAATATTATCCCTTGTATTCATTTTTCCAAATTATCCCCTCCTTCCCTCTACTCCCTCCCCTTGATGACAGGCAATCCCATACATTTTACATATGTTACAATATAACCTAGATACAATATATGTGTGTAAATACCATTTTCTTGTTGCACATTAAGTATTAGATTCCGAAGGTATAAGTAACCTGGGTAGATAGACAGTAGTGCTAACAATTTACATTCACTTCCCAGTGTTCCTTCTCTGGGTGTAGTTGTTTCTGTCCATCATTGATCAACTGGGAGTGGGTTGGATCTTCTTTATGTTGAAGATATCCACTTCCATCAGAATACATCTTCATACAACATTGAAGTGTACAGCGATCTTCTGGTTCTATTCATTTCACTCAGCATCAGTTGATGTAAGTGTCTCCAAGCCTCTCTGTATTCCGCCTGCTGGTCATTTCTTACAGAGCAATAATATTCCATAACCTTCATATACCATAATTTACCCAACCATTCTCCAACTTATGGACATCCATTCAACTTCCAGTTTCTAGCTACAACAAAAAGAGCTGCCACAAACATTTTGGCCCATACAAGTCCCTTTCCTCTCTTTAGTATTTCTTTGGGATATAAGCCCAATAGCAGCAATGTTGGATCATAGGGTATGCACAGTTTGATAACTTTTTGGGTCATAGTTCCAAATTGCTCTCCAGAATGGCTGGATTCTTTCACAACTCCACCAACAATATATTAGTGTCCCAGTTTTCCCACATCCCCTCCAACATTCACAGGATATATGATATTTACCACTAAATATATGGTATCCTTTGTATGTTGCCATGTGTGGATCAATGGTCATATGGCTAAGATCTTGATGCTAGATTCTACCTTCAGCTAAAGAATTTAGTTACAATATTCTTTCTTTTTTGTGAGAAATATTGGTTCTTTAGTGCTTTTAAAGGTTTTTTTAAAAAGCTATTTTAGGAAAAAATTACATTTCTTCAGTCACAAGACTTATGAAAGTCAGCTTTTTTTTTTTTAATTAAGAAATCACTTGTCTGATCCTTTGCAGACTCCTGAATAGAAAATATTTCATCTTTATCAAGGACATTGCATGTACAGGAATTAGAATCATTTGATCACAGAATAAGATCCTTCCAGTTGACCAATAAACTCAGCCTTAATCTTTTCTTTCTATTGCATTTACTAGTTTTTAGATTTAGGATCTCTGAGGATAAATTTATTCTTATTTTTAATTTGTGAAGGCTAGGATATATCTGGTCCTATCTATACATGGTCTGTTGCTTTGAAAATGGCCAAATAGCTTGAGAATTTGAAAATTGGCAGCTTTTTTGTTTTGTTTTGTTTTTTAAATACCAAACCCCTTCCACTTTCCTCTGTGGGTTCAGGTAACCAGATGTAAAGAGCACTTATGCCACAGCTACTTACTAATTGTGTTACCTTTGGAAAGTCACTTAATCTCTAAATTCAGTTTCCTCATTTGTAAAAATGAGGATAATAATAGAACCTACCTTACATGGTTGTTGCAAGGATAAAATGTGATAACATATGTAAATTTTTTTTTTTAAACCTTAAAGAGCTATATACATGCTGCTGCCCTCTGCTGCTGCTGCTGCTGCTGCTGCTGCTGCTGCTGCTGCTGCTGCTGCTGCTACTGCTGCTGCAGCTGATATGGGTTTTTAGTAAAGATTATGGAGCGGATGATGGTGATGGTAGGGAAGGCAGAAACAAAGCTAAGCCCAGCATACAAAGTCATAAAATCATATATCTATAACTGAAGGGATCTCAGAGGATCAAATTGACTAAAAGACTTTTACAAGATCACAAAGGTAGTAAGTGATGGATAGGATTTAAACAATCTTAAGTTTTCCTAATTATCTCTCATCTACCCACATTCCAAGTTTTCATATACATTTCTGATCATCCAAAGCCCATGATTAGGTTTGAGCTCTCCCATAGACTATATAAAAAGGCAAAACACTAACTAGAATATAATTTATCCCAGGTATCATTAATGTTGTAGTAACTTTTAAAATATATGTACATGGATATACAGATTATAGATGAATTGTTGATTGATAGATAATACATTCAACCTTCCCAATATGATTTCCACATTCTAGTCTCATTATATTGTAGGATGTCAAAAGGAATTAGTTTAATTTTTTTGGAAATTTTGTGAAAGTCACAGATAATACGCAAAGGCTAGCAGATGACATAGAAAGTTTAGAAACTGAGAATTGCATAAAATATGTATTTCATAATTTATATGTATTTTCTTTTAATACCATAATAATTCAGAAATTTTTGGTACAGAGAGACGTCCAAAATTTTTGCTATTTTTTCATACTCTAGCTTTTCAGTTTTCAAAATATATGCAAAGATAGTTTTTAACAATGACCTTTGCAAAATCTTGTTTTCCAAATTTGTCTTTCTTTCCTCTTCTGCCTCCCCTAGACAGGAAGCAATCCAATATAAATTAAACATGTACAACCCTTCTTCACATATTTCCTCATTATTCATTCTGAAGAAAAAAATCAGATCTAAAAGGGAAAAAAAAGAAAGAAAGAAAAAAAAAAAACAAGCAACCAAACAGCAACAACTCCAAAGATGAAAATAATATGTTATAATCCCCTTCAGTCTGCATAGTAAAGATTTGCTAGATCTCAAGTGCTATACCCCTTAACCCTGTGATCTAGAAGGCATAATTGTACATAAATGATAGATAGATATATAAACAGACAAATATTGCAATACCATTAGTTTCCTTAGGAAATTTATGGATTTAAATATGATTTTGAGAAGGGGCCCAAAGTCTTCATTAAATTGTTAGAGGGATCCAAGTTATAGAAAACTGTTAAGAATTGTAGTCAAACTTATTTTATGGCTTAAAAAAAACTGAAGAGAGGGAAAAGAGAATGGGAATGAAAGAGGGATTGGGAAAGAGAGCAGATCAGGAAGCACTGTCATGTGGGGAGAAAAAGCAACAGGAAAAGAAAAAAGGATACAGGAAGAGGTGAAAGAATGGAAAGGGCAAAAGGAGTACAAAGATTTAGTAGCAGTTTGTTAGCAAAGCAGCTGGGAACTAGAAATTATATAGGGGGAGGTTGACTAGTTGAGGCTGGTGGACCCCTTTTTTTGCACATCATATACATACATTCCCCTGATTGAAAAAAAGCTGTGCCAAGGCATGTGCAGGCAGGTGAAAAGAGATCACATTCAGAATTATACCAAGAGAACACACAGATATTTCAAACCTAATATTTCATTTACCAGCTCTTTCTTACAATCTTAGATTTTCCCTCACTGCTGTTATAGTTCTTCTTGGGAATACATAGATATAGCATTTATTCTGAATGAAAAAAAAAAAACAACTTCTATATAGATGGTGATGAAAATGGGGCTACATGGAATAATAATCCTATATATCTGCAATTATTCAAATTTTCATTATTTTGATGCAGTCTTATATTAATAGTGAAGTGTAAATATTCAATTTACCATTTTTAATGACATTGAGGTTTTCTTTTAACACATATTTTTGTATGTAGAATAGTATTGATTTCTTCAAATAACCTAATGGTCTACTTGAATTACTGGTGAACTCTGCTGATCTTGTCTTGTTCTATTTACTAGCCCTTGCATAATCAATCTTTAAAATACTTACCAGTACACTAAGATGATTACCAATCTTCATTCAAAAGGATTTATGCTACTCAATGCATAGGTTTATTATGTCAAAAACAAATTTGACTGAGAAAGTTTGGTGTACATGGTTCAATATTCCTGCATTTAAAAAGAGATTACTTAAAACACAATATATATCAATATCCAAACAGAAATCTGGAATATAAATCAGAACTATAGCCACTGCTATAATGATAGAGTAATTGGGGAAATACCCAGACTAATCTAGGTAAAATCAATAGTGTATAAATAATGCATTTCAGTGATCATAAGGCAAACAAGTTATCATGGAAATCAAATCAAATCCAGGATCTGCCAGGATAACATTGATGTACTAAATATTGCTTTAAGTACAAAGAGGGGGAAGGGCTTTGGATATAAATGAACAAACTACAACTCTGTATTATCATAAAAGGAGGAAAAAGCGTTATCTTCTTTAATTATTACCTGTTAGCTAAATCTTTGAGATATATAAGCTAGCCAATAATTAACATCAATTTTAAATTCAGTATATATTATTAAATTAAAACTTTTTTGAAGGAGAAGAAAAAAAGGAAAGGAAGGAAAGATAGAAGAAAATGGGGACAAATTAAAAAGGGAAATAGGAATTTAGAGAAGAAGGGAAGAAAGAAAGGATGGAAGGATGAAAAGAAAGGAGAGATCAAGGGAAGGAATGACAAAATAAAGAAAGGGAGGATGAAAAGAAAGGAAAGGGAAACAAGAATGAAAGAAAAAAGAAAGGAAGGATAAAAAGAAAGAGAGAAGGAAGGATGAAAGAAAGGAAATGAAAAGAGGAGAAAAAAGAAAACAAAAGATAGGGCAAAAAATAAAAATATTTAGAAGATAAAAAAAAGGACAGGAGAAGACATGGCTTGATTTGTTTTTAGGAAAGGACTATGATAATTAGGCTGAAAGTTCATAATATAAATTATTTCCTATTTCTGGCTTTTTACCCATATGCAAATGAATTGGTTGGAACAGATAATGTTAAAACACTCAATTCCAAAATTCATTGATTATGTTTTTCTGTTAAGTGGTGGCTTCCCAATAAATGTAAAGCTTCAAGTATAGATCTTATGTTTGAAATAAAGTTTCCATTTATAATATTTTAAAATTATTTGCAATACTGTACAGCAATGAAATAACTTATATTTGTATGAAATGTGACTAAGATTACATTTTATATTGATGAATGCACTAAGAAGAGTTTTACCCATGATATTATTTTACACAATGCATAAGCCAAATGGTTACTAGGGATTTTGTTTTCTCTGAATAGATGTTGTTTGGGAAAGAGACATATGGTTGCATGCATTTAAATTCTTCATTAAAAAAATGTTTACAATTGGGGGAAAAGAAATTGACTCCAAAATGGCAAACATTATCGAAGGGTATGAAATCTATTCCCAAAGAGTTTTGCATCATTATTTAACTACTTAAAATAAACATTGCCCCTAAATGAGTTGTTTGTAGTAGTTAACAGGCGACTTGCTTCCCTTGGCAAATCTTTCTTTTGAAAGTGTCTCTCAAACATGCAACAACCTTACTTTGAAAAAAGAAAAGAGGTTGGAATTAATCATATTATTAAACAAAGTGATAAAAAGGAAACATAATTTGTCATTTCAGTAAATAAAATAAATTTATTTTAGTCCATAAAGCTCATTTTATTTTTTAGTCCTAATTGGCTCAATTTTCTCATTTTAGTCCAGAATTGATTTTTAAATTTCTGATCAATTCACCTGAGAGAGCAACATCTGGCAATTGAATCTAGTTTGTTGTTTTTATTTTTCTGTGTCCCACACAGGACAAAGGAAACTAAACAGTTCAATAATTTTTCACAGGTTATGCAGAAAGTCATAATTAGGAGGAAAAAAACCCTCAGCTCAATGACTAAATCTTGAGAAAAAAATAGCCTGAAACCACATGCTGCACTTCAAAGGTGCAAAATAAATACTAGTTGATAGGAATGAGAATAGATGTCTGTTGAACACTGCATTATTGCTACCATACTATTTTACTTGAATATGGCATATTATATTTATATGTTTGAAGTCCCCAACAGTGACCCATACCTATTCAGGTAGGACTACATTATCTGACTGGTAAACACCTCATCTGAAGTAGGTCTGACAGTGTTATGTGGAGACAAAAAGCTGCCAACTCCACTCCTCTCATTAGAATTGAAAGGAAATTGAGAGGAAAAGAGAAGAAATCAGAAAAAAAGTGAAGAGATGGTATTTTCAGCAAGAGTACCTGGGGAGACTAAAAAATAGTGTCTTCTTTTTGTCCTAGTTATCAACAAAACTTTAATAATAATTGTTCTCAGAAAAAGTCAGATAGTATGAAGCAGGGTACTCTCAGTTAGGTAATCTAAAGATCCATGAATCCAGTTTAGAAACTCATGGTGCCATATAATGGGCAGAAATGGCAATGAGGTTTTAGTGATATCAAAGAGTTGTGGAAATCATCAGGTATAACCATAAAGAAACAGGGACTAATTCCAATATCCTAGAGGGAATACTTTTTTACCTATATTTCTCTTGGATAAAATAAACATATAGATTTTGTATGCATGCATGCAAGTATGTATGTGCATGTATGTATCTATCAATATATCCACATATTTATTATCTATCTAGTAATTTAATTTTCCAGTTAGGTGAGAGTGTGTGATAATTAGGAGACCAATTCTATATTCTCTTCCACATCAGAGCATGAAGAGTATAGAAAGACAAGAAGAAGCTATATTCCGATGGGCAGAGCCAAGATAGCGGAGTAGATACACGCAATTTTGTGAGCTCCCTTCTTCCCTCATTGCCAATTAATTAAATCAGCCTCAACAATAACACTGGACTGATAGAAACCACAAGGTCTGGAAGCACGACTTACCAGCTGAAGAGAATTTGGAGTTTCAACAGAAAAGGTTGGTTCCCAGGGGAGAAAAAAAAAAAAAAAGGCCAGCACAAAGGGTTAGGTGCTAGCACAGTGCACCGATTGGCCAGCCCAATCAGTGCACTGTGCTAGCGAGAGCTCTGGGATCAGAGATAGAGGAATCTGCACAGGCTGTTAGTCCTTCTCTGCTTATAAAAGAGCAGTTCAGAAGAGAAATCAAGCCACTTTAAAATATAAAGCCAGATACTAGAATCACCCCAATCCGGAAGTCCCCTAACAGATCTCGGCACAGCAGTGCGCCCGGCTTCTGCTGCCTGGGGCTTCACCTGGGGATAGTTAAGAGCTTGAAAAGTGGGGACACAGCCCAAGGCAACATCTAATTCACATAGTGCCTGGCTTGGCTGGAGGCTGTGTAACTCAGCCGTGGAAGTCCCAGAGAAGTGGAACCTTTGAAATAGGGACTGCAGTTTCTGGGCAGACACTTCCAGTTTGAGCACAGGGGCTTTTCACATCAGCTGCTGATATCCACGCCCCATGGGACACATAGGCTGGGCTTTGTGTCACCTTTGCTGTTCAGTCTTAAACCTCAGGGAAGTTGCTAGGGCACACAGCACCATTCAAAGCACAGCAGTGCTAATCACCTCTGAGGCACTTCGAGGGAGGGGGTGGGGAACTTTCTCTCAGAGCTCTCTCTTAGCTCAGGCACAGGAGTCGCTGCATCTATCCAGTCCGGGAGGAATCTGGTAAAGAAATAAATAAATAAACTTCTTAACCCAAGGGCAGACCCCAAAAGATTTTTTAACCATGAGTAAAAAGCCAAAAAATCCTATTGATTCTTTCTACAAGAGAAAGAGTGGATATCCAATCCCAAGGAAGTTAATAGCAGAGAGTCAGCAGATAACAGCCTAAAGGGGAACAATACCTGCCCCCCATCACATAACCCTCTCCTAGAAGAGACTATTAAAAAATTAAGAGAGTTTGAAGAAAAGTGGGGAAAGGAAAGAGAAGCTATGATAGAGAATAACAACATTCTGAAATTGGAGTTGGAAAAAATAAAGAATTCACAGGAGATTTAGGGAAACAAAATTTGTGAATTAGAAAAGGTTAAAAAAAGAACAGGAAAGTAGGATTTCTGAATTGGAAAAGATTAAAAAAATCTCAAGAAAATAGGATTTCTGAATTGGAAAAAGAAAATAATTCTCTAAAAAAAATTGTGGAAATGGAAATAATTTCAATAGAGCAAAATAATTAATTTAAAAATGAAATTGGGCGTATACAAAAAGAACTAAAAATGTGAATGAAGAAAATAACTCATTAAAATCAGGATGGAACAAATAGAAATGAATGATTCATTGAGAACCCAAGAATCAGTCAAACAAAACATAAAAAATGAAAAGCTCGAGAATAACATCAAATACTTACTGGGAAATAGACCTGGAAAATAGATCTAGGAGAGGTAATCTGAGGATCATTGGACTTCGCAAAAACTATGACCAAAAAAAAGAGCCTAGATTCTATTTTACAGGAAATCATTAAAGAGAACTGTCCAGAGATAATAGAAACAGAAGGGAAAATAGACGTCGAAAGAATTCATCGAACACCTTCTGAAATAGACCCTAAAAAAACAACACCATGGAATATTGTGGCTAAGCTGCAGAATTACCACACAAAGGAGAAAATCTTGCAAGCAGCTAGAAAAAAACAATTTAAATACCAAGGTGCCACACTAAGGGTCACTCAAGATTTGGCTGCCTCCACATTAAAAGATCAAAGGTCCTGGAACTTAATATTCCAAAAGGCAAAAGATCAAGGATTGCAACCAAGAATAAAATACCCAGCTAAGTTTAGCATTTTCTTCCATGGAAGAAGATGGTCAGTCATTCAATGAAACAGAGGAATTCCATTTATTTCTAAGAAAAAAAAAAAACTTAAACAAAAAGTTTGATCTACATCCACAAGACTGAAGAGAAACAAAAAAAGGTAAACAGAACTCTTGAGAACTGTATCTCAGTTGTGGATATATAGAAAGTCCGCATGGATAATTTGATTTTACTGATATAAAAAAAGGGGGGAGTAGTAAAGGGAAGGAGGTAATATCAGAAAAAGGGGAAGGAGTGATAAAAAGAGGGAAACTGCACCCCAGGAAGAGGCACAGAAAATATACCATATCTGAGAGAAATTAGAGAGGGGGAGAAACATTGTGTGAATCTTACTCTCATCAGAAGAGTCTCAAAGAGTAAATAATTGACATATTTGTTTTTCAGAGAATTCTCTCTCACCACATTAAAAGGGGGGAGAGGAAAAGGGAAAGGAAAACGGGGAATAAGGGAAGGGACTTGGAAGGAGGGTGGAGGGATATTAAAAAAGGGAGGGCTGTGCGTCACAAGTGGGGTCTATAAATTAAATATTGGGGAAGGAGTTCAGGGGGGTCAAGGGAAAAAGCATAATCTGGGGATAATATAATGGCAGGAAATACAGAATTAGTAATATTAAGTGTAAATGTGAATGGGATGAACTCTCCCATCAAACGGAGACGGAGAGCAGACTGGATCAAAAGTCAGAACCCTACAATATGGTGTTTACAGGAAACACACTTAAAACAGGGATATACATACAGAGTAAAGGTAAAAGGTTGGAGCAGAATCTATTATGCTTCAGGTAAAGCCAAAAAAGCAGGGGCAGCTAGCCTTATTTCAGATCAAGCAAAAGCAGAAGTTGATCTAATTAAAAGAGATAAGGAAGGAAACTATATCCTGCTAAAAGGTAGCATAAACAATGAAGCCATATCAATACTAAACATATATTCACCAAGTGGTATAGCATCTAACTTCCTAAAGGAAAAGTTAAGAGAGTTGCAAGAAGAAATAGATAGCAAAATTATAATAGTGGGAGATCTCAACCTTGCACTCTCAGATTTAGACAAATCAAACCACAAAACAAATAAGAAAGAAATTTAAAAAGTAAATAGAACATTAGAAAAATTAGGTATGATAGACCTTTGGAGAAAACTGAATGGCGATAAAAAGGAATATACTTTCTTCTCAGCAGTTCATGGATCCTATACAAAAATTGACCATATATTAGGACATAAAGATCTCAAAATTAAATGTAGGAAGGCAGAAATAATAAATGCCTTCTTCTCAGATCACAATGCAATAAAAACTACATTCAGTAAGAAGTTAGGTGTAAATAGACCAAAAAGTAATTGGAAACTGAATAATCTCATCTTAAAGAATGACTGGATGAAACAGCAAATTAAAGAAACAATTAATAATTTCACCCAAGATAATGACAATGATGAGACATCATACCACAATCTGTGGGATGCAGCTAAAGCGGTAATAAGGGGAAATTTTATATCTTTAGAGATCTATTCGAACAAAATAGAGAAAGAGAAAATTAATGAATTGGGCCTGCAACTTAAAAAGCGAGAAAAAGACCAAATTAAAAACCCCTAACCAAAAATCAAACTTGAAATACAAAAATTTAAAGGAGAAATCAATAATATTGAAAGTAAAAAAAAAAAAAAAAAAAAACTATTGAATTAATAAATAAAACCAAGAGTTGGTTTTATGAAAAAGCCAATAATATAGATAAACCTTTGATAAATTTGATCAGAAAAAGGAAAGAGGAAAATCAAATTGTTAGTCTTACAAATGAAAGGGGGATCTTTCCACCAATGAAGAGGAAATAAGAGAAATAATAAGGAGTTACTTTGCCAAAATTTATACCAATAAATTTGATAACTTAAGTGAAATGGATGACTTCCTCCCAAAATATAGGCTTCCTAGATTAACAGAGGAGATAAATTGCTTAAATAGTCCCATTTCAGAAAAAGAAATAGAACAAGCTATTAATCAACTCCCCAGGAAAAAATCCCCTGGACCAGATGGATTTACATGTGAATTCTACCAAGCATTTAAAGAACAATTAGCCCCAATGTTATGTAAACTATTTGAAAAAATAGGGGATGAAGGAGTCCTACCAAACTCCTTTTATGACACAGACATGGTACTGATACCTAAACCAGGTTGATCGAAAACTGAGAAAGAAAATTATAGACCAATTTCCTTAATGAATATTGATGCTAAAATCTTAAATAAGATATTAGCAAAAAGACTTTAGAATATCATCCCCAGGATAATAAATTATGATCAAATAGGATTTATACCAGGAATGCAGGGCTGGTTTAATATTAGGAAAACTATTAGTATAATTGACCATATTAATAATCAAATTAATAAAAACCATATGATCATCTCAATAGAAGCAGAAAAAGCATTTGATAAAATCCAATATCCATTCCTACTAAAAACGCTTGAGAGTATAGGAATAAATGGACTATTCCTTAGAATAAACAGGAGCATATATTTACGACTGTCAGTAAGCATAATATGTAATGGAGATAAACTGGAACCTTTCCCAATAAGATCAGGAGTGAAACAAGGTTGCTCACTATCACAATTACTATTCAATATAGTACTAGAAATGCTAGCCTCGGCAATAAGAGCCAAGAAAGAGATTCAAGGAATTAGAGTAGGAAATGAGGAAATTAAACTATCACTCTTTGCAGATGACATGATGGTATATTTAGAGAACCCCAAAGACTCTGCTAAAAAGCTTTCAGAAATAATTCAGAATTTTAGCAAAGTTGCAGGATACAAAATAAATCCACATAAATCCTCAGCATTTTTATATACCGTCAACAAAATGCAACAGCAAGAAATACAAAGAGAAATTCCATTTCAAACAAATGTTGAAAGTATAAAATATTTGGGAATCCATCTATCAAAGAATAGTCAGGAATTATATGAGAAAAATTATGAAACACTTGCCACCAAAATAAAGTCAGATTTAAATAATTGGAAAGACATTCAGTGCTCTTGGATAGACTGAGCGAATATAATAAAGATGACAATACTCCCCAAACTAATCTATTTATTTAGTGCTATACCAATCAGACTCCCAAGAAACTATTTTAGTGACCTAGAAAAAAATAACAACAAAATTCATATGGAAGAATAAAATGTCGAGAATTGCAAGGGAACTAATGAAAAAAAAAAAAGTCAGATGAAGGTGGTCTAGGTGTACCTGATCTAAAACTATATTATATAGCAGCAATCACCAAAACCATTTGGTATTGGCTAAGAAATAGACCAGTAGATCAGTGGAACAGATTAGATACAAAGGTTAAAAAAGGGTACATCTATAGCAATCTAGTCTTTGACAAACCCAAAGATACCAACATTAGGGATAAAAATTCATTATTTGGAAAAAACTGTTGGGAAAACTGGAAATTAGTATGGAAGAAATTAGATATGGATCCACACTTGACACCATATACCAAGATAAGATCAAAATGGGTCCATGATTTAGGCATAAAGAATGAGATAATAAACAGATTAGAGGAATAGAGAATAGTCTACCTCTGAGACCTGTGGAGGAGGAAGGAATTTATGACCAAAGGAGAACTAGAGATCATTATTGATCACAAAATAGAAGATTTTGATTACATCAAACTAAAAAGTTTCTGTACAAACAATACTAATGCAAACAAGATTAGAAGGGAACTAACAAATTGGGAAAATATTTTTACAATTAAAGGTTCCAATGAAGGTCTCATTTCCAAAATATATAGAGAACTGACCCTAATTTATAAGAAATCAAATCATTCTCCAATTGATAAATGGTCAAAGGATATGAACAGAAAATTCTCAGATAATGAAATTGAAATTATATCCACTCATATGAAAGAGTGTTCCAAATCACTACTGATCAGAGAAATGCAAATTAAGACCACTCTGAGATACCACTACACACCTGTCAGATTGGCTAAGATGACAGGAACAAATAATGATGAATGTTGGAGGGAATGTGGGAAAACTGGGACACTAATACATTGTTGGTGGAGTTGTGAAAGAATCCAACCATTCTGGAGAGCAATTTGGAACTATGCCCAAAAAGTTATCAAACTGTGCATACCCTTTGATCCAGCATTGCTGCTATTGGGCTTATATCACAAAGAAATACTGAGGAGGGGAAAGGGACTTGTATGTGCCAAAATGTTTGTGGCAGCTCTTTTCTTAGTGGTCAGAAACTGGAAGATGAATGGATGTCCATCAATTGGAGAATGGTTGGGTATATTATGGTATATGAAGGTTATGGAATATTTTTGCTCTGTAAGAAATGACCGGCAGGAGGAATACAGAGAGGCTTGGAGACACTTACATCAACTGATGCTGAGTGAGATGAATAGAACCAGAAGATCTCTGTACACTTCAATGTTGTATGAAGATGTATTCTGACGGAAGTGGATATCTTCAACATAAAGAAGATCTAACCCACTCCCAGTTGATCAATGATGGACAGAAACAACTACACCCAGAGAAGGAACACTGGAAAGTGAACGTAAACTGTTTGAACTACTGTCTATCTACCCAGGTTACTTATACCTTCGGAATCTAATACTTAATGTGCAACAAGAAAAGGGTATTTACACACATATATTGTATCTAGGTTATATTGCAATACATGTAAAATATATGGCATTGCCTGTCATCAAGGGGAGTGAGTAAAGGGAGGGAGGGGATAATTTGGCAAAATAAATACAAGGGATAATGTTATAAAAAATTACTCATGCATGTATAATGTCAAAAAATTTTATAAATAAAATTTTAAAAAAAGAAGCTATGTTCCAAGAAGACTAGTTTTAGGTGACAGAAGAATATTAATTATATGGAGAGAAGAGGTATGTGAACCAGAAAAAGATGGGAAGGAAAACCGCTTTGAACCACTGGAAATATAAAGTTGGCATGAACCCCTTCTCATAAAGGATGAATTTAGTTCTTCTTTGAAAGAAGCTTTAATATTTGACAGTATAGTGTGTGCATTCATAGACATCAACAGAAAAAAAATCTATTAAAATTTTAGTTGTCAGGCCTGTACTGTTTAAGTAGTATGCTATGTTTTAGTTATGCTAATTCCATATTTATACAAAGATAACATGATTACAAAGATGTTCAATTGAGCATTTTATTTTAGTCAAAACTTCAGTGCTCTGGAGATAGTTCTGCATTGAGAGGTGTGAATTCAAGTCCTGATTCTACCTTTTGGGGGGTTCTTTTAATCAGTTTGTTGTTAGGCAATGCACTTTATTTTTCTGGTACTTAGTTTCCTCATCTGCAAAATGATGAGATTAGACTGATGATAATGAAGGTCTTTTTGAGCTCTGAATTTATGTCCTTATGGTTTCCAAAGGAAGATTTTGTGAATCCGCTCTTTCCATCACCAGTGTAGGCTAATAATATGCTTTTGAAATTATCATTCCAAATCTTTTTTTTTTAATACAAGTGTTCCTTTTAATATGAAAATCATAATAGTATCTCATATAGAAAGGCATTATGGATAACTTTTCAGTTAGGCAGAGGTAGTCTCATGTGCTATTTCAGACACATATTAGCTTTTAAAAAAAATAAAGCTCTTTAATTCCAAAACATATGCATGGATAAATTTTCAATATTTGTCCTTGAAAACTTTATATTCCAAAATTTCCCCTGCTTCCTCCAACCCCTACCCTAGATGGCAAATAATCCAATTATGTTAAACATATTAAAATATGTGTAAAATCCAATATATGCATTCATATTTATACATTTATCTTGCTGCACAAGAAAAATCACATCAAAAAGGAAAAAAAATGAAAAAGAAAACACAATGCAAGCAAACAACAACAAAAAGGGTAAAAATGCTATGTTGTGGTCCACATTCAGTTCACAAAGTTCTTTCTCTGGAAATATTTATCTTTCTCTCTCTTTTCCTCACAAGATATTGGAACTGGCCTCAATCATCTCATTGGTGGAAAGAGTCATGTCAATCAGAATTGATCATCATATAAATTTGTTGTCAAGTATAATGATCTCCTAGTTCTGCTCATTTCATTTAGGATCAGTTCATAAAAGTTTCTCTAGGCCTCTCTAAAATCATGTAGCTGTTTGTTTCTTATAGAAAATAATATTTCATAACATTCATAAAACATAATTTATTCAGACATTCTCCAACTGGTGCGGATCTAGTCAGTTTCCAGTTTCTTGCCACTATAAAAAAGGCTGCCACAAACATTTTTGCACATATGGGCCCCTTTCCCTTCTTTAAGATCTCTTTGGGATACAAGCCCAGTAGAAACACTGCTGGATCAGAGGGTATGCACAGTTTGATAACATTTTGAACATAGTTACAAATTGCTCTCCAAAATAGCTGAATCCATTCACAATTCCACCAATAATGTATTAGTGTCCCAGTTTTTCCTCATCCCCTCCAACATTCAACATTATCTTTTCCTGTCATCTTAGCCAATCTGAGATGTGTATAATGTTTTCTCTGAGTTGATTTAATTGACATTTCTCTGATCAACAGTGATTTAGAGAAACTTTTTATATGACTAGAAATTATTTTAATTTGTTCATCTGAATATTGTCTATTCATATCCTTTGACCATTTATTATTTGGAAAATGGCTTGAATTCTTATAAATTTGAGTCAATATTCTCTATATATTTTAGGAATAAGGCCTTTATCAGAAATGTAAATGTAAAGATATTTTCCCAATTTATTGCTTCCTTTCTAATCTTGTCTTCATTAGTTTTGTTTATATAAAACTTTTTCACTTAATATAATCAAAATTATCTATTTGGTGTTCAATAATGAATTCCATTCTTCTTCTTGATCATAAATTCCTTCCTTTCCCACAGATCTGAGAGCTAAACTATCCTATGTTCTTCTAATTGGCTTATAATATCACTTTTTATGTCTAGATCATGAATATATTTCAACCCTACCTTGGTAAATAGTGTTAGGTGTGGGTCAATGGCTAGTTTCTACAATACGATACAATACAAATTTTTCCAGCAATTTTTATTGAGTCCAATAAGAAATAGTGAGTTCTTATCCACAAAGCTGGGATTTTTGGCTTTGTCAAACACTAGATTGCTATACTGATTGACTATTTTGTCCTATGAACCTAACCTATTCCATTGATTGACTACTCTATTTCTTAGCCAGTACCAAATTGTTCTGAGGATTGCTGCTTTATAAGCTAAGCCCCTTTCATTGGCAATTTTTCATCAATTTCCTTGAAATGCTTGACCTTTTGCTCTTCTAGATGAACTTTGTTATTATTTGTTCTAGGCCTGTAAAATAATTTTTGGGGAATTTGATTGATGTGGCACAACATAAGCAGATTAATTTAGGCAGTATTTTCCCCTTCACTGGAGGTCTTCAAGTAAAGGTTGGATTCACCAGTTTTTTTATATTGGGTAGGAGGCTTGACTTTAAGACTTTTTTCTAAATCTAAGATTCTGAAAATATCACATAAAGACAAAAAACATTTTTCCTATCTGCATTATATATCAATAACATATTATTGATGTTAAGATAATATTTCATATCAAGGATTATCACTATGTGCTTTCTACCTTGTCTATTTAACTACAACAATTCTAGTCTGTTTTCCTGATATAACTCATGGTTGAAGACAATATAAGTCACATTTTAGGTATTTATTACCCTATTTTTGTACTAGCTGTGTATCTGATTTACTAATTTCTTGATTCTTTAAGATGGCATTCAATGACCACTTTCCATGACATAGCTTCCATTTGCCTTTCAAAACTGATTTGACTCTACATCATGTCAAAAAATGTCAGTGACAGACAAATAAGAGACAGATTCATGGGAACAGTAGCAGTGCTCCTTTCTGTCCCCATCCATTCAAGCAATTCTGCTTCTAGAATCATACTTTGTATCTCTCATCCAGGAGATTATCAAGTACCTATCATCCTTGCTACTAACACCAAGTCTAACTGGATATCACAATCAGGCAGAAAAACCCAACAACCTTGATAGCAACAGTCAACATCAGATAGCTAGTCCTATTTTCAACCCTACTACATATAGCCAATTATCAAAGGAATCAGTTCTTAATGAACTGTGAACTGGCAAATAGCTATAGCCCCTGACTCCTTAGTGATTTTAATGCCTGAAGATACAGAAAAGAAAGACCTCATCATCACATACTTTACTACTACCAAGTCAATATAAAAATACATAGCTTCCTTAATGGAAAGAGAATATAAAAATTAAATATCATTTTCTATGCCACTACATTTTAAGGACCATTGCATCTTTCTATCCTCCCTGTATCCAAAAAGCTCCTATAGAACAAATAGGAAGAGACTCTTTTATCTGGTGGGTTGGGCAAATATACAGCTCTGAACTGTAAGTGTTACATGACATAAATCCAGAGTTAGTAAAAATTTTTTTGATTCTCCTTTTTACCAATAAAACTCATGAATTTGGGATGTTTTGTTTTGAAAAGGTTTTTAGTGGATTTGAGGTGAAGATTAGTCTATGAGATAAGCATTTCTCTCCTCCAATGGATCCCCACATCCTCACAATTAACCTATATGAGAGACAAAAAACATAAGGTGTTATACCTCTCAGACTGGCTGTTGATAGGAAAATAAAGTGATGAAGATTGGAGGGGATGTGGGAAAACTAGGCACAAATGAGTTGTTGATGGAGTTGTGAAATCTGGAGAGCAATTTGGAACTATGCCCAAAGAGTTATAAAACTGTGCAGACCCTTTGATCTAAAAGTATCTCTACTGGATTTATAACACAAAGAGATCATAAAAGAGGGAAAAGACCCACATGAACAAAACTGTTTGTAGTAACGATTTTTAGTGGCAAAGAACTGAAAATTGAGTGGATGTCACTCAATTGGTGAATGGCTGAATAAGTTACAGTATGTGAACTTAATGGAATATTATTATTCAATAAGAAATGATGAACAGGCTGATTTCAGAAAAGCCTAGAAACACTTACATGAATGAGGCTAAATTAAGGAAGCAGAACCAACAGAACTTTATAAAGAGTAACCAGATTATGAGATGATTAACTGTGATGGACAGTTTTCAATAATGAACTGATTCAAGATTCCAATGGACTTGCGATGAAAAATGCCAGCCACAGACGCAGAGAGGGAAATATAGAGACTGAATACAAATTAAAACATAAGTATTTTCACCTTTTTGTGGTTGCTTTGTTGTTTGCCTGATTGTTTTTCTCCCATCTTACTCTGATTTTTCTTTTATTTTTTTGCTCAGCATGATGAATATGGAAATATGTTTTGAAGAACTGCATGTTTAACCTACATTGTATTGCTTGTTGTTTTGGGGAAGGAGGCGGGAGGAGGAGAGGGAGAAAACTTTGGACCATAAGGTTTTGCAAAGGTAAATGTTGAAAAATATCTTCTCCTGTATTTGGAAAAATAAAATACTACTAAAACTAAACACATATATATGCATATGGTTTTAATATTAATCATAAATGGGAAGTCAGGGTGACAGGCTAAGAGGTTTCCTACTACCTCTAGAATAAATTTGTTTGAAGCCTATAGAAACAATTAGATGTACTGTTGAGAGAAGGATAATTCTGGAATCAGGAAGACTTGAATTCACATTTTAACCTTACACATGTGTTTGCTGTGTAAATCTAAGCAAATCACTTACTGCCTCATTTCCTTCATCTATAAAATGGGGTTAATAATAGTGTTTGCTTCCCAGAATTGTTGTCAGTAGAAACTGAGATAATATTTTGAAAACATATTATAAATCTTCCCCCTACACACGTACACACAGATAGACACAGACACACACAGACATAGACACACATACACACACACACACACACATCCTTTTTCTAGATATATAACAGTTATTTTAGATAATATGAAAATCCCTTCAGGCTCTATTTCTGAAGCTTCCTTACATCTAATGCTTTTCCTTCTTCAACTGATGCCCTTTTTTATCATATCTTGTCTTACTCTGTTTGAAATTCTTTAGCAAATGTCTTATTAAATAAAAAAGAACCCAAAAGTGATATTCCTTATATATCAATTCCAACTTAACTAAATAACTGAAATTCCTATATGAAAAACTTCCTTTAGGAAAGTTTCTCTCTGATGTTTATCCTGGAGAATAGTTGTGTTCTTGAATGTTATGCCAGCAAAACACAAGCCGTGGCTGGTCCTTTCAATCTGGAAATGCTTCAAGAATGAATACAGTAACAGAATATGTATTTGTCATATGAAAAGCAGCCTAACTAAATCCAGGGAGGCTCATTCTTAAATTGACTTCAATGGAAGAATGCTTCAGTCACAACACATCCTAGAGATCATGTTGGTTCAAGGGATTTTAGAATCATAGATCTAGACTTACAAGAGACCTGAGAAGCTATCTAGTCAATCTCTTCATTTTACAAATGAGAAAAGTGAAGCTTTAAGACAATTATTGAATTATCTAAAACTCCATAGATAAAATATAGAGTAACTATGTACTAATAGACAGGAGTTTGGGCTTTTAAGCCACTTTAATATATCAATGATTTCATTGATGTGGGAATTCCCTCCAACAGTATCATAATCATTTATTGCTTGACCCATTATATAGGTTTCCTGTTCATGGCCTCCAGTAAGCTGGCCCTTTTTGCTGCTTAAAAGACAAAATGTTTTATTAACCAGGAGCAAATTCTGAATATGTGCAGTGACAGACCTATAGTGTGTTTTCAATCCTTAATTTGGGACATGGGAAGGCATATGTCATAAATATCTTACATCAGAGGTACACTGAGATAAGAAGTGCTTGTTTGCATATGTCTTGATTTCAAGATAGATAAAATATAATCTCCTGTAGCTTCTTTACCTATTGCATAGTCCTAGAAGGAGATAACTTACTGAGAAATGATTCTTTTAAGATAGCACCACATTCTCTTTTTCAAATAAAAAAAAATCAAGTTTAAAATATGTATTCAGGCACCATCAGTTCTTTCCCTTGGAATGAATATAATTTTTCATCATAATTCCTTTGGAAATGTCTTAGATGACTATATAGTTGTGAACAGCAAAGTCATTTATAGCTAATCATCTTACAATTACAATTTAAATTGTACATAGTACATTTTACTTTGCATTCACTCGTTCCATGTTTTTCTGAGAGCATCTTGTCATTTTTTATTATACCACAATGGTATCCCATCATAATCACATACCACAAATTATTGAGACATCCTCTAATCAATGGGCATCCTCTTAACTTCTTAATGATAGATTTAGCTTAATTCTTTAGACCTAATTTTAAATCTTTTAAAAATACTTTATTCCTTCTATTATATATAAAAACAATTTTTAACTTAAATTGTTCCAAATTCTTTCCTACCCTCCTTACTTTCCTTTGTCATTGAGAAGGTAAGTAGTTTGATAAAGGTTATACATGTGTAGTCATACAAACAAAATTTCCATATTAGTCATGCTGTGAAAAAAAACAGACCAAAAAATTAGTTTTAAAAACATATGCTTTTCCAAATCATTATTAATAAGAGAAATGCAAATTAAGACAACTATGAGATACCACTACACACCTATCAGATTGGCTAGAATGACAAGGAAAGGGAGGGGATGTGGGAAAACTAGGACACTGATACATTGTTGGTGGAATTGTGAATATCCAGCCATTCTGGAGAATGATTTGGAACTATGCTCAAAAATTTATCAAATTGTGCATACCCTTCGATCCAGTGGTGTTCCTACTGGGCTTATATCCCAAAGAGATTTTAAAGAAGGGAAAGGAACACGTATGTGCAAGAATGTTTGTGGCAACCCTCTTTGTAGTGGATGCCCATCAATTGGAGAATGGCTGAATAAATTGTGGCATATGAATATTATGGAATAAATTATTGTCCTGTAAGAAATGACCAGCAGGATGATTTCAGAAAGCCCTGGAGAGACTTACATGAACTGACTGAGGGAAATGAGCAGGACCAGAAGATCATTATATACTTCAACAATAATACTATATGATGATGAACCTGCCTCTCTTCAACAATGAAATGAGCTAAATCAGTTCCAATAAAGCAGTAATGAATTGAACCAGCTATATCCAGTGAAAAAACTCTAGGAGATGACTATGAACCACTACATAGAATTCCCAATCCCTCTATTTTTGTCCACCTGCATCTTTGATTTCCTTCACAGGCTAATCGTATACTATTTCAAAGTCCGATTCTTTTTCTACAGGAAAACAACTGTTTGGACATGTATACATATGTTGCATTTAATTTATACTTTAACATATTTAACATGTATTGGTCAACCTGCCATCTGGGGGAGGGGGTTGGGGGAAGGAGGGGAAAAGTTGGAATAAAAGGTTTTGCAATTGTCAATGTTGAAAAATTACCCAAGCATATATCTTGTAAATTAAAAGTTATAATAATAAAAATAAAAACATGTATGCTTTAATCTGCATTCACATTCCACCAGTTCTTTCTCTGGCAGTGGATAATGTTTTTCACCATAGAGCCTTCAGAATTGTCTTAAATCTTTGTGTTTCTGAGAATAGCTAAGTCATTTATAGCTGATCACTGTACAATTTTGCTGTTAGTATGAACAAGGTTTTCCTGGTTCAGTTCACTTCACTTTGTATCCATTCATGCAAATCTTTCCAAGTTTTGTGAAAGCATCTTGCTTATAATTTCTAATTACACAATAATATTCCACCACAATTATATATTACACAAGTTGACCTTCCTAAAGTTTTTGGGGAACTTCTCATTTTTTTCAGTTTTACAAGAATAGTAAGAGGGTATATGAACTATTCAATTGCCCCTTACCCTTGCA